>NC_056728.1:488590044-488915044 GCF_019279795.1 Protopterus annectens
TTAAAGAAGAATGGTCTTAAAAAAATATGTATTTTTTTTTTGGTCACCTAGTGTTGGATCCGGCTCTGCGGATCGGGAAGAAATTTCTGCTGGACCGGACCCAGTCTGTGGACCAGCTGTTGAAAAACACTGGTCTAAGTTATGGAAAAGCCAGAATCTATCCTAGCATTCGCATATGTTATGTGGTGAACATGAACCAGCAAGCATAAAACAGACAACTGGTGGAAAAGCTGCCTATCCATTGCAGAACACCCCCCTCCCCAACTGCACCTCATTATGAACAACATTCATTATTCGGAGTCTTAAAAAGTCCACCCTGTTCCACACAGAAAGGACCTTTACAGTTAATAATCTATATTATTACATCAAACAAAATTGTTTGCAAGAATAAATAAGGTTATTAACAGTTCTGTGAACTTCCTAACTGAAGTTGTTAAGGAAGCATAGGTCTCAAGTCAATCAGGGACAAATCTCAAAATAATCACTGAGAAATCCAAAAATAACCAGGGTGGTACACTTTTTAAATATTAGTATTATTGTCTTAAACTACTGACAGATTAAAAGAATGTGAATTAATATACATTTTCTGAAGTAAAAGAAGTCTATAGCTGTAAAATTATTGTCATTATTTATCGTGTAATTCACCACCTTTTCTCCAAGCATCACCAATTTTAACAGAGCTAAAATCTGAGTCAAAATCTGGGACAGTTGGCAGGTATATTAGGAAGTGTTCCACTTCCAGTCTTGAAGAGGGAAGTTTGAAAACCATGCAGTGGCAAATGTATAAAGTTGCCAATTCACCTATTGCATATTTAGGGAATGAAACATAAACACGGTGAGAACCGCAATAAAGAAGGTACACAGATTCCACAAAAGGTGGATCATAGATGAAAACTGATAAAATAAGTAGAATGAAGTAACCTTAGGAAAAATATTTATATATGCTGAAAAATATCATAATTTAACACCATATACAAACATAAAATACCTTATTAAACCAAGCTGTAACTCACATAACTGTGGGAGTGGTGTTGCTTGACTGGTTTGTGGTACTCAAACATGTATTGATTATTGCGATGGTATTATGTTGCAAAATGTTTTTGAAGTCAAAATCTAGGGGGGGTGCAAGGGCACCCCTTTACACCTGCTTGTGGGTGCCCATGATAGGAAGAAGGTATAGGATATCATGATGAAGGATGAGAACAATTTAGGGCTGATGTAGATCATTGTGGTTTTATATGAGAATAATTGGGCTCAGTTAAGATATATAGCAAGACAGCACATAACTAATAAATACTCAGTGATAATATGTATGCCAAGGAATGTGTCTAGGAATAACTTTTTATGATAGTAGGATTTGGAAGAGACTTTTGGAATACCCATCCATCCATCCATCCATCCATCCATCCACAACCCCTTTTTCTAATTTTTGTACGTAAGGTCAGGGTGTCACTTCAATAGTGACAATCATCTAGAGCCAAGGTTTACACAGACAGGTGGCTAGCTCTGCCACAATAGTTCTTCCCACACCAGACACTCACACACGCACTCACACCTATGGCCAGTTTAGACTGTCCAATCCACCTACTGCATGTCTTTGTAATGTGGGAGGAAACCACTGTACCTGGAGGAAACCCACGCAAACAGGAAGGACATGCAAACTTTACACAGAAGGCAGACCAGATGAAAATCTTTCACATTTTACTTTTATACTACCTTAGGGTAAAATTAAGGCAATTGCTAATACCCATAATTGACCTGACCAAAACTGCAGGGGGCACATGGCAGAATCATTTTAGTAGCAATTAAATAAGAACTTTACAAAAGTGGAACAAAAACAATGATAAACAAAGCCCCAGTAACAGTAAATCAGCAAAAAGTAGATAAAAAAATCAGACTTTGAAAAATGCTAATAAATTGTTTTTAATGACCACAAAGCACAGACTAAGGAAGGGTTAATTACCTGAAAGCTTTGTGGTCATTAAAAAGAATGTATTAGCATTTCAAAGTCCGGTGTTTTTATCAGTTTTACATGGGAAGCAAAGATATTGAGAGCACCCACAACAAGTTATTAAAAGTGATATACATGGACTATCAAGGAGAACACCACTCCACACAAGATGCTCCTTTAAGTGTGTATTAGGACAGAATCAGCCATGGTGAAACAGGAAGTGACAGTAAAGGTCACTCTTTCCTCAAGATTCTTTCCAAAAACAGAATCCCCTAGAAGTAGTCAGCACATTTATACTGCTCAGTGTCACCTTTGATGCAAAGCTCTAAGTCTGACCACCACATTAATGTATCTGTTCACTGAATTAACAAAATGATAACATTGTTCTGTCATGCATATCAGTACATAACCCCACATACTCGTCTAGTGACAGTAATGTCTTTACTCTTACCCACTTTTCTCTTCTGTTTAGGAATCAGCACCAACCAGGATGTTTAAAATTCATCTTTGCTCAAAAAGAATCCACCACTATATTTCACTCAGACTGGTTAGAGCTGGAAAACCAGATATCAACTGATAATCTCTGACGAGTGCATGTTTCTTCATGACTCCCCACAAATGCACTGTCTAAAATCACTCACTGAATACTGCATCCCGATTTATTGACTATGATCAGTAAATGTATGCTTGGCAAAAAAGCAAAACATACCAAAATTACTAGGGAATCTATAGTCATAACAGGTTTATAAATCATTTAAGTTGCATTATCCTAAAAAAAAAAACACAAAAGTCACAAACTGCCCCTCAAAAAAGCACCGAAAAGCACTTCTAACTCTGACGGAATTATAAATGTAACACATGCGTAAACTGATTGCAGTAGTTGACCATGAACTCTTTCCACACAGAGAAGATAATCTTAATTATACAATGACCCCCCCATTAATATTCCAAAATGTGCACACTGATTGGCCAGCGTGCCCGTGGTAAATCCCACAATATACCAACAGAAAAAGGTCTGGTCACACAATTTTTTTCCATTGGTATAAAGTCCTCAAAACATTTTTTTAAACAAATAAAAAAAAGAAGAAAAAACGGAGCAATGGAGACTTTCTTTTCTCCGTTGCTTCCATTTCAAAGCATTGATGTACTGGTATATGCATGCTCAGTACATCAAAACAAGGAAGCAGTGTACCACAACCAGCGGAAGAACAGTAATGTGCCGTTATACAAAGACATTATTTAAGAAAAGTAAGTATTTTTTTTCTTAAATAATGTCATTGTATAATAGCAATAACCGACTCCGTGGTTGTGGTATATTGAAATTTACCCACGAATGGCTTTATTTAATCACTTGGGCTTTGCCCTCATGATTAAACCACACCAACCGTGGGTAAATCTTCAATATACCACGCCACGTTGTCGGTTATTGCTTTAATAATCATGAGGTAGCACACTTCCCCTTTATAGAAGAATCATATGCACAGCACTCCAGTAATACAACCAGCATGCTGAAAGCATACATATTTTTTCTCATTTTACTTTCCATTTCTTTTTTTCTTCTTTACTCTTTTTATTTTAATTTCCCTTCTATTTCCTTTCTTATTTGCAACTGCTCCTTGGTTTTCACTCATACTTTACTGTGATCTCCCATGTCACAATGCAAACAATCTGTATATAAAGCTGTAGCATGGCTTTATTAAAAAAGTTACTGCACTGAATGTTGTTTTTCTTTCAGCGGAGTCGCCACAGAGGAACTCTGGTCCGCTAATAATTGGCAGCCGATTTTAATGGTGCCAAGGTGTCAGCCCGATGCCCAACCTTCAACAAAGGCACGCCCATTCATGCATGTCTTTCGAACACCAGTCGACCATGGGGAGGACATGCAGACTCCACACAGAAGGCTCTCCAGCTGAGAATCGAATGGGAGAACCTCTTGCTGTGAGGCGACAATGCTACCGCTGCAAATACTAATATAAAATATATTTTATGAGCTGTGCATACAACCTAAAGACTACATCACGTGTTAAATCTCTGTGTGTTGCATAAAACTTGATGCAAAGAAACAAAATGCAATAACTGTAAACTTAATAGAGTGCATATCATTTCATTTTATATGTAGGAGTGTAACCATTATCCAGGAGAGCTTTGATTCCTGAAAATGGGCTAAGCCCATTTGGAATTTTCCAAGTAACATACACAAATTAATTAATTAATTGAGGGTATTGGCTTAATGAGTATTCTAGTGGGAGATCATCACATGATAACTCTAACTGGATTGTAATAACTAAATAACCACAAATTAATATAATGTCACCTTTAAGAACATATCAGTAAATTATATATAAAAAACATAAAAACAGCCCTTCTGTTTCTTTACTTCACTATCTATAAATGCTAGAACACTTCAACACAACTACAAGTCACCAAGTAAAATGTAGGCTCTACACACATATCTAATTAAAGCGCAGCTTGCTAAAGGTAGCAGCTACTTTGAACATGCCTTCACATATATTGAATTTCAAAACAAACATATATACATGATAAACACTTACTTCACCTTTAAATGAATGGCACACAGCGAAGGTCATCCCACTCCACAAAGGGGGAGCCACCACAGACCCCGGGAACTACCACCCCATTAGCCTTTTTTGCAAGGCTATGGAATGTATCATCATGGAACTTATAAACAATGACATTGGTAATCTCCAAACTCTGGACCCCACCCAGTTCAGGTTTGTAAAAGGCAGATCATGTCTCCTAAACCTGATAGACTTCTTTGAAGTAGTCACCAAAGCCATAGATGAGGGTAAGGTGGTTCACACAGCCTATCTAGATCTCGCCAAGGCATTTGCCACCATCCCCCACTCTGGAATTATAGATAAACTCACTAAACAAGGTATAAATCCCTATGTCACAAAATGGGTTGCCAACTGGCTTATTGACAGAACCCACACTGTGAAAGTAGCAGACTCCAAATCAGACTTCAGACCAGTGACAAGTGGAGTACCACAGGGTTCAGTCCTGGGTCCTCTCCTGTTTGGTATCTACTTCTCTGAAGTACAGGCTAACACAGAAAGTCTTTGGCTAACTAAATTCGCAGATGACTGCAAACTAGGAACCATAATTGAAACTCCTAACGATGTCAGAGATGTCGGGAGGCATACGCACTGTACTGATTTCAGTACAACTTCTGTAGAAGAGGGGGTAGCATTTTTAACTAAAAACTAAAAAAAAAAAAAATAGCGTTGGCTCCTTTAAGGATGCTTGCTGGGTGTTGTGGTGAAGGCGAACGGGAGCTGACGTCATGTCCGGCTGGCTGCGAGCGGGAAATTAGCTTGAATGGAGCAATCGTGAATCGATAGGAGTGCGAGCGGGAAACTATGGAGCAATCAGGTGAACAGATTATCAGGTAAGGAGAGTGTGTGTGTGTGTGTGTGTGTGTGTGTGTGTGTGTGTGTGTGTGTGTGTGTGTGTGTGTGTGTGTGTGTGTGTGTGTGTGTGAAATGGATTGGGAAATTATGGAGGTGTGTGTGTGTGTGTGTGTGTGTGTGTGTGTGTGTGTGTGTGTGTGTGTGTGTGTGTGTGTGGTGTGTGTGTGTGTGTGACAGAGAGCGAGTGAGAGAAAGAAGCTTGTGATGTGGTTAGCCAGCTTTCAAAACTATTTTCAAAAGTTATGCATCCAGGCTTTTCATGGCAAAAAAATTAGTCTAAGGTCTCAGCAAGTTTTTTTTAATAAGTAGATGTATTATATTTGACATATAGATACATTTTTAGAATATTCAGGAGTAGAATATTACCCAAACGTTTTTCCCTCACTAAGAAAGTGAGATGTATTATCTGGGCATGCAAGATGTGTTAGTTAGAAGGCTTTTGCAGGAGTCATTCATGAAAAAGAATTCACTGAATCCTCTTCTTTGAATCTTTTGATTACTAAATACTCTTTCACTTGGAAATGTCTCATCTCTCTCTGTGTCAAGGGAGGGGGTGAATGCCCACACCCTCTGTGATGAACTATAACAAAATATGACTACAAAATCTGATTGAAAGTTATACTTAAGTAGGGTGTTTTTGATTGTCTAGAACTTATAGATTTGGAGTATCTCATTTTGTTAAATCTCAAAGTTTACTCTCCTTTTTAAAGCCCATAACATTGTCACCTCTTACAGTTTTGCCTTTGCTTCATCCATTTGATGAGGAACAACCAGCCTCATTATTGGTGTCTGTGACTGATGTGGGGATGTGGGGTCTATCATGATTTACAGAGGATTATAATCAGGTGTCCAATCATACCCAGATTATCATGAGCTCAAAATGTAGATGTCAAGAAATTCACCAAGAGACAAAACCTCAAGCAGTAAATATTGTCATCCACATGGAGAACACATAGAGCTAATTATGTCCAGAGATCCGGTAATAATTATTTTGTTTAAACTACTTTTAAAGCCTTTGAAAGCAGGTAAAGCACTTAGAACTGTCAGACAGATACAAGCAGAAGCAGAGTTTCCCTCTTTAGAGCTAACAACATTAAAAGTTTAACACTTCATTCTAACATACTTACTGCATAAAAGCCATTTTACCTTTTGCTACTGTTGTTTGGCAGCTGGAAATGTCCACTCTTAGTCCCTAGCATGCGACCTAAGTGCTTAGGTATCCTTAACAAACTTTTGTTAAGTATCTAAGGCTTGTTAAGATTGGATGTCATACTAGGGATGTCATTAACAAGTTTATCTTTTTTCCAGTTTTGTGGCAAAAATTGTCACACTTTGTGCACTACATATTCGTTGATCAATGGTTGAAGCTCATAAAAATACCTAACAAAGCATTCTGCCACCACAGAAATAAATAGAAAAATAACAACAAAATCAACTATCATCTAGAGGTGAAAAGACTATGGTTTTGACACAAATGTAACACTATAACAGTGATGGGATAAGAACATGCAGCAAGTCAGGGACAGAAAACAGATTCAAGTTTTCACAGCTTTTAATAAGTATCAAAAGCTTAATGGAAAATCACCTGTGTGCTTCTTTCTACTTCAAACTATCCAAGAATAAACTTTCTAGGCCATTCCAGAAGTATATTAGGGTGGCATATGGACACTGAGAAAGGGTTACACCGCTGAACATTGTAGCTATGCAACTATAGATTCTGCTGTCTGATCTTTGTTATTCGCTAGAGGCATCACACAGCGATCAGGCAGTGCAAAATGAGAAAGCTAATAAGGGATTCCTTAACAAAGGGTTGAGGCACTGGACACCATTCAAATAATGTACTATTTGTGAATGGTGTCATTTGATGAAATGGGCTCACTGTGAACGAAATCACAATTCATTCACGGTGTAGTGACTGAAGAATTAAAAATGTTAAGTTTGGAGGTGCAGGGCAAACCCCCTACATAAAGTATAAAAGTGGTTTTCTCACTACCAGAAAAATACTTAAATTGTGTGTGTAAATGCTCCCCCCCCCCCCCACATAATACTACAGGTGTTTAGGCTCAAACCCTGTACCTTTGCTTCAGGGTAAGAAGAGCCTAAAGCCCCTAACCACCACCATTTCTGAACTTTGTTCAGAAAACAGTTGTGAGCTATGGTGAGAACTGAAGTTGTATTCCCCAGCTGTGGTGAGAAATGAGAACTGAAGTTGTATTCCCCCATTATTGTTTTTGCTTGTCCAGGTTTTTTGTGCTAAGGTGTGAAGTGAGAACCAAATTTGTATGCCCTCATTATTGGCTTTGTTTGTCCAGGTTTTTTGTGCTAAGAGGTTGAGAGCTATCTAATAGCCATTAAGTTTCAGTTTTCCTGTTTTTCAAACTGCTGATTTAGCATAGTGGCATGTTGCACTGACTGTAGTGCATATGGTTCTGGGTTTAAAACTTGCATGGTGGTAACACTGCATTTTATTCTAGCAACTTTACAAAATGATACAAGCAATGTTTAAAATGTGTCCCTAGTTTTTGGCCTTTTGCCCCCCCCCCCCAATAAATGTTGGCTTTTTCCAGATTTCTTGTGCTGCGAAGTTCAGATATAGCTGAGTGTTGAGTACATTTTACAAGGAGCTGAGAGCTGCAGGGGAACTAAAGTTTAGTGCTGCTTATGCTAAATCTGCTTATATTGTTAATAGCACAACATGTAGTGTACTTACTTTTGATGCAGAAGACTGTGGGTTCTTCTCCCACAGTAGGTAGTTGCATTGCTGATACTGTACTGTGTTGTAAAGGGGGGTGGATGCTGTAGTTCTTTTTGGCGAAGATATCTAGTAGTAACTATGAACCTATCAGTTTGCCATCCATTCCCTATTGCAATATTACTAGCGTATCACTTTTTTTAATGCAACATAGTCAATGTATTCCTCAAGGGCAACAGGCACTTTATTTGTAGATGAAACAATGAAATATAAAGTTGTTTGCTAGCAGCAACCTCTTCATTAGTTACAGATTTCTTTAATGTGGAATTGTGTAGATGGCTTTTACTAGTTCAGAGATTGTGCATATTTACTGATACTAGTGGACTGTAGAAGTTTGAGTAGACTTTTATGATGGAAATGTTCTGAATTGGGCGGTTTTGTCATTACTGGTGCATGCATTTTGTTTCATTGCTTACTGGAAAAATGTTCAATAAATTTAAAATGCTCTCTAACAACTATACTGTATTGTACAAGGAATATAATTTAATACAATCAGGAAGGTGTATCAAAGAGTACGTGTGTGTTCCATATGCAAGGTGCCTATGATTTGAAAACAGCACAATGTTATTCTTTATCTGCCACTGGCAAATGTATTTTCTTTGAATGTGGGTTTTAATGTTGTTTCAATGAATGTGAGTTTCAAGGGCAGAGAAGTTTTAATGGTTCATTGTGAGACTGCATTGCTTTGTTTAGCAGATATTTATTGGTGTTCATGCTGTAAAATGCAAAATAAAACTTTTCTGGCAAATCATTTAGGAATGAAGTCACTAAATAATGACAGACATTAAGTTTCAGACGTCATAACCTTCAGAAAAATGCATGCTAAAGCAAGACCTGTTATTCTATCAACTGTCTTAAGTTTATACAGGATCAATTTTTAGTACTGTTTGTATGTTCCCCCACTATATTTGGCCTTGTCCAGATTTCCTGCATTAAGAGGTTGAGAGGTACGTGCAAATAAATCGTTTTATAGAATTAGAAATACCCAAACCTCTCAACCGTCCCCAATTTTGACTCAAAATGTTGCTCTCCCCCTAATAATCCCTCCGCAAAATAGCAATTTTGGAAGAAAACGTGGAGGGTTTACAATTATAAATAACTGTAATGATCAGAGTTATACATTACTTTTATTTCAGAAATGCATATAGATTCTCTAATTTTGTCAGCTGCTCAAGTTAACAGTGCTCATATTAAAATGGTGTCCCTTCTTTGACAGGTTCCCAGCTGTATTGTCTGGCAATTTTATATTTTTGCATCACATTTTTGGTCCGTTTTTCATAAAATTGTGGTTTTCTGGCAAATTAGTGGCAAATCATTAGAGACTGAAGTTAGAAAATAATGGCAGACATTTGAGTTTAAGATTTCATACCTTTCAGAAAATTCGTACTAATGCAATACCTACTACTATTCTATTATCTTTCTAAATTTATAATATCAATATTTAAAAAAATGTCCTTATTTTTGAGCCTTTGCCTCAGTTTTATTTATGGGTTTGTTGCTCTAAGAGGTTGAGAGGTGTGTGTGTGTGTGTGTGTGTGTGTGTGTGTGTGTGTGTGTGTGTGTGTGTGTGTGTGTGTGTGTGTGTGTGTGTGTGGTAGATAGGTAGCATACCTCTCAACTGTCCAAATTTTGCAGAATGTCCAGATTTTTGCCCCATATTTTTTGTCTGTTCCTCATAAATTTTGTGATTTTCTAGAAAATCATTGAAGGCAGAAGTTGCTAGGACATTTGAGTTTCAGACTTCATGTCTTTTAGAAAAATTCATACTAGCACAAATCCTGTTATTCTAGCAACTTTCTCATACTAGCACAAATCCTGTTATTCTAGCAACTTTCTAACTTCACGAGAGCATTATTTAATATCTGTCCCTGTTTATTTTAGGTTTTGTCCATATTTCTTGCACTAAGAGGTAGGTGGGGGTGTGTGTGTGAAGGAAACACCCTAGTTAGGGGTAGCAGGTGGTTAGTAATTTACTCAAGCTCAAAACCTGTACCTTAGTTACAGAAAACAAAAGCATGAATCCTACCTCAACTACCATGCTGCATTTTTCAAAGAACTGACTTTCAGGTTAATTTTCAATTCAAGGAACCGAGTTTGAGTGAATCTATATTATATTACTGAAGAGGCATTACAGCAAATGCCTCTTCATCGATACTAAAAGAGCGAACCGTGAATTACGAGAATGTCCGTAGCTTGGCTGGGGAGGGGGGGTAGCAATTTGAGAGCTGTGAGTACAAATTTGAAAATCCTAGCTACACTCCTGAACGATGTGGACATCCTACAAAAAGGCCTCACTGAGACAGATGCCTGGTGTCAAAGCCATGGTCTCAAGCTCAATGCCAGAAAGTGAATTGTCATCCTCTTTGGTAAAAATTCTGTACCTATGAACTACCACATAGGGGGTAGTCTACTTAACACCGAAAGTGTGATAAGAGACCATGGGACACAGGTGGACAGTAGTCTCTCCTTTGATAATCACATCGCCACAGTGGTCAGGAAATCCTTCTATGTGGCACACCTCATCACAAAAAGTTTCTCATCCAGAAAAAAAGAGGTCATTGTTCCCATCTACTCATCTCTCATTAGACCCATTATAGAGTGCAACGCCCCTTTTGGTCTGTACCTCACAAGACATCTACAACAACTGGAAAGGCTGCAAAAATACCTCACAAAGAGGATTACTGGCCTCAAACAGATGCCTTACGCAGACCATCTCAAAAAACTCCAGCTTTACTCCGTCGCATATCGCCTACTCAGAGGCGATTTCTGCCTAACATACAAAGCTATGTCAAACCCAGAGCTGTGGGACATGCTCCACTTAAAGAAATCCCAATCCTTCCAAGCTACACGCTCTTGGGACCTAAACCTTGTCACCACAATAAACAGAACATGCTGGAGGGATAGATTCCTGTCCCAGAGACTTCCCATACTCTGGAACAGGCTACCTATCAATGTCAAACAGAGCTCCTCATTAGCACTCTTCAAGAAAAATCTTGATGATTGGATGGGAAATAGGAAATTCACCCCAGGGATCACTTCTGTGGTTCTGCTTGACAGGGGCACAGGAAAATAATTTTCTTGGGTGGCGAAAGCCAGGGTACCTTTTTGGCTAGGCTTGTATAGGCCCTAGGGCCAATAGCCTAGTACCTACCTATGAACCTATGAACCTAATAGATCTCTTTACATTAGACATCTGGTCTTTATTCTGTTTCATAGCTCCATGTGGAGATAACATTTCAAGAGAGTCTTCTTGTTGCTGGTTGTGACACTTCTGGTTGCTATTCTTTCTTAAGCTTCATTGTTGACATACTTGTTTTTGTACAAATGTGCATATTTTTCTAAAGAGCTTAGTCATTTTCTCCAAAAGCGACATAAGATCTTGGTTCATTTCCTTTACCAACAGTTTCACCTTCAGCCTGCCGGCTTTCCCATGAAGTTTGAATTCTTATTTGCTCCAAATTGTAAATAAGTTAGTCTTTTGCAGTTTGTGTTATAATTAAATGTCTGATGATTTCTTTCTAGAATTTCAGTTAATTTATGCTGATACCCAGACTTCAATAATGTAGTTAAAGTAGGTAACTGTTTTTTCAGTATTCTGCCCATCAATAATTGAACAGTGAGAGACCGAGTCCCAGCATTGGATTATTCTTATACTCCAAAACTGCAAGATGGCAATCTTCACAGTTACTGCTATAATTCTTTCTCATGAGACTTCACACAGTATACCTACTTCTCTATACTTGTCCATTGTCTTGTGGACAATGTGCAATGGATCTTGTGTGTCTAAATGTCCATTCCTCCACAAATCTTCTGAATTTCTTACTTGTCAGTTGTGGACAATTGACAATGTCAGAAATACCTTCTTAAGTATATCGACTTTAATGCACTAGACATATACACTTGTGTCTGTAGTTCGATTATTTCAGGGAACTTTTCATGCATATGAGATACATTACTTCTTAGACTTGGAACACATCTTTATCAACTCAGCTCCATGGGTGACCTGAAATGGGTTGAGTTAGCATCTCTTCCTTCAGATTATTGTTATGAGATGTACTGCAGATTATACAACTCTGTACTACTTGCTCTACATAAGCTGACATTCACAGTCAAAATGTTATATTTTTGCCCATTTGGCATTTTACAGTTCATGTATTCTCTCAAGCTTTTGCTTTCTAACTTTATTGGAAAATATTGTTTTGTCAGCTTTGGATATGAAGTCCTGGATACAACTTATTTCTTCTCTGAAAGAAAAAATATGACTATTTCTTCCTTTCTTTCTTTCTTTCATCGTTTGTGAATTATGTTCAGACCATTCTTTCGATAACATTTTCAGTAATTGAATGCCTAAACCAGTGTAAGTATATCTTTGAAATTCTTCTTTCTTCTGTTACTAGTAACTGAAGTATTATCCAAAGAATCTCTATTTTTTTCTTACAGATTTGTTTTATGTATGTATGCATGTATGTATGCATGTATGCATGCATGTATGTATGTATGTATGTATGTATGTATTTATTTATTTATTTATTTATTTATTTATGATAGTGCACTGATCCCAGCAGACCATATGCAGACACAGCCTGTTCATGTATCTCTGATAAGTACATTCTACTGACTGCACCTGCGATGTGTAGTGATTTGTTTAGTCTGCATATCACTTTTAGATTATTTTTCTGTCAGTTAAGTAATATCAACTGCAACCTCTGAGGTGCTTTACTGAAAATCTTTCTGAATATGCTTTGCAAGGGCTTGTGGTCAAATTTAACTTGAGCATCTTTCCCAGACATATTTATGGACATACTCACTTCCTTATGCTGGTCCTAATACACTTCTATGCGATTCTTCTCAGATACAAGAGTGGGAAAGGGTCTATGCATAAATAAATATGCTAATGGTGCAAACTGCAAAATTATTACAAAAGTTCTCTAAGATTCCAAAATGGTCTCCCAAAAATGAATATCCAGTACAGTAGTAATACCTTTACTTTTAATGTCAACTAATTAATGATTTGTGTCTGTATAAAAAGATAAAGCATATATGTGTGTGTGTGTGTGTGTGTGTGTGTGTGTGTGTGTGTGTGTGTGTGTGTGTGTGTGTGTGTGTGTGTGTGTGTTTGTTTTTTATGTGTGTTTATGAGAGTGTATAATGGCCTGGTTTCCTCCCACATTCCAGAGCCTTGCAGTAGGTAGATGGGATGCTCTAAATTGTCTGTGTTTGTGTGTGTGTCTATTTGTCTATATGTGGTATGGAAAAACAACCGCTGCAAGGTTAGCAACTCACCGGTGTGAATATTGGCTCTAGGTGATTGCTACTGTTGAAATCTCAGCCAAGAAAGGTGCTTGCTGTTTCTGTCATTTTGGCAGAATGCCAATAATAAGTCTTAGTGATAGAAAAAAAAAACAAGCCTTTGTCAAACCAAATCAGGACTTGTTTGTAATGCACTACAATTGTATTGTAGAATGGAGAGAAAGTGTATTAATTGTAAAGTAACATGGACATCCACTAAAAAAGCACTTTCAAAGGTTAATTGTTTTGGCTAATTCAAGACTTGTGTGGGTTTCATGTATTCCTCTTTTTTGTGCATATTTTGCTTATTGCTCTATACATTATTTTCCTCTGGTGCTTATGATGACATCTGTTTCCCTTTGAATTAAATTGTACATTATCTATTTATACTGACAAGGCAGTCATATCTTTTTTTAAGATGGAACAGTTCTTACTGGATTATGCTTATTTTATTGACTCTATGCATATTTTAGCACACAAATATAACTGCAGACATTCACCATAACTGAAAGGCAAGTGAACTGAAAATCACTTAGCTTAATTAAAGGTAATCTAATTATAATGTGTTTAGACATGTTAGTGTTTGAGAAATATTTAGCTGTTCCATGGAATACTGAAATCATTTTGTGCTGAACACTTCTGAGATAGAATCAAGTTTTAGGAAGCCCAGCTGCTGAGCAGGATGATGACCAGGATTCGCACAGACATTTAGATAACAGAGTAGTGCAAATTAGTACAGACGGAATGTGGGCAATTTAGACACATGGGTATTATG
Source organism: Protopterus annectens (assembly GCF_019279795.1). Taxonomy (NCBI): domain Eukaryota; kingdom Metazoa; phylum Chordata; order Ceratodontiformes; family Protopteridae; genus Protopterus; species Protopterus annectens. Next base: position 488,604,243 of record NC_056728.1, read on the forward strand.
GTCATGCAAGGGTGAAAATAGCACAGTATGTACATCAGGGAAATGACTAAATAACAATACTGAATTGAGGAATCCCACATAAATGAGACACATGGATTATGTAAATGATGACAACAAATACTGTGGACTGGGGATGCTACGAGTAACAATAGCTGTAACAGAAGAGCATATGCTAGTGGCCCCTCGTGGCCCCTCCTTGGAGCCACTGTCTGATGTGGCTCAGTGCAGCAGTCCATGCCACTTCAAGAAGTACCATCCTCACCTGACATATCACCACCTCAGAGACCAACAGATAGTGGACCACTGCTATGTGGACGTGGAAGCCATAAGTAACCTGGAAGAATTATACTGCCTTAATGAATCAGTCATGTCACACATGGTGTGCACTACACCATATGGGCATGTACTGGCTAGTACCTACCTACAGCATCCCCTACATATACCTGCCGGTTATTCTCCTACATCAAAGCCACCCCCAGATATGAGGGTCCAGTCTCCCTCCCCAGAGAGAGGCACAAGGAACTTTTCTGTCTTTGTGAAATATTTTTGTCTTCATAGTGTTTACTAGGCTATCAGCCCAAGAGCCATTTGAAGCCTAGCTAAGCTTTCCTCAATTTATTAAAATATTGCCGATATGTGTTAATACCCCAAGGAATTGTACTGCTACAATATGTGTAATCAACCCTTGATTGGAGTCTCACCAATAAAGCAAACAAATATCTTAAATCTGGATGTCTACCAGATGCCTTTAATGACAACTTTCCTGTATAAACAATCAGAACCTCTAATAACATCCACCAACAAACCATCTCTAATCCTATCCAAAATACTACCAAATTCAACAGAAAAACTTTTATCAAAAAATCTATGATAATTTAGAATATATTAAAAAGCATATCTTTAGATGATGCCATCTCTCATTTCAACTAAACATTTTAGTAAATACTAAATAACCTAGCACTAGTACATATTAAGAGAGTCAAATCCAACTCTGCCCCATGGTTATTCAAAAAAAAAAACGTATTCATCAAAGAGAAAATGCCCAGAAGGGATGGCTGAAAAACAGAAAATACTTTACACTCTTTCAGGCAGCTAAAGCTCACAAAGCACCACATCAAGCTTGATAAACAAAATGACTATACAAACCTACACTGCAAGTACCAAAATAACCCAAAGCATTTCTGGTCATCAATAAACAAGCTACTATGCCCAGGTCATTCTCCCACACTATCCCAGCCCCCCATTCAACTCCTATTTTATCCAAACAATGCAGTCCCTTATTAACAATATCACTACTTCTCTTCTCTTCCTAACCCCATCCACTCACAGCCAGGCACAGTCTTTTCATTTCCAGCCAATATAGACCTCCACAACAAAAAACCTACTAAACAAATTTACACCATCATCACTAGCCATTGACCTGCTTCCAACTCAGCATTTAAAATTTGCTTCTAACACAATAGCTTTCCCCATTTATTTTAATAAATATGTCTATATCTAAAAGCTGTGTCCTATCCATCTAGAAGAAGTCCAGTATTATAGTACTATACAAAGAAGGTCCATCCATAGACTAAACAACTACAGACCTATTGCAATATTATCACCAGTTTTTAAGATTCTATAAAAATGCATTCCTACACAGCTTATGCAGCACAAAAACACAATCTCCTATTAAAAACCTAGCATGGCTTCTGACCCCATCGTTGTACCCTCACTGCTCTCTTACATTTTACCTACACCATAAACTCCTAAAGGAGTAACAGCAAATTCATCTCAACCTTATTCGTGGCTCTAAGACATTAACTTAGTATCCCACCAACATCTCCACACTGAACTCTCCTTCCTTGGCCTATCTCAATTCTCCCTCAGCTATTTATCAGATAGAAAACAATTTGTAAAATGGCAGCAAACTCTCTCCTCCTTTCTACCTCATGGTTCTATGATAGGCTCACTACTATTCAGTACTTTTATAAGCAAACTAAATACTGCTTCACATCATGCAGAGATAATACTCAACATTAGTCTTTACAGCAACATCAACAAATGAACTCCAAAAAAATACACAAAACTCTTTCTCTCTAGTTGAATCGTCTAAAAAATCTAACAACTTCTAAATCCTAGTAAAACAAAACTTAAGCCTTTGACTCCAAAAACAATATCTCAAACAAAGCTACCCATTTAACATAACTTCTTCCAAAACACAATAACTGAAACAGTAGTCAAAGCAAAATTTCTAGGTGTAATAATTGACAATGACCTGAATTTAATTCACTCAACATATAGGTTTCCTCTATAGGGTCATACAGTACCTCACAGAAAACATCCTTAACCTATTTACTTCCATCACTACTATGTACTTCCCCAATCCCCACCAACTTAAATACCACATGCATAGTCAAACTGTTATCCTGCAACAGCAAAACTGCAAAATTTGCAGCAAACCCTACTCACAGGACACATCACTGCCACACTCTAAATTCACTAACATGGCTCAAGCTACCTAACTATCTAGTCTACATGCAACTTCTAACTAGTCATGAACTTAAACACTCAACAGACAATTGTCCGGCATTAAAAGACATACTCCAACTCTGCTGCCAAAATAGAGACCTCTGGTCCAGAGAAAAATTCTTACTATCTTTAATCCTCCATCACCTCTATCACTCCCTACTCCAACTGACTAACCTAGGAAACTAAAGTCCTTTCTCTCCTTAAACTCACACTTAAACCCATGCTCTCCATTACCTACCCCTTGCCCACTATACATATTTATATTTTTTTATTTCAAATCAAATCTAATCCATTATGACATTACAGTCCTATTGTTCTACTACTTTCAAAATAATCACCTGAATTTAGACCTTTGCAGTCTCTTAATATTCTACAGGCAGTCCCTGGGTTATGGACATCCAACATGCGGACAACCCATAGATACACAATATCGGAAATAATGTAAAAAAATATTAAAGCTGCCCAAATATGTGTGTGTGTGTGTGTGTGTGTGTGTGTGTGTGTGTGTGTGTGTGTGTGTGTGTGTGTGTGTGTGTGTCTGTCTGTGTGTGTGTGTCTGTGTGTGTCTGTGTGTGTCTGTGTGTGTGTGTCTCTGTGTGTGTGAGAGATAGATCAGGAGAGTGACAGCGATGTGTGAGTGAATGCAGGTATGAATGAAGAAGTGATTGTGTGTGTGAGAGGGAGAGTGAGAGCAATGTGTGAGTGAATGCAGGTATGTATGAGGAAGTGACTGTGTGAGGGAGAGGGAGAGAGATGTGTGAGTGAATGCAGGTATGAATGAGGAAGAGACTGTGTGTATGAGAGAGTGAAGAGTGAGAGTGAGGGATGAATCCCCAGCATAAGGGGAGGGAGTTAGTTATGGAATAGGTAAAGTAGGGTTAAGAGCGCACGTGTGTGTGTGTGTGTGTGTGTGTGTGTGTGTGTGTGTGTGTGTGTGTGTGTGTGTGTGTGTGTGTGTGTGTGTGTGTGTGTGTGTGTGTGTGTATGTGTGTGTGTGCGCATGTGTGTGTGTCATACCTCTAAAGCACTTAGAGCAAGAAATCTGGGCAAAGCCATAAATAAAAGTTGGACAAATGCCCAAAAACAGGGACAATTTTAATAAATATTGTTCTTATAAACTTAGAAAGTTGATAGGATAAAAGGTTTTGCATTAGCATACATTTTCTGAAGGGTATGAATTCTGAAACTCAGATGCCTGTCATTATTTTCTAACTTCAGTTTTGATTTGCCACTACTTTTGCTAAGCAACCACAATTTTATGAAAAATGGACCAAAAATATGAGGCAAAATCTGGACATTCTATGAAAATCTGTACAGTTGAGAGGTTTGTGTGTATGTGTGAAAGTGTTTTTTTACTAAGACAAAGGATTAGAAGATGCAATTTTTTATGGTATTTCAGTCCTAACATCAGTTGTTAACAAGTAATACTGCTCAATCAAACTTAATTGCATCACTTTAGCGCATGAATGACTAGTAACCAATAGTACTATGATTTTGGGGCAATGCCTACTTTTAGACTGTTTGCATTAGTTGACTTTATCACATGATCATTTGAATGTCTTTTATTAAAGGTGTGTGTGTGTGTGTGTGTGTGTGTGTGTGTGTGTGTGTGTGTGTGTGTGTGTGTGTGTGTGTGTGTGTGTGTGTTTTACAAACTTTTCTGATGAAGCTCTTGTGAAATATATATAACATAATTGTTTGTATAAATTTTGAAATTATATGTAAGAATTGTACTGCAGCATCTCTCCCCTGGCATTGCCCAGTTTGACTTTCTGGTTAACAAAGACAAATATATAAATACGTTGTACACACCAAGCATTCACAGGCTGCCCCTGTCAATTAGGGACATAAGTGCCAAACCAAGGGAAAATTTGCAATTTCCCATCCATTGGTCCAAGTTATATTTGAATAGGGTTAAAGATAAGCTTTATTTCACATGGATGCTAAGCCTGTACCAGAGAAGGGGTAATCTTTCAGACACATACCTGTTCCTCCAGCATGTCCTTTTTATGTCTCAGATGAGGTTTAAGTCCTCAGAACAAGTATTTCTGATGCTGTTTATTCTGCAGATGTGCAACAAGTCTGTGTGTTTGTGATTAGAGGATGCCCTGTAAGCTAGGCTCAGATGCAGCAGTCTGAAGGAGAATGAGTCTAGGAATAGAGCTTTGAGATGGTCTGCATAGGGTTGTTTGCACCCTGTGTTCCTTTTGTGAGGAGCCTCTGTGGTCACTCAAATTGTTGCAAATGCCTGGTCAGGTACATGTCAAAGGGTGCATTGTAGCCAGTGATTGCTCTGATGAGAGCTGAGTGCAGTAGAAACATTTCCTTCTTGGACCTGGATACCATGCCCTTACATATAAGTTGTGCAACATAGAATTATTTTCTCACCATAGTAGACATGTGGCGGTTAAAGGTCAGGTTACTTTCAACATATGTTCTCATATCCCTCACCACTGCATATACTTTTAGGGGTACATTTTCAATGTGGTCATTTTCAGGAATGGCCATCTTTACAAAAGCAATTTTTTGCATCAAGTTTTAGTCTATGACTCCAGCAAGCACCAGTTGCTTGGCTGCATCAGGCCTTCTACATCCTTAAGGGCTTTAGTGACCACTCCTAGTTTGCAGTCATCTGCAAACTTGGACAGCCAGAGGGCCTTGACGTTTGCCTTGACTTTAGAGATGTTAATGCCAAAAAGTAGAGGTCCTCACACCAATTCCTAGTGACTGTCCTCTTTGTGGAGATGGATTCTTGTATCCTAACTTCTTGTGTTCTATCAGTGAGCCAGCTGGCTATCTATCGGATGACATATGGGGTTATACCTAACTTTGTAAGTTTGTCTATGATGCCCTTGTGAAGTATTGTGGTTAAATGCCTTGGCTAGGTGAAATTTACAGCATACACTGTTTTGCCTTCACCCATATTTTTGGTGATCTTCTCAAAGGAGTCCACCGGGTTAAGTAGGCATGACCTGCCTTTGACAAACTGAACTGGGTAGTGTCCACTGTCTCTAGGTTTCCTGTGCCAATGTTTATCAGATCCATAATAGTTCTTTCCATGGCCTTGCATATGAAACTAGACAAACTTATGGGCCTGTAGTTTCCTAGATTTATGGAAGGCCCCTCTCTTGGGTAGAGGGGTAACTGTTGCAATCCTCCATTCACTTGGCATGAAGCCTCTCCAAAAGCTACAGTTAAACAGATGTGCTAGCGGGCGTGACAGGTCATGTTTCATGTTATTCAAGAGGCATCCTGAAACATTATCGGGGCCCAGGAAATCAGTGTTCCTGGTCTTAGAAAGGCTTTTCCAACACAGATGCTTTATCTGCTTGATATTCTCCCTTTTTCCAAACTTTCTGTCTTCCCCATTTCCTACCAATTTATAAGATGAGCTGCCTGGTCCTTTTCCCTAGTGATAGTTGGTGAAACAATGGTGAGGTGTATTTCTTAAAGTGGTGATGGGAGTGATAGAGAGTACAATTGGAGATAAATTTATTGGCCACCATATTTATTCTATCCCCTGAGTCTGCAGAGGTAGTTCCATTCACCATTAGTATAGCACATTGCTGTTGTTGCCTTAAAGTTTGCAGACATAACTCAAGAAAGCCTTATGGTTGTCTTTCACTTGGGAGGCTATTTTTATCTCAAATTTGGTATTGGTGGACTTCCTTAATCCCCTGAGTTGCTTGTTCAGATTGATCTGGGAGTTTTTACCTTGCTGAGCAATTCCCTTCCTGTTTTCAGATATGATTTTTTTTTCTTTTGTTATACAACCTATTTAAACTGGGATACACCAAGGAGGCTTGTTTTTGGAGGTTGTTATTTTCGGTAGGTACACCTGTCTCCTCTGTGCAGCTATTTACATAGTTGCGCAGGGTAATTAATTCTGTATACGCAGCATTTGCGGAAGTCTTGAAATTCTGCTAGATTATCACTTAGTAGGAGGTAGTTGGGTTTGGAATATTTTTTCAAATGTTCTGGGGTTAGCTGAGGTCCCAGGCTTAATATTTATTTCAAAGAAGACAGTTTTATGGTCTGACATGACCTGACCAATAAGGACTTTACACTAGGGGAGGACACTTTTCCCCATGTTTGTGAGGACCAGGTAAAGAATAATTGTTGCGTCAGTGATCCATCTCCTGTGGCAGAACATGTCCTTGGCAATGTCCCATACCTTGACCGTTGCAATGAGTATTTTATCAGTTATTCTTCATCTCAGTCGTAGCAGAGATCTGTTTTGGCTGCCACAGCATTTTTATCCTGCACACTCCCTACCACACCTGGTCCTAATATGGTACATCTATGGCACCTTTGCCTAGGATGCACATACACACATACAGAGGGATTTCAATAACATTTCTAGCTCCTGGGTGGTGAACTTTTTCCTCTATCTGTGACTCATAAGAAGCCCTATACACATGTAGTTTATAAACATCAGTCAGTGAGTTTTGTGCATGTGTGTGTGTGTGTGTGTGTGTGTGTGTGTGTGTGTGTGTGTGTGTGTGTGTGTGTGTGTGTGTGTGTGTTTGAGACATGTCTGGGAAGTCATCTAACTATGGCCACTGCCCCCTTCCTACGGTTATGTATTTGGTTAGCATTCCCCTTTGTTTTTTTGTGCACGTCTTCATATAGACACTCCAGCAACTGACATGACCTCCACAGACCCCTACCTGCATCTTCCTATTGCTGCATGAAATGCTATGCATGCACCCCCCCCCTACAAAGTATTGTTAGGCCTCACTCTGTTTACAGGGGTCATCAAGTCCCTAGTGGCATATCCTTTTAATGGGCCCAGTGTCCATTGTGTGCCCTCTACTACACCTGAATGTAACAGGGGTTTTTCACTGCATTGTGTTCCCACTGACACATTATTTATTTATTTATTTCAGTTTGATTACCGGGGAGGTCCACTGGGCTTGGGGGCCCGTTTTCAGTGGAGGCCCGGGGAGAAAAACCCCACAGGAAACAACAATTTTAATTACATGAAAAAGTTCAGACACAGATTACATTACAAATAACAGGTTGCTGCAAATAGTCTACAATACAAATACCAGATAGCTAAAATAGCAAAAATATTAACAATTTCTGTTATGTTCAGGAGGAAAAATTGGCATATAGTATAAAAAGCAAGAATTTACTGTTTAGTACCTTATGCAATTAATATTTTAGAAGGGGTTAGGAAGGAAAAGAGGTTAGCCTGGAGAGAAGGGGGAAGATAGCTTGAGAGGTGTAGGCTGAAGAGTGCAGTTGCATATCCTGTTTAGATAGAGGTGATCACATACATCATGTCTCTCTGTTACTGACATCTACCACCAGGTATGGCAGAGAGTGTGCCAGGGAGAGCATGGTACTCTTGTTCTTCCTGCATAAGGACTTTGCAGAGTGCCTGCTTGGGCAGTAGAATTGCCACTTGTGCAAGATAAATGGAAGGTATGAGCTTACTAGAACAGTGAGTCATGCCACACGTATTACCTATGCAGGTAAGCAGTATTGGCACTGATACAATGACTTGTAGTGGTGCCACCCTGACCCACTTCAGCAGTAGGAGGCAGAGGTTAGGGAAGGCAAGGCAGACATCCACTGTAAGCATTTTCTCTTCCAGTTATCTTACCTGGTGTATGTGCATGTATTGAGGTATGCATACTTTGTTTTCTACTGGCTTAGGAGCAAGAATTGAGCACAGTATGATGTTGCATAAGGCAGGAGTGGCATTCCTGGCAACAGGGTGCATATACTATTTTTGCCAGTCTACTGTAAAACAAACTGCGTAGAGTAATGTCTTCTCTTTTTCTTATCCTTCTGCAAGTTAACTTGTGGTACAGATGGTGGAGTGGTGATTGTCACCTCAGCCCTTGCCAGCTGATACTTATGGCACTGAGTGATCAGTAATTACTAGGTCTGCCTCTCAGCAAGGGAATGGAAGTTACCTTGCTAAAGATGACCTGATGGAATTGCTGGTAGCCTCTTTGGCCATTTCTGTGGAGGAAATATAGGTTCCCCTTCTGGCAGTGGTCCAGAGGAGTGTCACATCATCTTCCAACAGCATTTGTTTAAACTGATGTCTACTGAGGTGAACCAACTGGATAACTGATTCAACATCATAGAGCACCTTCTTGTGGGGTTTGTCAAGTTGGACAGCTGTAAACACTGAACTACCAGAGATGCAGCCTGCATATGATATCAACCACAGAGGTGACAGATGACTGGTCGTATTGCCTGTGGGCCAAGCTGGCATCACCCCATGGTCCTCCGTCTATCACCAAACAGGTGTTCTCCTCCCTTCAACATCATTCTCCATACATTTAACACTGTTCAACCCCCTCATCACCAGCTGTCCATCTTCTGTGCCCATCCTCTGTGTCCATCATTTTCATCCCCGCTTTTTGTGTGTATACCACCCCATCTGTCTGTGTTTGTGTTTGTCTACCTCTGCCACCATCCTCTGTCCTTCTGTCCCATCCACAAGCATTCTTTGCTACTTCCCCACTTACCTTTCTTCCCTATATATTGCAAATGGGGCTATCTCCCACAAAATAATTCTTTCCTCTCCACACGTATCAAACCTTATGGCTTATGATTACACTTGTGTGCTTTCCTCTGCTTGATATTCTCCCTTTTCCAACATTCCTGTCTTCCCCATTTCCTCACCAGTTACAAGATGAACTTCTGAGCACTTTGCTCTACTGAGCCTCATAAAGCTTTGTGGATAACCATAAGGGGTGGCTATGTGACACCACTAGTCTAATGTGCACATATGACCTCTGTCTTGCTAGCCTTTATTGGTAGTGCTATAAGGCAAGTTCTTTATGGCAAGTTAGTTATGCACCATTCTATAATGCAATGACCTTCAAAGAACCTTCTTCAGGTCTTGACCGAGCTCACAGAAGAAACATAAATTCTGGCTGTACACATAAGTTGCAAATAATGTTTCGGCAAATAAAAAATTAACAAACATTGCTACAGGTTATAACTACAGTAATAACACTAGTATCTACAGAGCATACCTCTCAAATTGTCTCTGTCCATGATTTTTGCACAACCTCCCTAATTTTGCCTTATAATTTTCTTGTCCTCACAATTTTTTTGAATTTCTGGTAAATCACTGAGGATTGCAGTCCAGAGATTAGGGTTTCATACTTCTTATTGTTGAGAAAAAGCATACTGATACCAAACCTATTGTTTATTAACTTTAAGTGAATTAAAGCATCATTTAAATACTAACTCTCATTTTATGTCTTTGTCCTTCCCCCTACATTGTTTTTGTCTTTGTCTAGAATTCTTGATCAAAGAATTTAAGAGGTATGCTTCAGAGTGAAACTTGATTATTGCATGCAACGACCAACACTACGTGCAAGGGCAGACATAAAAGGAAAGCTATGTGTACAATAACGGCTCCTTTACATTATTATTAGAAGGTATGTTCTAAAATACATAGCTGCCTCCTTCACAAGATGTGCAAGACTCTCTTCTGAATAGTTTTCAGACATAAATGAGAGAAGGTGGTCAGGCTAAAAGAGATAGTACAATTCAGAGAGACAGAGACAGAAACAAATATTCAGGTAAATCACATTCACAAGGCACTCCTACTTGAAATGTCATCAACAGCTTTAATTATAGCATTTAAATCAGGAACATATCAGAAAAGCAACTGGTCTGGATTATTTTTATACTTCTTCCAATATTTAAGATGATGGCAAAATCCATCTTTGCTACATCCATTTCTGAAACTTAAAAATCTCAAAACATGCATGGATGTAACCAGCCTAAACAAAGCCATAGATATGAACAGTAGGATGAAAGGCACATTTTGTGAATTCATTTTCCCCAATATCTTAACGATTCAGATTAGAAGGTAGATGGAGGATATACCTATAATATGCAAGCATAGGGAGGCTCACAGTAGAAAATACTAAATTAAACTGACAAAGTTAACCTCAGGGGAGCCCAGTGAAGCTTCTACTGGGCTGTATTAGATTTGCCTTTCATAATGATGGACAGAATGTGTGATGGTCCTGCACTGGCCCAGTAATCAAGGAACTTCAGTTATCACCACTGGCAACAGTGAGGGATGTACACACTGGGAGGATGACAAGTACACACACAGTAAAGTGCAATTTCCCTTAAGAGCACCCAGAGATCACAGTCAGTCTGGGGCTGGTTTCTCCCTGTTTCTCCAGATCCCCAATAAGACTTCCCACTGGCAGAACTATAGGGTTGAGACATCAGCTGAGTGGCCAAACCAAGAACTCCAGTACCCTCTCTGTCCAACCAGTGCTTCATGTCCCTGCCCAAGTAGCTGACACACACACTCTTTGAGATTTGTTTTATATGCAAACACACACACACATACACACAAACCTGGGAAAGGCTGGCACAGATTTACTGGCTATGCCCCCTTCTGCCCAGACTATAAGGTCATTTTTACTGCCACCAGCCAACTCTTATCAGCTACTTTAAGACCCTTAACAAAGGGTGTCCAGTCCTACTGTATAATGTTACTATTAATCCAAATGGTAGCTTTGACCAAGCGCCAAGCTATTAGGAGTGTCCTGTACAGTGTCACCAAATAGATATGCAAGTACTCTAAGATCTTAAACATCTTTAAACAGACCATCCACAAATGAAAGGTTTAAATATATTTAATAAAAAAATAAAAGAACAAGAAAACATTCAATCATCGTGGTAATTCAGAGTTCAAAATCACGGGAAATATTTAAAACAGTATTGCAGGACAATCTCAAATAAATAAAGAAAACATCTAAGCTATACTTTACTATAGTCATATCTGAAGCTAATAGAGTTACTATTCCTTACAAACTTACTTACAGCAAGGCAAGTGCAGAGGTGAATGGATCTGATGTTGCTGTCAGGTCAAAAGACAGATACAAGATGCACAGTCTGTCTCTGAGAGAGTTCTTAAATTAATATCAAATATTACTGCTGGGTTAGCTTGGATGACATCACTTTTTGTCACATAATTTTAGTTCCCAAGCTAAATCCCCTATGTCAGAAACTAACAGAATTTAGCATCTCTCTGTGAAAATACATAGCCTTCAGATATTTGCAACTGCTAGGAGACATAAAACAATAAAACACTTACAAAACAATCCAGAAGGTACCCTAGTTCTATACATCTTGTCTCCTTGTTGCATTGAAACTAACTTTTATGACACAATAATAAAACAATTTAATTTCATCTATTTTCTCTGAATGTTTCAATTTAACCTCGTGTGTTTCAGGTTCCATTAAACATATACATCTAAGCAGTCACAATAATGCAGGTACATTCCTGTTCTATTCCAATAGGGCATGCTGTGGTTACATTTTAGCTCAGTACTTTACACACACTTCTATATAAATCATATCAATATTCACCAATTACATAGAATTATTTACAAAATTCCAGCTAGCTGGGCTGGCAGTATTTCCCTTTGTCACAGACTGTAACAAATGAGACATTTTTTGCATTAAGAATATGGCAATTCACTGAACAAATATCTCTAAAGTAATAATGCAGGAAACAAAAAAAGACATTTGTCATCATCAGTCCTGTTTTCCCATTTTTATATGGGGTTGGAGTATTATATCAACATTAGTCAAAGTGACCAAATCACCTAGAGCCAATGTATACACCACTGGGTGGCTAGCACATATGCAGTAGGCTCCAAAAGATCTAAGATTGGAGAGTAGGCAAACCAAAAGTAATATATTTGGGCTACCTGTCCAGACAGAGTTCTTTGAGACTTATCACCCTGAACCCTTCTCTTCTCACCTTTGCAGACTTATTTATTAATTTTGCTGTTTGTTTATTTGTTTATCACCATTTGTTGACTGGAAGGCTGTTTGTTTATTTGTTTTTCACCATTTGTTGACTGAAATAATCCCACTGTGCTAGGTAGCTCATTTTCAGTGAAGCCCCAGAGGAATAAAATCCACATAAATTATGTAAAGAATTGCAAGGAAAAATATAACAATAAAACCAAAATGTGTACAATATAAGGAAGACAGCAACACAGAAGTAAATAAAATAAAAAGTTTCTGTTTAGTTGCATGCAAACTTTTATTAAGAAATATTTAATTGATAATGCCTGCAAACAGTATGTGAAGGAATATCAAAGGGGAACAGCAATTATGTTAGAATGTGAGAGACCTCCAAGAGAAGAGAGAGAGAGAGAGAGCAGAGAGTGAGATTGAAGGTGTCATTAGTAGTAGAACAGACAGAAAAATAAACAGTTGTGTGACTAGATAAGTGAGATGGTTCAACAGTGTTGCGCAACGAGGTGGTTGATGTCAGTGTGTGCTATATGAGAGTAATATATGCTTTTTAATGAAGAAGAAGTCAGAGTTCTCCACAAACACTGGGTTTCTTACAAAATAAATGATATTCAGAGTCCAAGATGGTGGCAGTAGTTTAAACAGATGAAAACAGAGCTCAGGGCAAAGAACAATTTAGAACAATAAAAGCATACAAACTACTGTAAATTGTAGCTAAAGTGTCTATGACATCCAGAAGGTCAGCAATGAAGAGAAAAAAATGAAGCAAAAAGGGAGAACTGTCATGAAAACTCAGAAGGAGAATGAAAGCAGTATGATGAAGCAGATTTAGGAAAATCAGATGGTAATGTGTAATGTCAGCTGAAGGATAAAAGCACTCCAGCACTCTAGAGAGAAAAGTTGATTAAATGTACTCTGAGATTTTCAAGATAAGTGGTTCCTCCATTCAGGGGAAATAACTGGGATGGATGCAAACTACTGAAAAGGAGATGAAAGAAAAGTTGTTGAACATAAATTAAAGTCTGAACAAATGGCACAAAAACGTACTGAACTTCAGGATAGATCATGCAGAGACACCTTAAGGTTTACAGCAGTACCAGTACAAACTGAAGGGAAAGAGATCATTCAGAGACACCTTAAGGTTTACAGCAGTACCAGTACACACTGAAGGGAAGGAGATCATGCAGAGACACCTTAACGTTTACTGAAGGGAAGGATTGTGAAGGCTTCATGAGAAACTGTCTCAGCACATGAACTGGATTTTCTGTTGACGATATTAAAATATAAAGGACATATAAAGTAACTACTCCTAATTTGAGACTGAGAAAACAGCTAAGATCTATAGTAATTAAACTGCAAACATGCCAGTTAATGGAGGCAAATTGTTTGTATTTTGTGTAAGAAAGGAACAATCTTAATGGTTGGAGACACACAAGTTTAAATGGATAATAACTTTTCACTGCAATCATAAACTAACAGAAATGCTTTTCTTCCTTCCTTCCAAAAGACTCTGAAACTTTGAATCTTCTGCCCACTGGGATTGAAAGCCTGCATAGACCCTCAATATGCAAAAGATAAACTGGGGAAAAAGAAAAGAATATGTTGGGGGCTGCAGAAGGTGGCAAGGGAACAAGCAATCAGTCAACAAAAGTAGAAAAGCAAATCCTGGACACTTCATGGGAAAGGAATAGATTTCCTGCAAAGCCCTTTAAAATTTTCCAAAACAAAATGGTGGATAAAACAAAGGAGATGAAACAGTTTTAAAAAAGTTGAAAATCCCATAACAAATAATGCATTGGGAACACTGAGTAAGGCTACTACTAAGTGGATAAATGTCTATATGGAAAAGAATGTGATATAATCAAATTGTAAGCTGAATTTTGAATGATACTTTAAAACGATCAAAATCAATAAGTATCAGACCGAAAAGAATTATATGAGTATTATAAATTCAATTATATAAGTATTATGTCTTAAAATGTTACTTAAAATGAAACTTTAACTGAAGGTGAGATCCATACTGCATGATGGCTAATAAAAGTCCCTATTTTCAAAGTGAAAACTGTGTTTTGTTGCTTCCAAGTCACATGTGGCTCATCTAGTGCCTGGTGCTGCTGCACCCTTCAACTCTAAGTTAAGAAGCAGAAAAAAGGTCCATTCTCTCCACTCTGGCACTACTTAGCTCCCTCCTAATGAGCACCAGAGCATTAGGGACCACCAATCGACCCTACATTGAGAAGCACAGCAAGTTTTAAAATGTAGCTGAACCAATTGCTACATTTGTAACAAGCAGCTTACTGCAATGTATACTACAACTGAAAAAACAAAAGCAGTAGAGCAATATCAGACTTCTGTACTGGCTCTGAAATGCTGGTATAGAAGTGAATAGTGGTACTACACTAATGCCAGTCTGGAACATGATGCAAAAATTATATTTGATAAAATGAAATATTTAATAGTATAGCAGGATCCAACATAAATGAAGCAAAAAGAAAACTACATCAATTGATTATGCCCCATCACATATCCTGGTACAGAACTTCCTCTTTTTGTGGGGTCATGGTAAGTTGAGATACTTTGGGAATTTGTTTGAAATGAGATATTGAGCAAGCAGCTAAAGAAATGTGGAAATAAATTATTCAAAAGCTTATAAGTATGGTAAGACTATCAAAATTATTTGTGAATATCAACAATAAGATACAAGTGATTAAGATGCCCTTGGTTTGGTTAGTTCTTTAGGTAGGTTTAGGCTTTTATGTATCAACAACGAGTTTGGATATGAAAGAATTTGAAAAAAAAAATAAGGAGTGTCTTTGGGACAACAAAAGATAAATACTGCAATGGGAAAAGCTGATACTGACAAAGAGTGTGGATTGGAGGCATGCTATAAGACCATTCAGCTTAGATTATCTTTGATTGAGAATGTGGAATAGATGCCAAAATGGAGGAGCATGATAGGCATGGTGCCCAGTGAGGTAACAACAGGATCACATGTGGGCCTATGGGCAGATCTGGGAAACAAGTATAAAGATCACTATGTACAGCCTTATAAACATAAAATTATGTTAAAGGAAGTTAGTCCTTGGAATAATAGAATAATGCCAATTGGTTACATTATATACAGTAATAAGAAAGACACATAAGAAAATGTAATGGGCATATGGAAAAGAAAGAACAAAGAACTAAAAGTTTGGAAACAGATGATAAAAGGAGATGAGGTAATAAAATGGGATGAAGTAGGACAAACATATGGGTTATCAAACTCAGAATCAAATTGTTTAATGTTCAAGGAAGATACTAAAAGACTGGATAATGTTTGTTAAAATCACAAATAGTGGATTTCATAACAGAGGCCAGAAAAGAAATGGCAGACCAGAAAAGAGTAATAACAATAATATACAAGGCAATATTAGATTTGAGAACACACACTATACAGGTAAAAAATAGCATGGAATAAAGAATTAAATACAGATATTACTAACGATCAGTGGAAAGAATTATGTCTTAACCCTAGGTATGCAACTAAATCGAGAACATTTACTATTTTGCTTGGAAATGCTTGCTCAAGTATTTCTATACCTATAGGGGACTTGAAAAAAGTTTCCCACAAACAAGAGGCATATGTTGGATATGTGATGCTTCTGAAAGAGGTTCTTGGGTCCATATATTTTGGGAAGGTAAGGACTTACTTTGGTACAAAAGTGACTTGAATAATATGTTAGGTAATGGAAGAGAATTTAACCTCAGTATAGAGATGTTTAGTTTAGTTTAGTTGGTATAAAATATCACATGCCTAGGAAGTGAAATAATTAATTTTACTGTTGAGCATAACTAAGAAAGCTATAACTGAAAAATAGAAAACTAAAAACAGACCATCAATAAGGCGAAAAATATGATTTACAAAGATTAAAAATCTGCAAATGAGAGCTATCAGAGTTCAGAAACAGAACTTCTTAGTAAAAAGTATGGGCTGTAAGAAACTCTGTAATAGAAACTGAGCTTGAAGAAGACATTGACATGGAACAAAGCAAAGATGTAAGATGTGAAGTCATTGATCCAATTTTTAGGATTTGTAATATAGTGATCATAGAACAATATAGTCAATAGTTAATTTATTATCTCAAATTATACTAAAAATTGTTAACTTATGTGTTTTGCTGTCTTTACTTAAGGGACAATGTTAAATCCAACCTGAAATTAAAAATAGAATAGATAACTATAATATTTGGATTTACATCCTTAATCATAGCAAGATACTGAAAGATAAATGTAAGCACTGATGATCTGACATGAAGATATTTTATTAGTATTGTACATGCGTAGCTATAAAATGGTCATGTCAACAATCGGTGGTGAAATAACTAGTGCACCATGCATGGGGGTTGCACACTATGTAAAAATAAAACTGCTGTTTATAATAAAATGTTGTTTTTTAAAACTAAATAAATAACTTCAGTTATTCAAACAAGTGCTCTTCAGTTCTAAAGCTTTTTAGAACAAATGCAGGAAGAACTAATACTTCCAACAAACCCTTTCAAAAAGTTATGTCAAGAGGATAAAATCAAATGTAGTTTTTGTTTGGGTAAGTCAGGTAGTAAACCAGCCAAAAAACTATTGTAGATTTTGTCTACATGTATTTTAAAGAAATACAACAGGCTGACACACCCAAGATGGTACAAAAACAAGGATGTGAACTTGGCAAAGCAGGAAGAATAATCTAAAACAAGTCAACATAATCTGATGGCAGAAATACAAAATAATGTGACTTAGCTCATAGAGCATACGAATGAGACACAGATGACCTAAAATGAAACTGATACCCATGCACTGAAGAAGCTAGTGTGAGAAGGTGGGATGACAGCCTAAACTGACTTGCCCAACTTGAAAGAGAGGTCGAATCCTCTGCAATATTAACACCTGCTGTTAAAACAATTATGCAGCATCAGCATATGGTTTGGAAGGTGTGTTTGGCTCTGCCATGGTGCATTCACATAGTGGCCTTCAATGTGTGCATGTGGAAACATGCATACATAATGAAAGGAGTAGCAGGGACTTGCTTTGGCGAGTATGTCAGCCCCTAGGGGTGTAATTAGACAAATCCTGAAAAATGTCATACTAGCTGCAGATGATGGTCCAGTACCCAAATTTTGACCAGTGCCGAAGTAGACGTTTGGAATGCTGAAATGCATTCTATTCTGGAAATAGGAACCCACTTGCAGGGAAAAATGTGGAATTTCCATACCAGGCTTGAGGGGGAAATATGTATCCATAGGATTTGATGGGAGATGCCATTGTCATGAATAAGGATGGGATCTATATGCTTTGTCTTTACAACAGAGCTCCACATGGGCAAGGCTTAGCGCTCTGTCAACCTGGCACAAACTACTGCAGCAATTTTATGGAAATGATAGGAGGAATTAAGCCAGTTGAACATAATTAAAAGGAAAGCTGATGGTGGGGGCAGAATGAATTACACATTTAAGATAAAAAGATAACTTAAAAATGCAAAATAATGCATCTGGGAATAGTATAGGTATATGAATAGCCCCTAGGAAAGGTGTTGAGCAGCAGGTAGCAGATGCCAAATTCTAGATGTGCTGATCAGCGTATAAAACTTACAGAAAAAGAAAAAAAGAGAACCATTTGTCAAATTGCCAAACTGTTCTTTTCAGTCATAAGTAGCAATGAGTTATTAGTTTTTTACATAATGCAGCAACCTAATGATATATTATTACATTAAAAAGGTATGACAGTTTACAACCTGGCATTAAGCAATCCCAGTTTTGATGGCTTATAGACAGCAGGTGGCACCAAACAGGTGTGTTGCCAATGGTATCAACATGCCTTGCTTACACTGGTATGTATGCTGCATATTGGAAGATGGGATACAAGGGACTTGGCCTGCTAGAGACAGCATTGCTATCTAGAACGGCATAGCAGAATGCCCAATACCTCCCTGGGTTAATAGCAGAAGAAAGATCTGCTGACTCTGTGTGGGATAACAGTCTGAAATCATTATGTTTTGGCTACTGTGCCCCAATACTTCTCAATCTTTTAGAGCAAGAAATGTGAATAAAAAGGAAAAGAACTCAAAATAGGGACACTTTTTAAATATTGATGTTATAAAATATGAAGTTGATAGCATGAATTTTCTGAAGGACATGAAGTCTAAAACTGAAATGCCTTCCGTTATTTTCAGAATTTAACCTCTAATGATTTGCCCTAAAGCCATTTTATGAGGAACAGACCAGAAATATGCGGCACAAAATCTGGACATTCTGTGAAAATCTGGACAGTTGAGAGGTATGGCCCAGTGTCATTAGATGCCAGAAGCTCAGAGACTGAATGGATGAGCAGAAGATGGAAGCTTGTAATAGAACACCTTCTATGTCCCATTCTGAGCATGATACTCTTTTAACACATTAGCTGAAATCCCCATCAAACCCAACCACTATCTAAGGAGGACTTCAACTATCCATCAATAAACTGGCTGACCTACACTGCCAATGGCTGACATGACCATCACTCCCTTGATATTATAAATGCTATCTTTTAAAAATAGTCATCCTACTAGGAGCCTCAGTATCCTGGATCTAGTCCTCACCCTATTTCATTAAGTCAAACTCTAAATTAGTGACCTTTTCCTTTAAAACTGGTAGCACTTCCCTGTGTTTAGGGACTTGATGACCTAAATAAATACTGTTGTAATCCTTCTCAGATTAATTCCATTGCTAAAGTTGCTGTCTGTACCCCTGACTTCATATCTACACTAAATATAATGAGAAATTTAAAAATAACCAGCAGTGGTACAATACCCATAAGACAAAATCATGTAACAAGAGAAAAAATGTTTAATACTTGAAAGGGGTCTCAATCTACTTAGGTTCATAGGTTCATAGGTTCATAGGTTCGTACTAGGCTATCTGCCCTAGGGCATTTATAAGCCTAGCCAGAGTGTGTGTGGCTTTCACCACCCCTTAGGATGAGAATACTATGCCCATTTAGGGTTTAGTTTACTGTGCCTCTGTCTAGTAGTGACACAGAGATGACCACTGGGGTAAACCTACGATCTCCCATCCACTCGTCAAGACTTCTCTTGAATAGAGTTAGTGAGGGGCTCTGCCTAACATGGATTGGGATTCTGTTCCAGAGTGTAGGGAGCCTCTGGGTTATGAATCTGTCCCTCCAGCACGTCCTATTTATTTTTGTGTTGAGGTTTAAGTCTCTTGCTCTCGTGGGTCTGATGGATTTGGATTTTTTGAGGTGGAGCATGTCCATTAATTCCGGATTGGACATGGCCTTGTACGTTAGGCACAGGTCACCTCTGAGTAGGCGGTATGCGACTGAACAGAGCTGGAGTTTTTTCAGTCGGGCAGCATATGACATATGTTTAAGACCCTTTATCCTCTTGGTGAGGAACTTTTGGGGTCTTTCCAACTGCTGCAGGTGTCGGGTAAGATACATCCCAAATGGGGCATTGTACTCAAACATTGGCCTAATAAGAGATGAGTACAGGGGCACAATGACCTCTCTTGATCTAGATGTGAAACCCTTCATGATAAGGTGGGCAATATAGAAGGTCTTCCTAACCACTTTGGCAATGTGAGTGTCAAATGAGAGGTTACTGTCAACCTGGGTCCCTAGGTCCCTGATTACCTCTTCCGTACTTAATGGATTACCACCTATGTGGTAATTTGTGGGTACCTTGTTTTTCCCAAAGGGTATGACTATACATTTTTTGGCGTTAAGCTTAAGGCCATGGCTCTGGCACCAATTATCCATTTCTATGAGTCCTCTCTGAAGGATGTTTGTGTCCGCTGGAGTATCAATTATGGCGCCCAGTTTGCAGTAATCTGCGAACTTTGTCAGCCACAATCCTCCTATGTTTGCCTGTACCTCGGAAAAATAAATGCCGAACAAGAGGAGTCCCAGGACTGAGCCCTGTGGGACACCGCTTGTGACTGGCTTAGAATCTGACATAGCTCCAGCAACTCTGACCCTGTGGGTTCTGTCCTTGAGCCAGTTTGCAACCCATCTCGTGACATATGGGTTTACATTTAAGCTGGTGAGTTTGTCTATGATGCCCGAGTGTGGTATTGTGTCAAAGGCTTTTGCAAGGTCAAGGTAGGCTGTGTGAACTGCCTTACCTTCATCAATGGCCTTAGTGACGGTTTCAAAAAAGTCGACCAAGTTCAAAAGGCAAGATCTGCCCTTGACAAAGCCAAATTGGGTAGGATTCAATGTCTGTAGGTCCCCAATGTCTTTGTTTATGAGTTCCATAATGATCCTCTCCATAGCTTTGCAGACCAGGCTCGTCAAGCTTATGGGGTGGTAATTTCCAGGGTCTGTAGAAGCACCGCCTTTGTGAAGTGGGACCACTGTTGCCGTACGCCACTCTTTGGGTACGTATCCTGTAGTAAGGCTAAGATTAAACAGCAGCCTTATGTTTGGGTTTAGTTCCTCTTGGAGTTCATGTAGCACACAGCCCGGGACACCGTCTGGTCCCATTGATGCTGTGTTTTTAGCTTTAGAGAGGGCGGCTCTCACCTGGGCATCTGAGATGTTAGGGAGGCTACACTCTGCTGGGATAGTTATTTCTCCTTTTGGGGGGGGAGGAGAAATTTGCACTGAACCTGTCTGCCAGAATGTTGGCAATGTCAGTGGGTTCAGTGTATTTATTGTCATTTTGGACTAACTCTGAGCATATCTGGGAGTTTCCACCCAGGTTTCTAACATAGCTAAAGAAGGCCTTGTGATTGTCTTTTGTGTCTTTTGCGATTTTTCTCTCAAAGTTGGCCTTGGATGATTTTATGAGCGATCGTAGTTTTTTGCTAGTACTGATCAGAGATGCCTTCCCATTTAGGGATTTTGCTCTGTCATGTAGTAGCTTCCTCCTTCTGTTGTAAAGTTTGTTTATGGCTGGGGTCCACCAGACCGGGCACCTGCCTTTGGGGGAATGGGTCTTGGTTTTATTTGGGATTGCATGATCCATGCATTCTTGAAGGTGCCCGTAGAAGGCATTTGCAAAGGATTCAGCAGTGTGGGTTGTGGTTTCCACTGGCCCAGGGACCTTGAAGGATACCACTTCAGTCTTAAGAAGTGTGAAGTTGGCCTTTGAGATGTTCTTCACTGTGGTCTTTTGTGCAGGGGGTGGGGGCGGGATGTGGATTTCCAGTGAGATTAATTTATGGTCTGATCTTACCAATGAGGGATATACTTCCGGTGTGGAGCATTTTGTCCCCATGTTTGTGATGATCAGGTCTAGTATATTGTCTCCTCTTGTGGGAATGGTGACTAGTTGTTCCATTGCATTTGAGTTTATGAATTCTAGGAACCTTTGGACTAGGGTGTTTGGGCTTGAGTAATGTTCCCAGTCTATGTTTGGGTAGTTGAAGTCTCCCAATATGATGGTATTTGGAGAGACATTCATACTCTCCAGTGTCTTCAGGAAGGCTGTGTGGGTTTCCTGAGTTTGAGAGGGTGGTCTGTAGCATGCTACAAATTGTAAGGCAGTTTTGCCTATGGTTAGTTGCACCTGGATGGTCTCCGATGCTTCGTGCATTGCCACTAACCTGGAGGTGTGGGTATCTTTGATGAATATGGATACTCCCCCTCCTTTTGTGGTTCGGTCCAAGTTTTGGGGCCGGAAAGCATGATATGAGGTAAAATCTGATAGTGCTGGGGTGCTCTCAGGAGCCTTGAACCAGGTTTCAGTCACTGCACAGACATCGATGTTCTCCATACTGAGGAGGGCTCCGAGGGCATGCATCTTGAGGTTTAGACTTCTGGCATTCAGCAGCATTACCCTTATTTTTTTGCCACTTGTGTTTTCTAGGGAGGTAGGTTTGTCATTTGAGCCTTGCCTAAAAAAGGCACTATGGGGGTGGCAAGAGCCTTGGCCAATATCCGGAAGCCCAGGGGTGACAGGTGTAAGCCATCCCTTGCGAAGCAGAGTGGCTTGTCGAGCATGTCATCCCAAGCAGACAGACACTGGATCCCCTTTGAATGACACCAGTAATTAAGCCAATTGTTAAAACTGATCATTTTGTCTTTGTACTGTGGCATCATTCTTGGTGAGGGTAAGATGCTGCTCAGGGTCAGGGTCATACCGGCCTGGGCTACATAATCAGAGAGCTCCTCTATGTCTCTTTTCATGTAGTCCATGGAGGTACGTCTCAGGTCGTTCACACCGGCATGTAGTAAAAAGTCTAAGGGAACCATTAGGAATCTCAAAGCTGAGTATGAACTTAAAATAGTCATTCAAGCCAAAAATAACTAAAGATCTTTCTTTAACACTGTCATGAAGTCAAGAACTAATATCCAGCAATGTTCAGAGCAAGTCCACAACTGTATTGCACATTCTGACCCAAAGGAAATAGCTAATTTCCTAGCTGAAAAATTTAGGGCAAATGTTACTTCCCCTACAATTGTAGTTATTCCACAGATTCCACAATCCCAGCCAACCCCTTTAATTACTGTGGAACAAGTTCTCTTAGCCCTCTCAAAAGCTAGAAATGCCTCATTCCCGGGTCCTGATACTACACCAGATTGCTGATTTTCAGTGCCAAATGTGGCCTGTGCAACCCCCTACATTACATTCCAGAAGCCTGTAAACAACCATTGTAATGTCATTGCACAAGGATGACCCAACCACAGACCCTAGTAACTATAAACCTGTTAGTTACATACAGTATATATGGAGCTGGCCCAGGCCTTTGACACTATTACCTTTATTTCTCCAAATCTTTTGGGTTTCTAATACCATGACAGGAATGGACCCCATTCCTTAGTCAAAGTACGATTAAAGTTCATGAAATTAGTATTGTTTCACTCTTTGATGTCAGCCAAAAGTGCTCTTCGCAGCAACCACAATGTGCCCAATAATGACTCCTTCTGCAATTTGTACAGAGTTACATGTATTGGTAGCATATCTAAATAAGATTGTAGACTCTTTTTTATAAGATCCATTGCTCCTCCTACTACTATTGGAACCATCTGGGTTTCTTTGTTCCACATTGCTCTTGTTTCTGCTTGCAAATTCTGATATTTTATGACTTTGTGTCTCTCTGAATACAGGATACTGTAGTCACTGGATATGGCGATTTCAATGATCAATGCTACTTTTGCCTTCTTTTCTTGGACCACTATATCTGGTTTCTAGCATCTATCTTTTGAACTGTTGGCAATGGATGATCCCATGTGATGTAGACTTCATCATTTTCTATGATGCTTTGTGGCTCATGTTTCAGTGTTTTTCAGCCACTTCAATACCATAATGTTTGCACAATCCCCAGTGCAACAGTCTCACCACATTATTATGCCTTTCAGTATATAGTCCTTCTGCCATTAGTATGTCACAACCAGCAACAAGATGTGCAACTGTTTCCAATTCTGTTTTACAAAACCTACATTTGTATCTTTATCCCACATGTTCAATGGATTTTGTGAACCGATGTGTACTGTACATAGCCCACTATCTTGTGCCGCCGATATTAACCTTTCAATTCTTGGTTGAATTCGCCTCTCCTTAACCATTCCTGCATTTGTTCCTGATCAACATATGGTTAGTTCTCCATTTAGACATTACTGACAGACTTGCAAATCTAAATATAAATCCTTATGTTGTGTGATGGATACTTAACTGGCTGTCTGACAGAACCCATGTGATTACAGTTGCAGATGCCACACCTGAAAGCAAAAAAAAGTTACCAGCAGTGTACCACAAGACTCAAGTGTTGGGCCATCTCCTATTTGGTGATTCCTCAGCTGGCTGTTTCTGTCACTGTAGTGGCATGCAGTGAAAGAAAAGCTTAGCACAGAAGGCAATGACCAGTCAGCAGAGACAAGCTGTGTGGCTGCCTAAGCCCATGATGGTCACTCCTGTCTGTATGCAAAGAAGAGTGCATGCATGGACATGACGGAAGCATAGGCAGCCCTTGTGGTAGCACAGGTGGGTACGTCACCGAAGTGAGTGGGATTAGGTTACATAAACACAAAAAAAATATATCTAACCACTTTTGGTGCTAAATGCTAAACATTTGGTTAATTCCAATCCTACACCTTCTAATAAGGATGGTAGGATTATTAATAAGTATGGGGGAGTGTCTGCTTCTGCGACTTTGATTTTCAGAATGTTTAATTGTCAGGCTCATATGTTGAGTTTGATCCTGACTAATTGTTAAAGTATGAGGAATGTTGGGTCTACAGTTTCTTTTTGTGAGGAAAAATTTGCTTTAAATAATTTAATTTCTGTTGTTCAAGTTACTACTCTTTGTTTACAGAGTGTGTATGACTCATCTGATACCTCTTCCAGGAATGTGGCCACTGGTACTGATTGAGAAGGGTTGCCTTGCTGTATTCTCAAAACTGCCCAGATGATGTGAGAAATGAGATTTTAAGATCCTCTTTGAACAGAGATTTACTTTTTTACCCCTCTGCTGCAGAGGTGATCAAAAAGAGTGATGAAAGGGATTAGTTGATACAGGGAAATCTCTGAGATTGTTCATCCATCTTTTTCCAAATTTTCAAAGGGATTATCTATCCCCTCATCCATCCATCAATCCAACCATCTATCCATTCATCCATCCATCCATCCATCCACAACCCTTTTTCCCATTTTTGCAGATTGGGTCTGAGTGTCACTTCACTATTTTGGCAAAAAAAAAACAGAATAAACAGTCTTAGCAAAATGCAGGTAAACAGACATTTAAAAAGAAATGATAAGGGGTTCTGCAATGAGCCCTCTTTACCCCAGGGCAGTAACTAAGGAGTCTCAGTCCTTACCACCATCTCCAGTAATGGAGTGTCACTAAAAGCAGGGATAGAATTCCCCTAAGAGTACACCGAGAGCAGGTTTCAAACTTGGGACTGGACTATATGCTTCCCTCCAGGATCCCAAATGAGTCACCACATTAACCAGAGCAATGTGTCCCAGTTCTAGGTATCTGACACACTCACTCTTAAATGTCTGATGTTCATACACACACTCTTGTGGAAAGACTGACACAGATTTACCTGCTGTGTTCCTTTGCCCAAATTACAAGGTAATGGCTGCCACCAGTCAGATACTATAACACCCTTCAAAAAGGGTTGTCAATTATGTTGGGTAAAATAGATATTGATACAAGTGGTAGCATGTAATCCAAGCAGTAGGGCTTTTCGGAGTAGACCTGGTGTTATCACAATATGCAAAAACACTCTCAAGCTATCAAAAGTATACACTAAATATCCAGCCACAATGAAAAGTAAAATATTTAATAATAAATAAAAGGATTTAAAACATGTAAATACTGAATAACTGATTCCAATAAACAGAGTTTCACACACAGGAAATATGAAAATAATACACATTGATTTCAAAAAACCTCTAAATATCTATCTAGCAGTAGTTCCCTGACTATCTGAAGATTAACTGTCCCTATCTAATCTAAATAATGTAGTAAGGCAAAATTATACTCTTACTTCTGCAGGTAAGATGAGCAATTATGTCCACACTCCAATGCTGAATCACTCTGGAAAACAACTACTGAACAATAACTGAACTGACTCAGAACCTGCTTTTTATACCAGATCTTTTTCAAAAGTAACAGGAAGCTGCCATGGGAATTCTACTCTCATATCAGACTTTGCAAAGTAAGCAAACAGCTGCAATGAAGATTCTATTCTGCCAGCCCTGGCACACAATGACATCACATCTAGGTCAAGTGACTCTGGAATGCATCTGCATTCAAATTTTTCTTTACAAAGGGCATGTACATTTGGTCATCCAGAAGAACACTGTCTGACACCCAAACATCCTGCATAAATCAGTGTGATAATCAAAAGACATAAACTTATTTACAAAATTATAGTTAGTCATACTAGTATATGTAACAGGGTAATTTACAATTATTTACAACAGTTCATCCAGTCATGCTAGCACAGATAATAATATCCAATATCCATGTAGGTTCCAAAAAGAATTCTGTAACCTTCCAAAACCTAGGACAGTCCAAGAAGTCAGAATGACTATTTAAGGGACCTTGTCCCCCCACCTCCCCCTGGCAGTCCTATTTCCTTTCAAGAAAGTCTGAATCTCCACTTTTCTCATTGGCAAAAGATCATTTCAGACAAATGGGTTCTGGAAGTTATTCTTCAAGGTTACAGATGCCAGTAGGAGGAAATGCCTCCTTTCCAGGGGGAAAACCCCTTATCCACCAGAATACACTCTTTTATTTATATATGTCCTTCATTACATTCTATCCCATGGTATGATAGAACCAGTTCCTCCTTCCCAAGTGGGAAAGGTTTTTATTCAAGGATGTTTTAGTGCCAAAGAAAGAAAATTATTGGAAATCAGTTGCAGATCTTTCTGTCCTAAACCTGTTTATGATAGTGCCCACATTCAAAATGGCACCACTTCACAAGCTGTTACCTCTTCTTCCTCATTCAAGTTTCCTGATAAGACTAGATTTAATAGACATTTATCATCACATCCCTATTCATCCAGACTTCAGGCATTTCTTAAAGTCTTCTGTGTCTGGATCTCATTATCGGTTCTCTGCCTTACTCTTCAGACTATCCACTGCATAGAGTGTTCACAAAATGTCTAGCTCCAGTTATAGTTCACTGCAGGCTACAGGGTATTCACATTTTTCCATATCTGGATAACTTGCTTATGTTTGCAGAGTCTTTTTCATGGTGTTTAGAATCTCTCACTTGGGTCAGAGATATCTTACACAAGCTGTGGATCCAAGAGAACATTCAAAATTATTTTTTGACTCCTTCACTCAGGATTGCATTCTTGAGATGTCAGCTAGATACTTCAGTTCAAAGAGTTTTTCTTCCACATGAAAAAAATAGATCTGTATCTAATTATGTTTCTAAGGTTTTCCACTCAGACTTAAGTTACTCAAAGAGAACACATCAGGATTTTGGGTCTTGTGGCATCTATGATTCTTATGATGCCCCTGGCAAGACTCCTCATGAGAAAAATACAGTGATATCTGAAGCCTCTTTGGTCTCAGAAAAAAAAATCATTTGTCTTTTCAACTCCCACTTTCTGGATTTGACAGAAATAACTTGGTGGAGTCAGCAAATATCCTTAAATCTGAGTCTCCCCTTATCCCTCTCTGTTCCAAAAACAGGCACTCACCACAAACACTTCAGACTTTGCATGGGGAACAGTTTTAGGAGGGATAAAGGTGCAAGGTTTGTGGAACACCAAGGACAGATGTAAGCACATAAATATAAGAGAAATGCTTGCCCTAAACTAGGCACTCAACTCTCTGAATCATCTTTGTTCTCTAAGACCACTTAAAGTTCTTACAGGCAATACTACAGTTGTGCGGTACATCAACAAGCAAGGGGGAACTAGGTCATACCCCCTTTGCAAATGAGCCATGTTAACTTGGGATATAGCTTCACAGCACAATCTCACTCTACAGGCATCATACATTCTGTCAGAGCGCAATTTTGTGGCAGACAAGTTAAGAAAGACAAGGGCAGACCCTCATGAATGGAAACTAGATCAAGGGGGGTCCTCCAAGATGTGATCCATCTGTGGGGCTTTCCCCAAGAAGACCTTTCTGTCACCACTGTGAACATTAGCTGGGAATTTTCTGCTCCTGGAATCCATGCAAGAAGGCCTGGAAGACAGATGCCTTTTGTTTTCCTTGGACAGAAATGTTTCTATATGCTTTTCCAACCTTTCATCTGATATCTAAGGTACTTCTGAAGATTTAGAATGAATCCTCCAAGATCATTGTGTTGACTTCCCTCTGGCCCAGGCAACCATAGTTCATCCTTCTTCTGAAAATGGCCATGGGCAGTTACCACAAGCTGCCTCACAGACTGGATCTACTCACACAAGAACAGGAGTATTTGATACCCCACAACCCCAATCATCTTCAATTTACTGCCTGGACGATAGGCTCTTAATTCCCTTTAGGCACCTGTTTATTGAGAATGTGCAACAGGTATTAATGAAGGCAAGAAAGTCTGTTTCTAGACAAACATATATGAGTAAATGGAGACGGTTTCTTAGTTGGTGCCAAGAACATAAATAGCACCCATTCAGGGCTAGTTGTTTTCTGATTTTTACAATATTTGTTTGAGTTACTATCCTATGGCCTTTCTTACTCCTCCATCAAGGTTCACTTATCGGCCATTTCAGCACATCTGCCCAAGGATCCTCCTCTTTCAATGTTTTCTTGTGTTAAAATATTTTTGTATGTGTGTTGTGTATCTTGTGTAGTGGCAGTGTTAGGGGAAGGTTTTTATTAAGTTAAGGTGTAGGGTCAGGGTGGGTAGAAGAGGCAGCATTAGAGTTAGGGCTACGTTTAGCCCCCCTGTATCACCTTAGTAATGGGTGCTAACCCTAATCCTAATACTGCCCCTTCCCCAAACCCTAAACCTACACCTTAACTTAATAAAAACCTTCCCATAACACTACCACTACACAAGACATATTCTGTCACACAAACACACACTAACAATACTACATCTACCCCTTACCTAAGTCTGACCCTAACCCTAAAATGTGCACAAACACACAAACATTTAAATAAATCCCTCACCTATCCCCAACCCTAACCCTGACTCCTACATACAGACGCACAAACATTCTTACTGCCTCCAGCCCCACTCACCTTTCAGGACAAAGCAAGGAGGTAGCAAGAGCTTTAGTCTTTATAAAGATGCCCGGGAATGAGAGATGAAGGTCATCATTTGCAAAGCAAGTTGGATTTTTGAGCATCTCATCCCATGTTGACACATACTGGATCCGGCTGGAATGACACCAACTATTTAACCAAGTGTTGAAACCAATTATATTTACTTTGTACCTAGGCATCATTCTTGGAGAAGGAAGGATTCCACTCAGGATATGAGTCTCGGCTGCATTTGTGACATGCATGGAGAGTTCTGACATACTCTCTGCATATTTCTCATGGTTTTGCATCTCAAGTCATTTACTCCAATGTGGGCCACCACCATGTCAAAGTCATACTTGTTAAGTGAAAGGGTCTTAAGGACCTTTGAAATATCAGAGATACTGGCACCTGAAAGACAACTCACCATCACCCTGTCTTTGCCCAGTCTAGTGATAAGACAATCAGTATGCCTGACTATGGAGTCACTGATCACTTAAACATTGCAGAGTGGTCTGGCGTACAGGATTTGAGACAATTTAACTTTTGGAGACTCTTTGTTGAATGTGTGCCTGAATGTGATGTGGTACTGAATCTTTTTTGTGACCTAGTCTTCATGAGTCTATGACCCCTAACAGGGAAAAGCCGAAAGTAGAAGAAGAAGAAGAAGAAGTCTTCATGAGTCTACTAGGCTTTGGCAATGTTTTTACAGCCTCAGCATAAGACATTTTAGTGTGGCTTGTTGCGTGTGAGAGTTGTGTGTAGTTCACAGTCCATGTTTTTTCAGTGAGTGAGGCCTCCATATTTGTTAAATATTTGCATCTATCACAAGCAAATGTTTTTGTGTTGAGGAAGTTCATTATCTCAGAGCATAACGCAGTTACTACAATACCTGTGCACTGAACAGACAGGATGATATAAAAGGGGAGGGGGTAACTCAAGATTTAGCATCTTAATGAGTGAAACTTCCAGTTTGATCTTTTAGTACTCACTAGTACCAGCAGCTCAGATGAGACTGGGAAGAGCCTTCAAAGGCAATTTGTGGTAAGGGCAGGTAAACAGCCAAGAACAGCAATGGTTGTTTAAGTGGGCACCTGCATTCAGAATGTAGGGAGGGGGAAAATATTTAAATGGCTAAAAGGGTGTCCAATCTATTTAAAATGTTTTTTGCTAATATGCGTGTTCCTCTGTCCCTTTGTCTAGAGCATGAGTATATTGTAATGTACATCAAGGTGAAATAAATGCTGACTCATTTCAACAAACTTCAAATACAGCTGTTATGCAGCAGATGGCCGAATATTGCTAAACTGTGTTTATCGTTAAAAAATATAAGTATGTGAGTCTGAACATAATGTAATACCAAACATATATCAGGTTGCAGTTAATTGCCTGCACACAAATATAGAGAATGTATTTTGAAAACAGTTTATGAGACATTAAATCTTAAAGAAGTTATATGAGAAGTCATGCTGAACACCATAAGGGAATTTGCTGAAAACATTACTCAAGAAACAGCCTAGCATGCTCTGTAGTAAAACAATAGTTCTTTTAACTGTAAACAGACTTTTGAAGGGCAACCAGCATCAGGTGTCTAAAAGTGTAATCAAATGTGCATAGTGAAGTGACCCATAATAAAACAGACTGCTTAGGTCAAACCTAAAGAGAGCCAAGAATTCTGTTCCATTCAGTGAAGTGTAAGAGCATTGTCCTTCAAACAGACTGCATTTTAGGATGAAAAAGCATGCTGGTAGTGCAGATGGCTAAGGTTTCAGACTGCAGAAAGGCAAAGATAAACATTAAGACCATTAGTTAAAGCAGAGATAGCACTGAATTTAGCAATAGCCATTTCCTCTTCATTAAAGCAATATTATATTTGTTTTGTTTTACTTTTTTAATGTAAGGACAAACTTTAAATCAGTTATTATGCTCTGCATGCCTTCTGGAATAACCATAGCCAGGAACTAATAACAGCAATCTGGTCTTGTTGTGCTTTCTTTGGCTTTATCAACACAGTAACTGATAAGGACAGACCATTTGGGTTAAGGAGAGAGCAGTCAGCAAAACAGAAAAAGCTGCAAGAGATAATATGACCAAACAGCAAATCCTGCCTACTGTCTGCAAACCATAAACCTAGCTTGATGCTATTCCTAACCCTAACCTTATACCTTATCTTAATAAAAACTCTTTCCATAACACTACCACTATTCAAACAAAGTGTGTCTCAAGTTAGTGGTAGGGTTTTGGCATACGTGCGTGTGTTTTGTGTGCATACTGATAGATATGAATGTATGTATACAGACACATACACATATATTTTTTATATATATATATATATATATATATATATATATATATATATATATATATATATATATATATATATATATATAGAGAGAGAGAGAGAGAGAGTTGGTGGCATGCATATTTTCATAAGTGAAACAGGTCGCCCTGTTTGTACTATAGTGCATTTTTATCTAGACTCAAAGTTTTCATTGTTTTCCTTTTAAAAAATCACTACAAGTCCAGCTGCCATTGTATTAGCGCTTAGATGATGTGACATCCATGCTTTATACAGTTCTGTTTCACAAATGCTTCAGATTTAGCCTTTCATCAAGATTTCAATCTCAGCCATCAACCATGTCCTGGTGTGACTTACTGTTTGTTTGGGAATCCAGTTTTTCAGGATTGGTTGTTGTTTCAATGTGGAAGGTATTTTAGTAAGTGCAATCACCTGTGTTTCATTGCTTAAGCATTTAGACATACCAACATACACTTTTATATATATATATATATACAGATAGATAGATAAATAGAAAGGGGCGGCTGCGGTGGTGCAGCAGTTAGCATTTACTCCTCACAGCAAGAGGTTCTCCGATTCAGTTCTCGGCTGGTGTACCTTCTGTGTGGAGTCTGCATGTCCTCCCTGCAGTTGCATGGGTTTCCTCCTACATTCCAAAGACATGCAGTAGGTGGACAGGACACTCTAAATTGGCCATAGGTGTCAGTGTGTGTGCAAGTGAGTGGTTATGGATGAACTATTGCCATAGGGCTAGCCACTCAGCAGTGTAAACATTGGCTCAATGTGATTGCCATTGTTGAAGTGACACCCCAACCCCATGTGCAAAATGGGAAAAAGGGGTTGAGGATGGATGGATAGATAGATAGATATATGGATCCATGACAGGCTTTGAAACTTCAGTCCATCACATGGCAACTGATTGAGCACAACTTGTTGATCATCAGCCGATTGAAAAGAACAATCTTTGTTTTTTGCAGGGGCCAAGCCCTCCGCCCCCCAACCACCACATACTGCTAATTATATATACCAACCCTGAGACTGCACTACAGTGGAGAAAGGGCATATTTCCCAATCCCCACTGTACCACAATCTTGCACACAACTGCACATGTGATCAACTGATTTTCAATCAGTTGTGCCATTAGTTTTCCAGGTTTGAAAAGCTGTTGTTTGACATCTTGTCAGGAATCAATATCTATATCTATATCTGTAGCTATATCTTTATCTATATATCTATATATATATAGATATATATAAATATATATTCATATATGGGTGCATGTGTGTGTGTGTGTGTGTGTGTGTGTGTGTGTGTGTGTGTGTGTGTGTGTGTGTGTGTGTGTGTGTGTGTGTGTGTATATATATATATATATATATATATATATATATATATATATATATATATATATATATATATATGTAGACATAGACATATATGGTTCATATGTTCATAGGTGTATACTAGGATAAAAACCACTGTGGCCTTTATAAGCCTAACCAAGCATCCTAACTGGATCCTGCTTATGTGCCTTAGAGGTTATTTTAATAGATATAGGTAAGCTACGGCAGGATTTATATGCTGCCTCTGTCCATTAGGGGCATAGGTGCTAGAACAGGGTTAAGGAACAGCACAGTTTCACATGGGTGACAATCCTATTCCAGAGAAGGGGAACTATCTGAGACACATGCCTGTCCCCCAACATGTCCTATGTATGTTGTAAGCAAAGTTCAAATCCCTAGATGAATTAACTCTGATGGTATTTGTTTTGTGGATATGCAAGAGATCCATCAAAGTGGGATCCACAGATACCTTTTATGCCAGGTGTAGTTTATTTCTCAACATTTTATAGGAAACAGAGTATAGAGATAGGACTTTGAAGCAGTCTGCATAGGACATGCACTCTGCATTCTTTCTGTCAGGAACCCATATGGATATTACAGTTGATGCATGTGCCTGTACATACTAAAGGGGATGTTGTACTCAAGGATGGGTCTGATGAGGGACGAATACAGCGGAACTGTGATTTCTTTGGGCCTATATGTCATGTCCTTGCTTATATGCTGAGTAACATAGAATGATTTCCATCC
Source organism: Protopterus annectens (assembly GCF_019279795.1). Classification (NCBI taxonomy): domain Eukaryota; kingdom Metazoa; phylum Chordata; order Ceratodontiformes; family Protopteridae; genus Protopterus; species Protopterus annectens. The sequence continues at coordinate 488,637,542 of NC_056728.1, forward strand.
TACCTTAGAAAAGTTTGTCTAAAGCAAGGTTAATATCTACATATCTACATACAGAAATACCTACCCAAATCCCTGACTACTGGTTCTACTCTTAGTGTCATGCTATCAATGAGGTAATTTCCTAGAGTATCTGACTTCCCAAAGGGTACTATTATGCATTTCTTGACATTGAGTTTTAAGCCATGGCTTTGGCACCAGTCATTTGTATGTGTTAATCCTTCCTGCAGGATGTTAGTGTCTTGGAGGATTCTATGACTGCTCCCAGTTTGCAATCATCTGTGAACTTGGTCAGCCAGAGGTCCTTGTAATTGGTATTGACCTTTGAGAAGTATATACCAAAAAGGAGCAGACCCAGCACAGAGCCCTGAGGGATTCTGCTAATGACCACCATCTTTGTAGCTGCCTCTTCATCCTAACTTCCTGGGTCCTATCTAAAAACAAGCTGGCAATCTAACATGTAACATAGGGGGTTGTGCCTATATCCATGATTTTAATTACAATGCCCAAGTGGGGTATTCTATCATATGCCTTAGCCAGGGTAAGGTAGGCAGTATGCCCCATTTTGCCCTCCTCCATTGCTTGTGCAACCTTCTCAAAGCAATCCAGAAGGGTTAATAGGCATGATCTGCCCTTGACAAAACCACACTGGGTTCTAGCCAGCATTTGAAGGTTTTCTATATCTGTATTAATCATTTCCATGATAATTTTTTTCCATTGCTTTGCAAACGAGACAAGTCAGACTTATGTTTTTTATCTCCCATTGAGGGCCCGCCCTTGTGCAGTGGGATAATCATTGATGGCCCACCCTTGTGCAGAGGGATGATCAGTGCAGTTTTCCATTTGCATGGCACAAAGGCTTTCAGGAGTCTATACTTAAACAATGTGAATCTAGTGGTCCTGATAGGTCATGTTTCGGGCTATTTAGGAGACATCCTGGAATATTATTGGAACCCATTGATGCAGTATTTCTGTAGAGAGTGCATCTAGAACCTACTCCCTAGTGATAGTTGGGAGGGGTTGTATGATGGTATTCCCTGAGGGTCAACCAGGAATAGAGGAGGGAAAACTGGAGCTGAATTTTCAGCCAGTAAATTTTCTATAATGTCCAGATCCATGTAGGTGATTCCATTTACAATTAGTTCTGCACACAGCTGTGTGCTGCCTTTGAGATTTCAGACATAACTATAGAAAGCTTTATAGTTGTCCTTTGTCTGGAAAGCTATCTTTACCTCAAATTTGGCTTTAGTAGATTTAATTTGTTCTCCTAGATGTTTGTTTAGATTGATGAGAGTGTTTTTATGATACTGGATGTAGTACTTTCTAATCCCAGCTATGACTTTCTTTTGTTGTAGAACCTGTTTATGTTTAGATTCCACCAGGGACATTTGCTTTAGAGTAAGTTCTGGGCTTATTTCTGGTAGGCACACCTGTCACTGTGCAATTATTGACAAGATGGTACAGGATTTCTGTAAACAATTCCATACAGGCAGCTGTGTTCTCAGGGTTTGGAGGGGTCTTAAATGTTGACAGTTTATAACTTAGTAATATGACATTTGCCTTAGAATAGTTCCTAAATGTAACAGGGTTAGCAGGAGTCACAGAATTGATTTTTATTATGAAAGAGACAGCTTTGTGGTCTGACTTTACCAGCGAGGACACTACACTAGGGTGGTACAGCATTCTTTCATGCTTATGAGGACCAGGTCGAGTATGTTTGCACCCTTAGTGGGGATATGGACTACCTGGTCCAATGTGTTTGTGTTAACAAAGTCAAAGAAGTAAGTAACCCAGTTTATAGTGGGATAGTTGAAGTTGCTCATGAATATGGTATTGAGTTGAATGGTGAGTGCCTGGATGTAATCCTAAATATCCTGAAACAACACTTAACTTCCTAATGCCTATGCTCATGCTCCCATTCTAACTAAACCCACCTTTCTTTCTGTTTCTCTTCCACTGCCAATCTCTCGATCAATCACCCTGATGCTTTCATATTTCTTATCCCTGTCTATCCACCTCACTACTGCTCCTCCAACTAACCCGTATCCGTAATCCTCTCCCACTAATACACCCTCCTTACCCACCTCATTCTCTTAGCTATCTACTGTTATCTCAACCTCTCCATTATCAGAATGTTTTCTACTTATGTATTATTATTATTATTATTATTATTATTATTATTATTATTATTATGCCCTTCTCCCCCTCCTCTGTTTTCTTCCTGCTCTAGTGATATCCTGCCCCATTAATGTCAGTATACACACACACACACGCATACATGCACACACACACACACACACACACACACACACACACACACACACACACACACACATATATATATATATATATATATATATATATATATATATATATGAACCTATGTGCTTTATCATTACTCTCGTATCTCCAGGTATTACATGTTAACATGTCTTTGACGTACATAAAATAATATAATTTCTGAAGTATATAATAAATGTCTACACTATTTGTCTCAATGCTACCTGCAAAATAATGCTTAAAATGTTAACTTTTATTGTTGCTCATTGCAAATATGCATTTTATGCAGAGCTTTTCAAAATTGAATTTCTGAAAGACAATAAATAAATAAATTATATGGACTTTGCATATGGAAATCTGGACATGGAAAAGCTCATGTCCATCATCTTGTTTGACTACTCGCGGTGAATTTATTGCTGATATAAATTGAGAACCTTCACCTTTGGCCCTGCCTCTGGAGTAGTTGGCCTTAATGTGTGGCAGGCCTAGTAGCCTTGCACTGTTGCAGTGTTATCTGCAGCTTTAAACCATGTCTCAGTTACTGCACAGATGACCACATTCTCCAGGGTGAGGAGAGCCTAGAGGGAGTGGAAATTCTTGTTTAGACTCCTGGAATTATGCAGTAACACCTTTATATTCCCTTGGGTTGGTTTTGCTATGTTGGAAAGTTTCTTAATTTGGCATTGCATTAAAAAGGCACTATGCAGGAGGAGAATTTTTTAGCCAATATTCAAAGGTCTAGAGAGGACAGCTGCAGACCATCCCTGGCAAAACAATGTGGTCTATTGACCATATCCTCCCATACTGACAGATATTGTACCCCACTGGAATGACACCAGAAACTAAGCTAATTATTTTAATTAGTCATATTTGTTCATATTGTGGCATCATCCTTGGTGAAGGTAGAATGCTGCTCAATGCTAGGCACATAGCAGCCTGGGACATATAGTCTGAGGTCTCCATAATGTCTGTCTTCATATAGTCCAGGGAGGTACATTGCAGGTGATTTAAACCCACGTGGACTATGACTGGGTCATACTGGTACTCGTGGGCTAATGATTTGAGTGATTCGATGGTTTGGCAAATCCTGGTCCTGATAGACAACAGATGAAGATTTTATCCTTATTATGCCTGGTGAGTCAAACATCTGTTATGTCTCACAATGGAGTCTCCTAATATTAAAATATTGGGTAGTTTGTTGGCTTGTCTTATGGGCTTTATAGATGAGACTCCAAAGATGGTGACTGAATGTGTTGTGTTGGCTGTTTTTCTAGTGGAGTGCTATTGTTGTTGCTGAGGATTCTTTTTGTAGGACAAATGTCTATGAGGTCTATGCTATTTAGGAAGGTTACTTTTAAGTGCCTCAGAATATATTGGTCTGTGTTTTGGGTCAACAGTATGTCTGGTGGATGTGATACCAACAACCCACTTGTTATTTTGACTGCTTTTGTCTGAGTCTTGCCTCCAGTGACATCTTACACATACTGTATCCATTTCTCTAAGGATTAGTTGGCTATCAGTGAATGAGATAATTCCTACACTGTCTCAGGAAGCTGATATCTACCAAGCTAGTGGCAGAGAAATTAGGAAAGTGCCCATCCATGGTGTCAAGTCTTCTTTAGGTGGACTGCAAAGAGGTTGTACAGCAGGTTAACGTGAGAGTTGTGACAGTAGAAACTAAAGCTAGGCTCTGCGTGACTAAATATATATGGCAGTGCTCCTCAGTGAGCAAACGAGTTCTGCTTAGTGCAGCTGAGTACTGAGTGAAGGTTTTATAGGAAAATTTTAGTTTGTAAGTGCCTGTGTCTATACAATGCTCTGCTAAATGCCACTATATGACAACCAGTAGAACATACAGACTCAAAGAAAAGTGCCAAGCTCTCTGCCCAGTGGAATGATCTCACTTTAAGCCTCCCTGTGTGTTTCTCAGCTACACACACACACACACACACACACACACACACACACACACACACACACACACACACACACACACACACACACAGACACACACACACACACACACACACACACACACACAGACATATGTATAAACTGAATTGTTTACAAATAGAAACTGAACTGTTTAAGTAAATAAACGTAATACATAGAGAAATTAAAACACTGCAGTTTTTATATTGTATGATTACAATCTTTATTTAAAACAAGTGTACGCATATAATTTATTTTTAACATTTTATTATACTACAACCAATGTTATAAGCGTATCAATTTCACAGTGTTAAAATACACAGTGCATAGTGACCAACTGTACCATTGGGCTAGAATACTGGTGCATAGTCAAGGTGTCTGTGGTCTGCTGGCAACCTTGATTCCACTAGGATCTCAGGTGTTAAATATAAGCCAAGAGTGATAAACTCAAGTTGTCAGTGGCCAGCTCTCCTATCCCTAAGGATCCTGGGCAGATGCCGCACAGTCACCTGAAGATGGAGACCAGGAAGTGTTGTATAAAAATTTATTAAGATTTCAAACACAACCAGACATCCTATACAATGTTTGCACAAAAAGCGTGGTGAAAAAGTGCTGACATTACTGCATGTTTATGCCCCAGCAGAGTCTAAGCAAACAAAAAAAAAAAACAGCTGAATCATATTATCACAGATCCTGCCTACATTCAACTCCTCGCCCAACCTGCAACCCTGACTTGCTGCAAGATCCTCTCCCCGAGAGATGGGGGACTTACCCAGTGATGGAAAACACAGACCTATTGTCTCGATAAAAAATAGAAAACCAAGGCAGAACTCCATTTTAAGAAGCAGGTGAAGTCCTGACAAGCAGTACAGGTTGCAAAAAAAAAAGCAATAAGCAAAAATTGTTGCTTCTGACTGCATTTTTCAGTCGCTGTATTACCTAGGTATGCTTTCGCTGGACAAAATAGAGATTAATTAAGTATAATTTAGAAATTAAATATATAATTAAGCTTTACAACAGTGCCTATTGCCTACAAAAATAGGCAGTGTATTTTTCTCTGCTGTTGGTTACCAGTGTATTTCTGCAGAAAGATCTCACAGCTGTGAAATCCTATGATAAGTAATTTACTTCTTTCTCTTTTTTTTGCACTCCAAAACACATCATAGTCTTATTCAAGCATGTTTTTTTTACCTATCAGAGAAAGTCTCTAGGGGAGACACAAAGATTCCCTAGCTTGCATAAAACATATTTTGCATTTGATTTTTGAACACTTCTAATTGTTTCAACAGTTCCCCATATGTTCCATCAAATCATCATCCAGTAAGCCTTGCTTCTCTGATTTCTGAACATTGTTAAGGGCTACTTGAAAAATTATTGAAATACACAAGATGTTTTTATTTTGGGGACCCCCCCCCCCACATACCTCATGCGGAGGGCTTGGTTCTACATCCCCATTTAGCTTGGCTGGAGTTTTCATTTAGTTTTTTTCTGCTTGTTTTTTCAGTGTGACCTTCTAACTCTTTGTTTGAATTTGTTAGTTGGGATATTTTGCAGTCACCCTAATGATAATGGACATCAGCTGGGTATTACAACCTTGTGTTTCTTATGCTTTGTCAAACACTCTGCTTATGCTATGCTGACGAGGTCATAACAAGGCTGAAATATGTATATCCATAGCTAGTGGGGTTTGGCTTTATTGGCCTGAAATTGTCCATTAAAACTACTTCAAATGTAAAAGTCATGGGCAATCAGAATTGCCATATAGCTGAAACACCTGATGTTAAGGGTCATTTACATATATCCCATGTGCCTCTGTTACAGGAGGTTTGGGAGGTCACTCATTGGAAGTTCTAGCTTGGCTGGAGTTTTCATTTAGTTTTTTTTCTGATTGGTTTTTCAGTGTGACCTTCTAACTTTTTGTTTTAATTTGTTAGTTGGGATATTTTGCAGTCACCCTAATGATAATGGACATCAGCTGGGTATAACAACCCTGTGTTTCTTATACTTAGACAAACACTCTGCTTATGCTATGCTGATGAGGTCATAACAAGGCTGGAATATGCATATCCATAGCTAGTGGGGTTTGACTTTATTGGCCTGGAATTGTCCATTAATGGTTTCAAATGTAGAAGTCATAGGCAATCAGAATCCCCATATAGCTGAAACAGCTGATGTTCATAAGGGTAATTTGCATATATCCCATGTTACAGAAGGTTTGTGAGGTCACACATTGGAAGTTCTAGCTTGGCTGGAGTTTTCATTTAGTTTTTTTCTGATTGGTTTTTCAGTGTGACCTTCTAACTCTTTGTTTTAATTAAGTCCTTACATATGCCAATTCAACTGTCACACTACAATACAGAAAAGAGAAAAACATACCTGAGTGTACCACTTGCTGGCAGAATACAAGGGTAGGCAGCTAATAAACTGATTAAAAGAATGATGCAAAAGCCATTTATAGGTTCATAGGTTCATACTAGGCTATCTGCCCTGGGGCAATTATAAGCCTAGCCCGATTCTGTTTGGCTTACGCCACCCCTTGATTTGAGTATACTGTGCCCTTTTTAAGGTTTAGTTTACTGTGCCTCTGTCTAATAGTGACACGGGAGTAATCCCTGGGACAAACCTATGATTCCCCATCCACCTATCGAGATTCTTCTTGAAGAGATTCAGTGAGGTGCTCTGCCTCACATGAACTGGAATTCTATTCCAGAGCGAAGGGAGCCTCTGGGTTATAAACCTGTCCCTCCAGCAAGTTCTATTTATTTCTGTGCTGAGGTTCAAGTCCCTCGAGCGTGTGGCTCTAAGGGATTTAGATTTACTGAGGTGGAGCATGTCCATTAATTCTGGATATGGCATAGCTTTGTATGTCAGGCATAGATCGCTTCGAAGTAGGCGGTATGCAACTGAGTAGAGCTGGGGTTTTTTTAACCGAGCAGCATATGGCATCTGTTTGAGACCCTTGATCCTCTTGGTGAGATACTTTTGGGGTCTTTCTAATTGCTGCAGGTGTTGGGTAAGGTACATCCCACAAGGGGCATTGTATTCTATGATGGGCCTGATGAGGGATGAATAAAGGGGCATGATTACCTCTCTTGATCTAGATGTGAAACCCTTTGTGATGAGGTGGGCTATGTAGAAGGTCTTTCTAACCACTTTGGCAATGTGGTTTTCAAAGGAGAGATTGCTATCAACTTGGGTCCCCAGGTCCCTAATAACTTTCTCTGTACTTAATGGGTTTCCACCTATGTAGTAATTTGTGGGCACATTGTTTTTGCCAAAGGGTATGACTATACATTTTTTGGCATTTAGCTTTAAACCATGGTGCTGGCACCAGTTATCTGTCTCTGTGAGACCTTTTGAAGGATGTTTGTGTCAGCTGGAGTGTTGATTATGGTGTCCAGTTTGCAGTCATCTGCGAACTTGGTGAGCCATAGTCCTCCCACGTTTGCCTGTACCTCGGAAAAGTATATACCGAACAAGAGTGGTCCCAGGACAGAACCCTGTGGGATGCCACTTGTGACCGGTTTCGAGTCGGACATGGCTCCAGCAACTCTCACTCTGTGGGTTCTGTCTTTGAGCCAGTTTGTGACCCATCTTGTGACATAGGGGTTTATATTTAAGCTGGATAGCTTATCTATGATACCCGAGTGGGGTATTGTGTCAAATGCCTTTGCAAGGTCCAGATAGGCTGTGTGGACTACCTTCCCTTCATCTATGGCTTTGGTGACTGTTTTGAAGAAGTCAACCAGGTTCAAAAGGCAGGATCTGCCCTTGACAAAGCCGAACTGGGTAGGATCTAGTGTCTGTAGGTCCCCAATGTCTTTGTTTATGAGCTCCAAGATGATCATCTCCATAGCCTTGCAGACTAAGCTAGTCAGGCTTATGGGGAGATAGTTTCCAGGGTCCGTAGAGGCTCCACCTTTGTGGAGTGGGACCACTGTTGCTGTACACCATTCTGTGGGTACATATCCTGTAGCGAGGCTGAGACTGTATAGCTGTTTTATTTGAGGGATTAGTTCCTCTTGGAGTTCATGTAGGACGCAACCTGGGACACCATCTGGTCCCATGGAAGCAGTGTTTTTTGCTTTGGAGAGGGCAGCCTTCACCTGAGCATCAGAGATGTTTGGGAGGCAGCCCTCTGCCGGGATAGATACTTGCTCTTTTGGGGGGGGGGGGGGGGGAATTTGCACTGAACATGTCTGCCAGGATATTGGCAATGTCTGTGAGTTCAGTGTATTCTTTGTCATTTAGAATTAACTCAGAACAAGTCTGGGAGTTGCATCCTAGGTTTCTAACATAACTGAAGAAAGCATTATGATTGTCTTTGGTGTCCTGTGCAATTTTTCTCTCGAAGCTGGCCTTGGAGGATTTTATGAGGGATCGTAATTTTTTGCTAGTACTGATCAGAGATGCCTTCCCTATTAGGGATTTTGCTCTTTCATGTAGTAGCTTCCTCCTTCTGTTGTACAGTTTATTTATGGCAGAGGTCCACCAGACTGGACGCCTGACTTTGGATGATTGGGTCTTGGTTTTGTTTGGGATAGCATGATCCATGCATTCCTGGAGATGTTTGTAGAATGCGTTTATATAGGATTCTGCAGTTTGGGCCGTAGTTTCCACTGGCCCTGGGGCCTTGAAGGATTCCACTTCAGTTTTGAGAAGTGAGAAGTTTGCTTTTGAGAAGTTTTTCACTGTGGTTTTCTGGGCTGGGGGTGGGGTCGGGATGTGGACATCCAGTGAAATTAATTTATGGTCTGATCTTACCAATGAGGGATATACTTCTGGTGTGGAGCATAGAGTCCCCATGTTGGTAATGATCAGGTCTAGTATGTTGTTCCCTCTTGTGGGAGTGGTGACTAGTTGTTCCATAGCATTTGAGTTTATAATTTCCAGGAACCTTTGGGCTAAGGTGCTGGGGCTTGAGTAGTGCTCCCAGTCAATGTTTGGGTAGTTGAAGTCACCCAATATAATGGTGTTCGGAGAGATCTTCATGTTCTCCAATGTTTTCAGGAAAGCCGAGTGGGATTCCTGACTTTGAGAGGGTGGTCTGTAGGATGCTATAAACTGAAAAGCAGTCTTGCCCACTGTTAGTTGCACATGGATGGTCTCCGATACTTCATGCAATGCCACTAACCTGGAGGTGTGGATATCCTTGATAAATATGGAAACTCCCCCTCCTTTTGTGGTTCAGTCCGGGTTTTGGGGCCGAAAAGCATGATATGAGGTATAGCCTGGTAGTGCTGGGGTGCTCTCTGGAGCCATGAACCAGGTTTCTGTCACTGCACAGATATCGATGTTCTCCATACTGAGGAGAGCTTCGAGTGCATGCTTCTTGAGGTTAAGACTTCTGGCGTTTAGCAGCATTACCCTTAGTTTCTTGTTCCTTGTGCTGTCTATGGGGGTGGGTTTGACTTTTGAGCCTTACCTAAAAAAGGCACTATGTGGGGTGGCAAGAGCCTTTGCCAATATCCGAAAGCCCAGTGGTGACAGGTGCAAGCCGTCCCTAGCGAAACAACGTGGCTTGTCGAGCATGTCATCCCAGGCTGACAGACACTGGATCCCCTTTGAATGACACCAACATTTTAGCCAATTGTTAAAATCGATCATTTTGTCTTTGTACTGTGGCATCATTCTAGGTGATGGTAAGATGCTGCTCAAGGTCAGGGTCATACCAGCCTGGGCTACAAGATCAGAGAGCTCCTCTATGTCTCTTTTCATGTAGTCCAGGGAGGTACGTCTCAGGTCATTCACATTTGCAAGAGAATGCCTGGGTTAACTGTAGGATAGCCATTTCATCGACTTGTTTTTTCATTGTCTCTTACCTTTGCTGTTTGTCTAAGTTATCAGCTTCCCTTTTTTATTGTCTTTACTTTTTTTTCCTGCCTCATTTTCTCCTCTCATTTATCTCCCACCCCCCACTTCTTTTCTTTGTCTTAGGCCTTGTCCTTCCTTTCCTCTCCCTTTGACCAGCAGTCTTTAATCATATGCCCCCTGTTTTTGATAATTAATGCACTTTCTCTTTGATCACATATCATTTCCTTTTGTTCAGTCTTACCGTCAGTGACATCCACCACCCTGCCCTTTCCCCCCTCAGTTAAGTCCATTGTAGCTTCATATAAACAGGATAATGAAGCATACAAAATTGTGCAGCTTGAGGGTTGCCCTCCTGAGAGAATTGCCTGATAGAGTTCCATCAAGGACAGTACTTATGAAAGCAGGGTCATCTCAATCAGTTTCTATTTCCCCTGTGCATCTTCTATGCTTGACACTCATTGTGGAGATATTAATCCAGTCATGGCAAACTTTTTAGGTTCAGCATGTAAAAATTTCAAAAAATGCCTAACTTGACTCTACTTGCATGTCACCCCCACCAAGCAAAAATAAATAAATAAATAAAATAGCATGGCTCTCAATACATCAGGGATAAATCTCAACAGAATCAGGGAGAAATCTAGAAATAAGAGACATGGACAGTTTTAAAGTACTAGTACTATTCATCTGAGACACTGACAGAAAAAAAATGAATGTGAATTAATATATGTTTTCTGAAGTAAAATTAGAGTATAAATCTAATTATTGTCATTATTAAGTGTAAAAAGTTGCCAGTTTTATGAGGGATTAAGAGGGACAGTTCAGAGGAATGTAAAACACCACACTCCTAGAAATACAGACTACTTGCCCTTTGCAGAAGTGTAACCATGAAGAGAAAAAAATCAGCATTGCCCTTTGCAGGCTCTATCAAGAAAATATACCGAAATAGTCTTTGAGGTTAATAACTTCCTTACCTCTGCAGCAGTGTTGCTAAACTGGCTCCTGACACAAAATAATTGAATGCACTTCACACAAGCAACAAATGCAAAAGCAGTTTCTTTGGTAACTCGGGTGTCACACAAAATGTCGTGGTGTGTCACCTTTGACATGCTTGTCATAGGTTTGCCATCACTGTATTAATCCATTTTTCCTTTGCTACTCAATTTAATGTAATTTATTCATAACCAATTCACTCAAGGGCATCCTACCACTATCTCAAGATATTCCGTAGTACCCTTCCATATTGTAGTCCCTCATCTTATACCGTCTGGCATTCTGTGTGTTTTGCTTTCAGGCATCATACCTATTGAACAAAGGTCATGCAGCAGCCACCCAAAATCCAATGCTTTCCTCTCAAGCTTGTCTCACCACTCCATCTGGGATTCCTTTAAGATATCCCACTTACCCATAAGAATCTTATAGGAGCTTCAAGTTCATGTGGTTTGATTGGATTACATGTATCATGTGATAACATAATCTGTTTTGGTCTAACTCTCAACAGTTGAGTTACTGTTTCTGTCGCTCTTTCTTCACTGAATTTTTTGGTTGCAAGCTGCACATCATACAAGCTAATTATTCAACATCATGCCCTACTGCTTCAACTATAGCAAATATAATTGTATCATATGTATGAAAATTTTCTTTCTCACCATTATTCTGCTCATGATTTTGATTTTATAGTAAACATTTTCATACTACTGCTTTTGAACTATCAGCCATTAAAAAATCCGTGTTTTTTAAATCCTCTGTAGTGCCCTCAAGTAGCTCTTTAATTGTAACTGTATTTTAATATTTTCCTTCTCATACAGTTCTTCCTTCATTTTTAATTTCTCCTCCAGTAGTTCTATTTCTTTTTCATGGATGTTAATCTCATCTCTTGCCTCCTTTATTTGATGGTCTGACTCTGATGCACTTTGTGATTTTGTTTTACATTTTGTCTTCGTGTTTTGTAAAATGTCATACTGCTTTGTTGTGCATTGCTGAAAAGCAGAAGTAAACTTCAGTACAAAAACTTTACCACATAATTTGTCCTTTACATCTTCTTTCCACAAGCCAAACACTCATGCATTAAATAAGGGAATCCATCTGTTCCCCTTTTTTTTTCCCAGTTTCTCAGGGGCATTCCTACTTGCTTCTACTTTCCTCATTTTCTTATCACTCATTTATCCAAAGTTCCTTGCAGGCAGGATAAACATCTCTGAGTTTGTCTTCCATAGAGAAAGCCCTTAGTCTTCTATCTGACTTTGCTAAGTTGTCCTAGTGGATCATTCCTGCTACTTTTCTTATAAATTTTATTAATATTATAAAATCTATACCAACTGTAATGAAAGTTTTGAATATTTTAAAGGAGATAAAAATGAGTGGAGGTGGTATCATTAAAAAAGGGAGTAGAAAATGTAATAGAAATAAAGGGATTTTGTAGGGACAATACATGCAGAATAATGTTAAGAGAATGAGATTTAAAAGAAGACAGGAACTGAACAATGTATGTAATATTGGAGTGAATGGAAATTGTTAAAAAGGAAACATGCATACATAACATGTATACTGCATGATAATGATTAATACAAATTGTCATGGTTTGTTTTCTTTTCTATAAATGTATGTGAGCTCATGTTGCAGATTAAAATGTGATGATTTAATAAATATGTTTAAAAAATATTACTCTCTCTTGTTATTGTGTTGTTATATAATGCTAGATGCTAGATCATATGATTATATAATCTAGTCCTAACAGACCATCATGAAACTCCTGTACTGTTTTGAACTTAATTCTAGATGTTCATCATTCCTATTCAGTATAGCTTACCAGTTTCTTGTAACGTATCACACTCTAGATTTGTGTAAAAAAAATCTTTACTGTAAGGCTACTAGGACTACCAATTGCTTATCACAGACACTTCTACAAATTATCACAGTCTGCAGTTCTATCAAAAAAAAACTTTATATTAAGTCTACCAGACCTACCCTCTACATTAAATAATAACTGAAAAAAGTTAGTTCACCCTGTAAATACACAAACTTGACATGACAGAGGAAACAATCTCTTCAAGTTGCACACTTCTTTGCTGCTAAAACACAAGTGTGAATTCTTGGTGGCTCTGTCAGTCAATACACCTTTGTTAAACTGACCAAAACTCCTTTACTTGTTGCTGGTAAATAACTATGCTGTACCCATCTTTATTGGGTATTGGAACCAAACTGAAATAAAAATTGTGTCCAGAATCTCTGAAAATGACATATGAAAAAAAAACTGCACTTAAGAAAACCATATGACCTTCCAAAAGGTCTACATGCATTAAAGATAAATTAAACATTAGAAAATTTAAAAAAAAATGGAAGAAAGGGAACAAAATTTAGTTTGACGTTACTGTATCTTAGGTCTGAAAAAGAAGTTTAAACTTTAAAACTGCACTGTTAAAATTAGAAGAAATCAACACAGCATGACAATATTAAGTATTTATGATAGCAAGAGATTAAAAAAGAATACTAAGTATCTGCCTCTTTGCAGCAAAATTAAACCAATTGCATATTCATAGACTAGTACATGGTTAACATTTAAGAAGTGATGTAATACTGAAAAAATTAGTCTGCCTTACTGCTAGCATTATTTGATTTTGTATTACTTTAATCTCTAAAAGTTTTATATTCGTTTAACCTTAGAGTTTTTTTAACTTTCAATTACAAAGTATTTGTGCAATTTTGGTTGAATGATTCCAGTCACAACACATTTGTGCAACTAACAGTGGCCAAGGTGCATTCAGTTTTCCTTGTAAGGCACTGCGGCTTTATTCCATTTTGTGGTTGAATGGACTCTCAAGGTCTGTGCTGGACATTATTTCACTTCATTAAGTTGTCAGGCAACTGCATATATTTACAAGTTTACAAGTTAACAGAGTAAAACATTATTATAAACATTTTACATCTCTTTAACTTATACAGGACTTTTGCTGTTAGTAAAGCACATTAATGCAGTATTTTGTTATAAATTATATATCCAGAGAAAATTAATCATTTCCTTTTACCCTCTATATCATTTTTGCTATGACCCTCAACATGTCCCATCCATTATAAGTCAGGAATCTACCTTCCAGCCATTTTGTTAAGGAAATAAATGACAAAAGAGCAACTACTTGACAAATCCTAAAGAAACAAGTAGCCAGAGGAAACCATCTAAACTCCTTTATTCGACAATGTATAAGTTAAGCACGTTCATCCAACTAAATAAAGGAGTATGGTTAGTTTCCACTGAGTGCTTTCTTTTTGATTTTGTTAAGGCACACAATCCCTAGGATCCAGAAACATCATGTCCATGGTCATGACCAAGCCAACATTGCTTACTATGCGTGCACAATGATCTGTATGACTCATTAAGAATGCATAAGGCCAGACAAGTGTGCACAATGAGGAGCTCCTTGTCATGGATATAGCAGGGAACTGTGAGAAGATCATGCTGGACCAACTTGTGAGCACAGTAAGGTATGAGCAGCTGCAATAAACATTGAGTGAGCATAAGCCCTTAGAGTAGCTGGCAGGAAACCAAGCACACAGCTGGTAATGCCTGCATGCTGATTGATTTTTGTAACTCAGGGATATATGTTCAGAGAAATTTGTTGTGGAAGGCAGTATGCGAAGTCTGCCCAAGGTGGGATTACAACCACAGAAACACACATGTAATGGTTACAGGACTACAAAACGAGGTGGTTGCAAATCCAGGAATGCAGAAGACAATGGAGTAGTGAGTATGGGACATATACTCAGATAGCAAACTAAAGTCCTTGAAATTAAAACTATTAAAAAAAATACATGATAAGTGAGATGCAGAAAAGCAACAAGATTTATTGACCAAAACCAGTTATGACATCAGCAAAATTTGACCACTGCACCTGTACTATAATGCAAATGTCATGAAAATGCACACATACAACCCTGAGTGGATTTGACCACAGAACCATCTTCACTGTCATTTTACCAAGAACTTCATTTACAGGCTGTACCACAGAAGCAATCTCATGAAGATATTAATGAAGCACATAACAGATAATTGTTGCTGTGATGCCCAACACTGCTACCAATATGTGATGGCCACCAATATGTGTTGTTCCCATGCTGGGCCAGTAATCAAGGAGCCTGAATCCTCACCACTTACACTGGAGAAAGACGTGCACTTGAAATACAAATGGATGCACTCAGTATTTCCAGAAGCAGACATCTCTGCATCAAGTACAATTTTCCTTAAGAGCACACAGGGAACACACTCAACCCACGGTGTGGATGTCTCTATATCTGTCTCCCTCCATGTCCTCAATAAGACTCCCCGCTGATACAGCTGTAAGGTTAAGCCCTCAGCCGAGTGTCCAAGCCAAGTCCTCCAACACCCTCTCTGTGAATCCAGTGCTTTGTGTCTCTGCCCCAAGTAGCTGACACACACACACACACACACACACACACACACACACACACACACACACACACACACTAAGAGATTTGATTTCAACACACACACACACACACACACACACACACACACACACACACACACACACACACACACACACACATGCAAAAGGCTGGCACACGTTTACTAGTTATACCCCCTTCTGCCCAGACTATAAGGTAGTTATCACTACCACCAGACACTCCCCAATCAGCTACTCTAAGGCCCTTAACAAAGGGTGTCCAATTATACTGTGTAATATTAATACAAATGGTAGTAGTTCATCAAGAGAGCTAGGCCTTCAGGAGTGGCCCACACAATGTCACCAAATAAATATAAGCACTCTCAAAGGTTAAATACTTTCTACATGGACCAGCCAGAATAAAAGTTTAAATATACTTAATAATAAATAATAAAAGAGCATGAAACATTGAATGTATATTTACAGTAAACCACAGAGTTCAAAGCACAGAAAATATTTCAATTAACATTGATGGACAGACTCATACAAAGAAAAACACTCTCTGAACTAAGCTTCACTATATTCCTAACTGAATCTGAGAAGAATTACTGTTCCCTAGTTAAGTTACTTACTACCACAAGGCAAGATGATGTGGGTGAGAATCTTTCTAGTCAGGCTTCCCAAACAAAATACTCAATACTCTGAGATTTATCTTTGCAATATCTAAAATATAATTTCCAAGAGGGCTGGCAGAATGACCTCATCTAGTCACATGACTCTAGGTTCTCACAGTATTCCCCTTTGAAGCTGAGACAGGACTTTAACATAGACAGCTACAATACACATCTAAATGTTTATGGCAGTGCCTGGGGCCTCCTGTCTTTTTCCTGAGCTGATAAACAAAGACGTTTTCCTAGACCTATCACCTCCAGTCCTATTCAGCACAGTGGGTGCCTTTTAATGGTTTAACAGCTCATTTACATTTTCCTTATTTTCTTAAAGTAAGCCTTTGCTGTCAAAGTGTCCTCATTTAAAACATATACATTTAATTCAGTTGCAATAATACATGTCCATTTCTTTTCATTTCAGCAGGGTGCACTGTTAATATATTTTAACACAAGCAAACCTCACAAATACATTTTCAGCACAAACATGTTACAAATCAGTCTGATATTCAAAGGACATACATAGCCGGCCTTAGCCATAGGCCAACTAGGCGGCCGCCTAGAGCGCCGCACTAGCAGGGGCACTTTTCCAGTATTTATTTGGTGTAGGTAGACTAGGATGGGGGCACCATGGAGCCCTTTTGCCTAGGGCACCAGTTGACCTAAGGCCGCTCATGAGGACATATAATTCTTTACAGAACTCCAGCTGGTTATGCTGGCACTTGCCCATATCATCACAGTTTCACATTTACAGAAAGGGAGAATACAAAAAATGCAACCATAAGGGGATTTGAACCCTCAGATATATTCATGGATATTCTACCAAGCACTTCATTTATGAGCTGAGCCACAGAAGCAGTCACACTGAAGATGACTTATCTGCTTAATTTAGCAGAAGCATATAAATGTCAAGCAGGAATGGAAATCAAACCAGAAGTAGATAAAAACCACACAGCAACTGAATGTGCCAAAAAACAAAAGAAAGAATATATGGTGAAGGACCAGATGAGAAGGTAAGAAATGTGGAAAAAGTATAAATATAGTTGCAAGTATAGAAAACTTCTGGAAGAACCTCACGTTGATCAGAAACAAATGTAGGAATAGTTAAGGAGAGGTGAATTCAGACCAAGAAATGAAAGGTTAATATTGGCAGCCCAAGATAGTGGGCTACATACATGCTGGTTTACAAAATCCATTGAACATGTGGGAGAAACAGACAAATGTAGATTTTGTAAAACCGAACTGGAAACAGTCACGCACCTTGTTGCTGGTTGCGACACACTAATGGCAGAAGGACTATATACTGAAAGGCATACTAATGTGGTAAGACTGTTGCACTTGGGATTGTGCAGACATTATTGTATCAAAGTGGCTGAAAAATGCTGGAAACATGAGCCACAAAGCATCATAGAAAATGATGAAGTTTGTATCACAAGGAATCACCCATTACCAACAGTTCAAAAGATAGATGCTAGAAAAACAGATATAATGGTTCAAGAACAGAAGACAAAATAGAATTGATCACAGAAATCACCACACCCAGTGACTACAGTGTCTTGTGTACAGAGAGACACAAAGTCATAAAATACCAGGATCTGCAAGCGGAAATGAGAGCAATGTGGAAAAAAGATACCCAGACAGTTCCAATAGTAGTAGGAGCAATTCTTCTTATAAAAATGAATCTACAATCGTATTTAGATATGTTACCAATTCATGTAACCCCATATGAATTGAAGAAGGAGTCATTACTGGGCACATTGCGGTTGCTGCGAAGAGCACTTTTGGCTGCCATCAAATATTGAAACAATACTAATTTCATGAACTTTAATTGTACTTTGACTTAGGAATGGGGTCCATTCCCATCATGGTATGAGAAACCCAAAAGATTTGGAGAAATTAGAAAAAGGTATCAGTGAAGCACATAGTAGGCTTGTTACACATTTGCAGAATCAAAGCAGAAAACTCAGATTTGTGCCCAACATTGGGGGGAATAAGATAGCCCAGGGCCAGGAGTGTAATGCAAGCTGCTATAGCCATGATAGATTGGAGGGTTATGGTGTAGTTTGGATTATTTGCAAGTAATATTTACTGTTGTGCAATTTGACAACTGTATGAGGTCCTGTGACCTTTTTCCTGTTGATATCCTCCAAGTAACATGAAGAGGGCTCACCTACCAGCATTCTCTATTGGGGAAACTGACATCATCACCCAATATGTGATCAAACATTATGCCCTGTTATTTGGACTGAGAGCAGAAGATGTGCAGGAGAGGACTGCCCTGTGGAACAATCTGGTCCACAGGGTAAATGATACCGGCCTGCACAGCAGAATTTACAAGCAGGTGCAGCATCAGTTCACCAACCTTATCCACCATGCCCATCAATGAGCTGTTTCTGTAGCAAGGGACTGGCTAGCCACAGGTGGGGGCCCAGCCATCCACCTCGCACTGACACCCACCGAGGAGCTCCACACCAACCTTGGAGCACCCGCCCAATGCACAAGCCATGAAGCTGAGGAAAGCATTGTGGAAGTGGGTTGCACACACACACACACACACACACACACACACACACACACACACACACACACACACACACACACACACACACACACACACACACACATTGGACAAGAAGCACACACACACACACACACACACACACACACACACACACACACACAAACACACACATTGGACAAGAAGCATGCAAGTAAGGGCCCAGTGGGAATTAGTACACTAATGTATCACACATACATGTATCTGTATTGTGTCTACATCCATGTGTCAGGTCCGATTGCAGTTGTGGATGGGGTTTTCTAATGCACAGATGTGTACATCTAAGGTGAGGACAGAGCATTGTGTATTATTGGGGTGAGTACTGTAAATGTGCAGACATGCTGCATCCATCTTGTACCAAGGCCACATGTGAGTCTGCTGACAATAACTCCCTCTCACAACTACCTAGGACCCTCTGGTCTACATATGGGATAGCGGCCTGAAGCTGGTGAGTATGACATTGTTCTGTTGTTGCCTGGCAATACCCCAGGCATGTGAAGGGCATGGAATTTACCATGCACATAACTATCAGTAATAGCTATATTGCTTTATGTAATAGCGATATTGCTTTATGTGCATGTTCACTTGTGCTGGGGTTAACTGCATTGCATCACAGTGGTCACCACTGGAGCCTATCTGACATAAATTCAACATTCCTGTAGCATACCTCACAACTTGTCAGTGCCAAGATGTCTGGTCAGAGGCCAGAAAAATGGGCTGGACAAACGGTCCAAGGTAAGGACATGTGTGACATATTAGTGGTATACAGTGGATATAAATTGTGTACACACCCCTGTTAAAATGCAAGGTGCTCCTGTTACATACAAATTAGGAGCACAATATGTCAGTCCACACCTCTTCCAGCCTTTAATGTGACCCATAACATGAACAGTTTACTAGTAAAACCAAGCATCTGGACTCATGTATTGCACCTACAAAGCTGGCCACCTGTGAGGGTGGCAAATGTCGTATCAGCATGATGTTTCAGTCAGGTATGTTACCTCATGCTGCCATATGTGTCAGTACACTCACTGTGGCCTATTTGGCTACACTATCACATACATGGGCATTGTTAAGCCACACAGACTACTTCTGACCACATATAGGTTGCAAACATCTGGATATTCCAGACACATCTGTACAGAGGAGTGTACAATGGTTTAACTTGCTGCATGTGAGGCAGATGCTGTTACCACACAATATAAAGTAGTGGCAGTGGGAGGTGGTCACCAGCCATGTATCACACACACACACACACACACACACACACACACACACACACACACACACACACACACACACACACACAGTTGCTAGCATTGGGATTAGAACTCCTGCCTATTTAGGTATTTCTAATATAGTGCTACATAGTTATCAGATGCGCCACAGAGCTTATACATTTTCACCTAGTCCAAAGGTACTTCTAAGGTGGAAGACATCAACAGGACTACTAAATTGGAGTGAGGAGAAGTGTAAAGGGTAGTACACAGGTCAAAATGGTGTAACCCACACACTATATAATTTTTACACAAACACACACACACATCCAAACAGTGGTTAGTAGGGAGATTAGAACTCCTGCCTATCTAGTTATTGCTACTATAGTATGACACAGTTATCAGACACACCACAGAGCTTATACATTTTCACCTTGTCCAAAGATACTTCTAGGGTGGATGACATCAACAGGACTACTAGATTGGGGCGAGGGGAAGTGTGAAGGGTAATACACAAGTCAAAAATGGTATAAGCTAGACAGTACATAACACACACACACACACACACACACACACACACACACACACACACACACACACACACACACACACACACACACACACACACACACACACACACAACACACACACACACACACACACACTTGTCAGTATTGGGATTAGAACTCTTATTGATCTAGTTATGTCTACTATAGTGTTATGTAGTTACCGCATGTGCTACAGAGCTTACTGAACTTTCACATGGCCAAAGCTGCTGATAACTGCACAGCTGAGGTACAGTATTACAGGTGGCAGAAAGTCTGCCTTCAGTTCCACCCTTACATCATGCTAGTTCTTTTGTCTTGCACTTCAAATAGCATTATGGCTTGGCACTTCACCAGGTTATTGTATCAAGAAGTATGGCACACCTGGGAGCTGTCAGCAGTACTCGTTCATCACAGAAGTAGCCCCAGTACTTACTAGTTATGTCCACCCCTCCTGGCATGATTGAAGGGCAGTTTTCTGTGCTTTCACCCATTAACCTGGTGCACTTCTCCATTCTGAGGCACTGTTGCAACTGCCTCATGTACACAGACAACCCTTCCTTCTAAACTCCAAACACTCAGACCTGTGAGAGTTACTCGTATATCACCCAATGTAAACATATGCACTCTCCAGCAAAGACTGGACTAGCAGGTCAAGAAAATAAGATCAACACCTGCACCACACCATGTGGAACACATAGCTCACCATGACACCCACTTTGACAGCCATGACATACAGTGAAAAGCCACACACCCACCTTCAGAGAGGCTATCAATGGACATTTACCCAAACAGCACAGACCAGCAAGCAGACACCCACTCAGACACCAAGACATGGCAGATGCCAAGGGACACATATTTAACCTACACAATGTGCCCCTCAACCTAAGCTCCTAAGGCTAACTACCTTGCACAATACAGTGATCATGGGTAACTCAGTACTGAGGCACACACATATCCCACTCACTAAGTTGAATATGGAGCAGGTAACAGCCAAATATCTATCACATGCCAGCATCCAACACATGACACAGCCAGTCATGGTACTCGACAACAACTTCAAGTATCACTCTGTATCCATGTGGGTGTGAATGACTTAGGACACACCTCCCTGGACTACATGACAAGAGACATGGTTGAACTCTCTGATTATGTGGTCCAGGAAGGTGTGACAGTAGCTCTGAGCAGTGTATCACAGTCACCCAGAATGATGCTCCAGTACTATCAACAGATGATTGACTGCAACATTGGCTTATATGTTTTGTGTCATTCTCAGGGGAACCAGTACCTCTCTGCTTGGGATGACATGATTGACAGAACCCACTGACTTGCCACAGATGTCCTACATCTGTCAGTGCTGGGTTTCCAGGTACTGGCTAAGTGTCTTGCCACCACTATGATGCCTTATTAGGCAGTGTTCCTAATGTAATTACCATCATAACAGCTACACATGTATGCAATCTGAGGGTCATGCTGTTCAACAGTAGACATCTAACTGTCAGGATGCAGTCACTCAAAGCACTTGTTGGAGTGGAGGACATTAACGTGTCTGCTGTAATGGAGAGGTGGTTCACAGCAGCAGACAGAAGCTCAGCAATATCAGGCTATAATGCATTCCACAGCTGTCAGCCCCCAAGCATGGACCACACCACACATCCACAGGTGGTGCTGTCTCCATATTCATTATGGATAGGAAGACCTCCAGACTAGTATCCCAGCATAATGCATTGGAGATACTTCCGGTACAACTGCCTTGGGGTAATAGTGCAATCCAGACCATAGCCTGATATGTGTCCATATCCAGTAGGTGAAAGGCCAACTTTTATATTTAGGAGGGGAAGTAATTTAAAAAACATAATGGAGACACCTATTTTAAATTCTACTAGAACCCCAGGTGTGTATAAATGTGAATCCTGTAATTATTGTGGATTCATAGTAACAGGGCAGAAATTTAATATTAAAAATAAAACATATTATAGTAAGAAGAGGTTAGACGACCTTGCAGCTCAAGTGGAAGCTTTATCGCAGGTCTCAGCAAATTTATCGCAAAACAACTCTAATATTTCCAACAGGGAACCTGACAGGCTTGTTAATAACAATATGAGCCATAACCCTACTATAGGAGTAGCTCCTGGATTTTCAAGTGAACAGCAGGTAAACCACTTGAATACTAACAACTTTCAACAATTGCTAGATGTGAATGGAACTCATAAGCCTTCGCCAAGTAATCAAACTAATGACCAGCATGTTAACACTTCCTCAGGGCTTATTGGTGCACTTGATATTTCTGCTTGGCTCAGAGACTCATCTGTATTGTTTATGCAGGGTGCAGATAGCAGACCTGTGTCATCGGCTGGAGGAAGCAAACACATTCTAGTGGCTAATCTGAAGTCACTAGACTATAAACTTCTGAAATACAAAAACATTGTCCCTAAAGAGCTTAGATCCTGGCAGGTCCCTATGGGACTAGAGACAGGTTCTAATTTTCATAAAGAACTAATAGACTTGTTCAATAAACAAGGAATTGAATTAATGGATATGATGAGCAAACACTACAAGTTAGCAGTGGATAATATAGCTAAGGAAGTGGAACAACTAAGTGTGGAAATCAAAGCTCATCAAAACTATCCACGTTATCATTATGATTATAACAGAATATTCACTAGTATAGGGCAACAAATGGAAAAACTAAAACTGGCCAAAATTAAAAAGTTAGAAAGAGATCGTACGGATTACAACAAGTGTACGGCATACCCTAACCGCCCCCATCACAAACTTGGAATGTTACAGACCAATCAAATTTTTCGTTACCCAATTGGAATACATATAGCGAAGTACACAATGAGGAAGTGTCGTCACCCAGACTGGCAACAAGTAAAAGTAACGTAGAGAGAGGCGAGAACAACGTGGGGAGAAGCACGGGCTCAAGGAATGAGACCCATACTAACAACTTCAACCAGGGAACTAATACATATTCATCAGTGGTGCAATCTAACTGACAAAATTTTCATTCAACGAAGAACAAGAGTTACAACACCCTACCAGGGTACCAACAGAAACCCTACAACACCTGGGGGAAGGCGAAACAGAAAAGGTAGATGTATTTAATGACATTACATCTCAATTTAACTGTAAAATTGTTTCCAACAAAGTTGGTGACTTTAAAATATACAATTATTCAAGCTATGAGGTTAATAATGACCTCGTGGAACTATTTTCTAAAGGTATTACATTTGTTCCTACTTCACGGTTAGATGTAGCAAAGACTCTAATGGACTTTAAATACTTTTTAAGAAAACTCAATCTAGCAATTTTACTTGGTGGTGACAAACTTACCCAAAGAGAACTGTACATTCCAAGTATTTATAACCCACCTATCCATCCAGCGTTAAATGTGTTTGGTCAAATTTGTGAAGTGGATATTAGAACTTTGTTGACTAACAATAATAGTAAAAATGACAACATGTCTAGAAACAAGTATTGGATGCTTAGTGATTTAAGACAACAACCAGTAAGAATAATAAAACCCGATAAGGGAGGCGGGTTAGTAGTTATGAACAACACCGACTATGTAGACAAAATGAACTTTGTGCTGAGTAGTGAGACATACAAAAAAGTAAGTATTAATGAATTACACTCAGCATATCGCAAAATTAACACGTACCTTAACGATATGTTTATTGAGGCACTTATAGACATGAAGACATTAAACTACTTAACCATGTCATTTCCCAAAATTCCAAGAATTTGTGGAGTGCCAAAAATTCACAAAAATATATCTGATCCACCAATGCGAGCCCTAGTAGATGAACGACAGTCCATCACTTATACTAGTGCTAAATTGGTGGATTCCATTTTGAAAAAAATATGTTGGTAAGGAAAAGCAGATTAGCCATGACTCTTGGTCATTTTTGGTAGATATAGACCAACTAGTATTTAGAAGAGAATATAATTTCCTAACTGTCGATGTACGTGACCTCTATAGTTCAATTCCATATGAGGAAGGGGTTCAATTTGTACTAGCTATGATGTGGAGATATGAAGCTCCCCTTACAGATATCAGAGTAGTAGAAGAACTTCTTACCATTATATTGGCCAATAATTATATAATATTTGGCCAAGATATTTATTTACAACAAATAGGGGTAGCAATGGGCTCACCATGTGGGGCCAGTTTTGTCAACATGGTGATGGCCCATTGGGAACATCAATCCGTTTTCAATAACGCTAGCATAATGAACCATATCCACTATTATACACGTTTTCTGGACAATATTTTTATCATCCTGAAAGGTAATGAAGACATAGCTAGTATGTTACTAGAAGAATTTAATAATAGTAGCAACTTTTTGAAATTTACAAGTAATTTTGGCCAAGAAACTTTAGCTTATTTAGATGTACTGTAGAGGAAGGATAATAACTCTGAGTGTTATACAGCAACCATTTATCAAAATAAACTTATTCTGATTCATTTTTACATTTTACTAGTTCCCACTCATATAGTCAAAAAAGGTCAGTCATTAAAGTCCAATTAGTCCGGGCGGCTAGGATGGTGACCACAGATAGTGACTTTTTAAAGGAATGTGAATGTCTTACACAGATGTTCCTATGGAGAGGGTATCCAGAGTCACTAACTTCAGAACTAACTGCAGAGGTCGCCAAAATGGTCAACAGGCATATACAAACTTATTTTAAGGTTTAAAGAAATGTATTCTATGACTTTGATTGAAGAAACGTCTATAAGAGAAGCTTCATCATTGAATGACATTGATAGAAGAACATTAGGTAGTAAATCTAGTATTAAATATAGAATAAGTTTCATTTTCACATTTAGTATAGAGGCCCTTGAAGTGAAAAAAATCATCCTTAAAAACTGGAATTTATTAATAAATGATAAACACATAGTTAACAAAGTAGGTGAAAGGCCAACTTTTATATTTAGGAGGGGAAGTAATTTAAAAAACTTAATGGAGACACCTATTTTAAATTCAACTAGATCCCTAGGGATGTATAAATGCAAATTCTGTAATTATTGTGGATTCATAGCAACAGGGCAGAAATTTAATATTAAAATAAAACATATTGTAGTAAGAAGAGGTTTAATTGTAAATCCAACAGGAGTAGGTGCCAAAAAAAACCAGAACCAAAAAACTACTAAGTAACACCAATATAGAGAACAAGCTGTACAAAAACGATTACACTATGAAGCTCAAGGGAAGCTGGTTTATTAATGTTTACAATGCACATATGTTTTCATCCAAAAGACTTCATCAGACAATACAGTGTGTACTCCCTTAATTACCTTATATACCACCTCCTAAAACTGTCAACCTATCACCTCTTTATTCCAATCGATAATTCAATAAAAACTTGATTTAAAAAAAACTTTCAAAAGTTAATGACTTTCAACTTTAATTCCCTGTGAACAGTTTAAACTTTATATAAACCAATAAATAACTTCTAATAAGTACTTGTAATATTGCATAATTGAGTTATAAATAATAATTTTAAAATATATATTTAAAAATAAATGTTAAAAACATTCTTCGTAAAAAAAATGGAACAAATACTCTATCTAGAGGCCAAAGTAGGAATGTCTTTTATTCTACCTACAACTTGGCTGATCTAAGCTTTAATACAGGGGCCAGGGAAACAAAATCATTTAATCCATAGTTCTTACTGGCATCCAGTTTTAGTTGCCAAAACAATTCTCGATATTCAATAGTTGTCTCCCAAGGCCCTCCACATGGATGGATTTCTACCTTTTCTGCCACAAAAAAGTGAAATTTAGCTGAAGGACAGTGTCTGAACAAGGCATTTTTCACATCTTTGTTTTTGACATCATTCAAATGCTCATATATGCATCTCTTGAGCTACCTAGTGGTTTTACCAACATGAAAAGCACCGCATATATCACACACTCCAATGTACACCACCCCTACAGTATCACAATTGCAATATGTGTTGGTCCCTATTTCTATCTCTCTTCGAGATAGGAATAACTTTTGCCCTTGAAAGATGTAGGGGCATTGTGAACATCTCCCCCATTTAAATGTTCCCGCTGTCTTAGCACCATTACTTTTCTTTTTACTTTCTAATACTTCTTTAATGTTTCTACATTTCGTATAGGTGAACCTAAAAGGTTCAACGAAAATGTTGTTCAAATCAGAACATTTGCTAAATTTGTTCCAATTGGAGCTCACTACATTCTTAATCAACATAGTTTCGGTACTAAAATTTAAAATAAAGTTACTACTCCAGTTAATTTCACTCTGGTCTATCCTGGACTTCTTCTCATCCTGGTTTAAGGACTTCCCTAATATTGAGGCAAATGTGTTTTGTCTGTCTTTTTTTATTTCATCCATAATTTCTTCTATAAAGGATGGGGGATATTCTCTTTCAAAAAACATTTGTCTCTGTTTTCCGCATTCTACATCAAAATCTTTGTCGTCCGGTGTCATACGACTATTCCTAATAACTTGCCCCCTCACTATTCCCGTCTTGTGGGAGATGGGGTGTGCACTTGTATAGTGAAGATAGGAGTGGGAAATGTGCTTTTCCTGAAGACATTGAATTTGAAATATTGAGGCTCCCCTGTCTTTTCTAACAAAACATCCAAAAATTCAAGTCTTTCCTGGGAAATGTTATGGGAAAATATTAAAAATGTAGTAATGTGATTAATGTAGTTGATAAACTCCAGCAAGTTTTCCTTGGGTCCCACCCAGAAAATACAAATATCATCCAGGTATCGACGATAGTAATTCCAGTACTGACTATATTGTGAATTTAGTATGTATTTATCCTCCCAAGTGGAGAGTACCAAATTGGCGTACATGGGAGCACAACTTGCTCCCATTGCTACCCCACTAGTCTGTTGGAAAAACTCTCCATCAAAAAATAGGAAATTATTCCTAAGAACTAATTCCATCAACTCTAGGTACAAACAGACTTTCTCATGCTGTATATTCCCCTTGAACCTTAGTGCTTCTTCAAACCACTTGAGTCCTATGGCATGGGGTATAACATTAAATAAGTCTTGAATGTCCAGGGTGACAAAAATCAGTTAATCTCGGAATAACTTCTGATCAATGCTTCTTAGAAAATCTCACAAATCTTTCAGGATCCCTTCCCTCTCTGTTCAAGCTTTGTTTAACTTAACATCTAAATATTTAGCAAGAAGGTATGTTTTAGACCCTCTTGCTGCTACAATGGGCCTAAGAGGTGGGTCTTCCACATTTTTGTGGACTTTAGGGATCCCAAAGATAGATGGTACTTTGGGTTGTTCTATGGTCAAATATTGTGGAATTTCTGAAGTTATAGTACCTTCATTAAAAGTTTCTTCCAACATGAAGTCTATCTTGTGATAGGCTACATTAATTTAATTCCTTGAAACTCTAACATATCTATCCATATCATTAAGCATGTCCAACATTTTGGCTGAATAAATAATATCGTCCATAAACACCACCCCTCCCCCTTTGTCTGGCTTCATAACTCTAAGGTAGTGATTTTCTCTAAGTACTTTAAATAACTGATTTTCTTCCTTACTGAGGTTAAAAATTTTTTTACCTCCCTTGTATCTGGATCTAATCTCATCTTTTACCTGTAGTTCAAAATTTTTCAGTTGTGGGTAGAGGGGGGGATTATAGGTACTTTTTTTTCCCTAACAGGGGTACAATTATTGTGGTTGTATCCTATTCTATTGTTAAATAATAGTTCAAGGTTCTTTTTACACACATTTTCAGGTCAATTAAAGTCTGTGAGATGTTACTAGTAAAGGTTGGAACAAATTTTAACCCCTTACTGAACAATTTAAAATGGGTGAGGGTAACTTCCTCATTACTATAGTTGTAAATGCTAAAATTCATAAAAATATGTCTATTCCATATAACTACAATCTTATTGTTGTCCTGGTGTGATATGTTGTCCAGGGGCCCATTCCTATCTGGACTTAGTAATTGTTCCAATTTGGATGCCCTCCTCTGTAATTATAATAGTTTATAGGTCCTTGCCTCTTGATTCTCTCAGACCTTCTAAGATCTGGATATTGTCTGTCCTTCTGCTAAATTTCACTTTTTTGTGGCAAAAAAGGTAGAAATCCATCCATGTGGAGGGCCTTGGAGACAACTATTGAATACCGAGAATTGTTTTGGCAACTAAAATTGGATGCCAGTAAGAACTATGGATTAAATGATTTTGTTTCCCTGGCCCCTGTATTAAAGCTTAGAGCAGCCAAATTGTAGGTAGAATAAAAGACATTCCTACGTTGGCCTCTAGATGAAGTATTTGTTCCATTTTTTTAAGAAGAATGTTTTTAACATTTATTTTTAAATATATATTTTAAAATTATTATTTATAACTCAATTATGCAATATTACAAGTACTTATTAGAAGTTATTTATTGGTTTATATAAAATTTAAACTGTTCACAGGGAACTAAAGTTGAAAGTCATTAACTTTATAAGGTTTTTTTTAAATCAAGTTTTTATTGAATTATTGATTGGAATAAAGATGTGATAGGTTGACAGTTTTAGGAGGTGGTATATAAGGTAATTAAGGGAGTACACATTGTATTGTCTGATGAAGTCTTTTGGACGAAAACATATGTGCATCGGAAAGGTTAATAAACCAGCTTCCCTTGAGCTTCATAGTGTAATCGTTCATTTTTGTACAGCTTGTTCTCCAAATTGGTGTTACTTAAGAGGTTTAATTGTAACACAAAAATGGTAGTCTACCTAGCCCAATGTGACTTCTGTCCAGTTTTTCTACATTGGCAAAATGGAGAGAAAATTCAAAGAAAGAGTATACGTACACCTTTGCAGCATAAAGAAAAACAAAACAGAAGATGCATTGGCTAGGCACATTGAGAGCTTCCCCACACATAGATTCAAGTTTAGAATAATTGATCAAATTACTCAGGATATAAGAGGAGGACCTAGCTCACTATTGCTAGAACACTTAGAATTACTTTGGCAACTGCAAGCAGATGCCCATCACTCTCCAGGGTTAAATGAGACATATTCTATTCTTCCTTATTTAAAATTAAAAAGTTTGACTAGATGATGTGATTTAAATGTTCTACTGAGAGCTAGCCTTGAATGGAACAGTAAGACTCATATAAATCTTTAAATGTGATTTTAAAAGCAGTGTGCATGTTAACTTATGCAATTTTACCACAAGTTACAAGTTATATATATTTTATGTTAAATAAGTGAGTTTAGTTGGATTGTTCATTGTGTATTTGGTAACTTTTTTTGAGTATACGCAGGGTTACTATTTTTTATTTTTTATTATAATTAGTTAATTATCGAGTTTAACATGTAAATATATGTCACATGGTTTTTGTGAAGTTTTTAAACACTGGTTAATGAGTCATTTTTTTATATGAAGAAGTCGGATCAGTGTGCTCGACGAAAAGCGCTTTATTAAACTTCTAGTATTTCTAGTCTTTCTAGTCCTCTTTTGCTTCGGTTGCCACATTTATTATTTTTAGTAGTTTCTGTTTAGTGTTTTTACATCCATATCTATGTCCCTAGACTGTCAATGCCATCTGTAATGGTCCAACACAACACTGACATAGTATGAGACTTCAACTACCCCTCCATTATCTGGGGAAAGTAGCCAAGCGCTAGTACAGTGGCTCAACACTTCCTGGGATTCATCATTTCCAATGCCCTGGACCAGTTCTTACTGACCCCCATTAGAGGATGCAACAACCTTGACCTGTGTTGACTATTTAAATATGGGACTGTTGCTCATCCACAGTTGTGAATCCCTGCATGGTGAGATCCACACAGGCTGTAATCAACATGGAACTTAGCATGTCAGCCACACACCCCCACAAAGGTAACTTTGCAGCCATGAAAACAGGGTTGGATGACTTCACTGCACCCATGGCAATGGGAAATAGCTGCATGACTGTTGAATCATACACATATCCACTGCACAAACAGGTACATGAATGCATGGTACTAGCCAGAGCCAGCAGAACCCAGACACTGTCCTCCAAACAATGGGAGACAATGTAATGTTTCCCCTGCCATTACTAAAGTGTACAACAAAAGGATGGCACATTTGCAGAGAAAGGTGGTATCCCATGACTTTTGAACTCTCTTATTAGCTTCAAACGCAACTTGGGATCCCTCATGGAATCCCCTACAGGCATCTATGCAGGCAGACATGCAGCAGACAGTGGCAACAATCACAACAGCCTTTGATAGTTACATCAACAACCTCCACAGCATTAAACACAAGTGCTGTGAATTTCTGCACAATACTAATACCTATCCTGAGACAACAGATATTGGCCACAGTCTTGACAATGCATTCAGTGCCAGCTTTACCCCTCTCTCCCCCCACAAGTGAAGTGCTGAGTGAATGTGTTCTCATGTGCTGTATCCTGTTTCTTTTCTAGGCATCTGTGTGTCACCAGGATGTGGTCCTGCAGCAAGACCCAGGGGTATGGCAGTGTGGTGATGCATCCACCATGTCTTAGGCAGGGTACAGCTGTATCTGCATGGAATTCCCAGGTCTGTAATACAGATTATAGGGCTGAGGGATGTACATAGGTATATGTTGATTTACAGCATCTGTTGTAGAGTGGAGAATGGTACGTGTTGTGGTTTGGACACACCTCTGATTGCTAATATCCTCAGCCACAGGAGATATTCGTCAACCAAACACACTGAGATTACTATTCACACACACAAACAAGCACATTTGCCAGCACTGAGATCCATAGGTTCATTGCTTCATAGGTGTGTAGTAGGTGAATGGGCCTGAAGGCTCTACAAGGCTAGCCCAAGGGAATACCCTGGCATCAGGCCACAGGACAATAGTTCCCAATGTGGCTCAGGGGTATAGTCACTGGCATGGTCCCCATGGGTGGGTATTGTATTCCCCATCCACTCATCCAGATTTCTATTGTGGGCGGCCAGTGATGTGCACTGCTTCACATGTATGTGATTTATATTCCATAACATGGACAGTGTCTGGGTTGTGCACCTTTCCCACATGCATGTCCTTTGAAGTGTGGAAGTGTGACTGAGGTCTCTGGGGCATGCTGTGTGGACACATTGGATTCTTCAGAAGTAGCATTCCTGACCTAGTTTGGTGAGACATGGCTGTGTAACTGAGGTAGTGATTTCACTTACATAGACAGTATGATATTTGGATATATTGGAGTTATTGGAGTCTGTCCATACTGGGCATGCATCTAAGACATGGTATTCCCTTTGTGGGGTACATGTGCAGACTCTACAGGTGTTGCAGGTGTCCAGTGAGGAACATGGCAAAAGGGCCACTGTACACATTGATTGGGCTACGGAGGAGATGGTACAGGGTGACCATGTCCTTCTACTTGCTGGATAACACACACAAATACATCAACGTACTTTCTGGTGTCAGTGGCACTGTTGTGATCAACAGGCAGCTGACTGTCAACCTGTATTTCCCATTCTGTTATAAAAATGTCACTGTTCAATGACTACCACAAATGTATTACTTCATGTGAGCCATGGTGTTCCCAAAGGTAATGGTGGTACATCTCTTGACATTGAGGTAATGTCCAGGGTTCTGACAACAGTTGCAGGTGTTACGTAACCTTTGTGCATGATGTCAACATCGCATGGATTAGGAATGCTACCACCCACCTTACTGTTGTATGCAAACATTTTCAGCCAGGGTGCCTTTGTGTTCTCCTGGACCTAAGAAGGGTAGATCCCAAACATGCGAGGACATGGGTCTGTACCCTGTGTGACACCAGTCATGTCTGGTCATAGGTTTGACATGGAGTCCACTGCAATCATACTGTGGGTACTATCTGTGAGACAGTTTGCAGGAGAACTACTGATATAGTGGTTGATGCCTAGCCAAGTGTGTTTGTGTATGATTCCTGGGTGGAGAGTGGTCTCTGAGTATTAGAAGGGTTGCCTATATTGTTAACTATTCCATACTGTCACATAGTCATTGCACATGGCACTACACATTTAGGGCTGTGGATTGTCTACACCAACCTTTATGGTGTTTGACAACTGTTGGCCTAGCAATGTGGACATTGGGACATATACTAGGTCATCAATATAATAACTTAGCAAAACCCACCCCCCAATGAATCCTGTTATTACACAATCACACCAACACTCACACTGCATACTGATGAAAAACAGAGACATCCATACACACACCAGTACTGAGTGTCGAACCCCTACCTATCTATGTATTGCTACTACTGAGCATTTTCTGGCTTGTTAAACTTGATTTCTGCATTAGTAGCTGTATTTAGAGCACAACCAAAAGTTGTTTACTGAATTTCCTGTTTGCACTTAATTTTAAATTGTTTTTTTCTCAAAACTTGCATATTTTCTGTCCTTGACCTAGCACTCTTGTGTGGGGTCATTTACTGCACTGTTATAACTTGATATTACCTGTGAACCTCTGCTATCTCTGAAAAAACAAAAACAAAAAAAATCTTGCTTTTTCCCACTTTTCTGAGATTTAAAAGTTCAGTTACAGGCTTGCTGTTTCCTGAACTGTTTGTAAGTTTCTGTGAGGCCATTTTTGCTTGGGCTAAAGGAAAGTCTCTCTGTTGATCAGTGGCAGTGAATAACATTGAGCAGTTTCCCTGCCCCCCGTAGGAGTGGTTACTGACTTGAAACTGTAGTTTTATTGGCCAACAGGGATCATTTCCAAAACTCCTTCATCTTCCTCTCTTAAAACCTAGTTGCCTCATGGTTTTGGCATCTTTTCAGGCTTGTTGGCTGTTAGTGAAGCACCCACCAAGAGGAGAAAACGCTGAGAGAAGAAGGGAGCCACTTTTGAGATTTTAAGTATTTTTTCTCTGTTTATTTGCTAAGTTTTTCTGCATAGCTGCCTAGTTTGAGCATTTTCTGGCTTGTTAAACTTGATTTCTGCATTAGTAGCTGTATTTAGAGCACAACCAAAAGTTGTTTACTGAATTTCCTGTTTGCACTTAATTTTAAATCGTTTTTTTCTCAAAACTTGCATATTTTCTGTCCTTGACCTAGCACTCTTGTGTGGGGTCATTTACTGCACTGTTATAACTTGATGTTACCTGTGAACCTCTGCTATCTCTGAAAAAACAAAAACAAAAAAAAATATTGCTTTTTTCCCACTTTTCTGAGATTTAAAAAAGTTCAGTTACAGGCTTGCTGTTTCCTGAACTGTTTGTAAGTTTCTGTGAGGCCATTTTTGCTTGGGCTAAAGGAAAGTCTCTCTATTGATCAGTGGCAGTGAATAACATTGAGCAGTTTCCCTGCCCCCTGTAGGAGTGGTTACTGACTTGAAACTGTAGTGTTATTGGCCAACAGGGGTCATTTCCAAAACTCCTTCATCTTCCTCTCTTAAAACCTAGTTGCCTCATGGTTTTGGCATCTTTTCAGGCTTGTTGGCTGTTGGTGAAGCACCCACCAAGAGGAGAAAAAGCTGAGAGAAGAAGGGAGCCACTTTTGAGATTTTAAGTATTTTTTCTCTGTTTATTTGCTAAGTTTTTCTGCATAGCTGCCTAGTTTGAGCATTTTCTGGCTTGTTAAACTTGATTTCTGTATTAGTAGCTGTATTTAGAGCACAACCAAAAGTTGTTTACTGAATTTCCTGTTTGCACTTAATTTTAAATCGTTTTTTTCTCAAAACTTGCATATTTTCTGTCCTTGACCTAGTACTCTTGTGTGGGGTCATTTACTGCACTGTTATAACTTGATATTACCTGTGAACCTCTGCTATCTCTGAAAAACAAAAAAAAAATCTTGCTTTTTTCCCACTTTTCTGAGATTTAACAAGTTCAGTTACAGGCTTGCTGTTTCCTGAACTGTTTGTAAGTTTCTGTGAGGCCATTTTTGCTTGGGCTAAAGGAAAGTCTCTCTGTTGATCAGTGGCAGTGAATAACATTGAGCAGTTTCCCTGCCCCCCCGTAGGAGTGGTTACTGACTTGAAACTGTAGTTTTATTGGCCAACAGGGGTCATTTCCAAAACTCCTTCATCTTCCTCTCTTAAAACCTAGTTGCCTCGTGGTTTTGGCATCTTTTCAGGCTTGTTGGCTGTTGGTGAAGCACCCACCAAGAGAAGAAAACGCTGAGAGAAGAAGGGAGCCACTTTTGAGATTTTAAGTATTTTTTCTCTGTTTATTTGCTAAGTTTTTCTGCATAGCTGCCTAGTTTGAGCATTTTATGGCTTGTTAAACTTGATTTCTGCATTAGTAGCTGTATTTAGAGCACAACCAAAAGTTGTTTACTGAATTTCCTGTTTGCACTTAATTTTAAATCATTTTTTTCTCAAAACTTGCACATTTTCTGTCCTTGACCTAGCACTCTTGTGTGGGGTCATTTACTGCACTGTTATAACTTGATATTACCTGTGAACCTCTGCTATCTCTGAAAAAACAAAAACAAAAAATCTTGCTTTTTTCCCACTTTTCTGAGATTTAAAAAAGTTCAGTTACAGGCTTGCTGTTTCCTGAACTGTTTGTAAGTTTCTGTGAGGCCATTTTTGCTTGGGCTAAAGGAAAGTCTCTCTGTTGATCAGTGGCAGTGAATAACATTGAGCAGTTTCCCTGCCCCCCGTAGGAGTGGTTACTGACTTGAAACTGTAGTTTTATTGTCCGTTTTGGGTCTATTCCTGCTTCTTGCCAGCCCCTGCTATCAAGCATGCCTTAACGTGCTTTAGCGCGGAGTTGCCACTAGAGCAGCATCGGGCAGTGCCGGTTTAACAAGGTTAAACTTTTTCTGGCTCCATAAAGTCTGTTCTTCAATTTTTCCCTTAGAACTGCTCTGTTAGGAACCTAAACAGTTTACACCTTCACTAAAAAGCAAAGCACTTGTTCCTAATTGCTTTTTCTTCTCAAAAAGCTCAGCACTTGTCTTAAAAGCATATCCCTTGTCTTATAAGCATTTTCTTTGCAGGTCAAGCACTCCTATATTATACAAATCCCTCACTTGCAAAACTCCCCAGGAGTGCCCACTTCCCTGCTAAGCCCTCTACTTTTCTGTCTCATACCAACTCATAATTCTTTCTAGCATGTCGAAGGGTCAGATACTGGCGTCCTCTCCTGCCCAGTTGGTGAATCTAGAATTCTGAGGCAATGTTACAATTGCCTCATGTACACGGACAACCCTCTCCTCCTCCCACATAACATTAACACTTGTGAGAGATGCAGCTATTTAGCCAAACTGGAGGCTGAGCTCTCTCAACTCAGGACTGGCAAGACCAGGCAGGAGGAGAAGGCAACTACACACACCACAATACAAGTCTCACATAACTCAACCACACCACTGAATCAAACACATAAACACACTAAGACATACTCGGAGGCTCTGAGTAAAAATTTACCTAAACAGCAAAGGCCTCCAAAGCAGACACCCAAGCAACTGCAAACTCAAGACACCACACAAACAACACATAAAAAACAAAATCAGTGTGCAAAGCAGTCACTGCCCTTAAGGCCAAATACAACACCAAACATACTTGTCATAGGTGACTCCATAGTCAGACACACTGACGTCCCACTCACCAGGTTGAACAAGGAGAATGTCACGGTAAGCTGCCTATCGGGCGCTAGAATCCGCCACATAACACAAGCACTCTGGTCACTCCACGGCAAGTACAAGTATGACACAGTCATTGCCCATGCTGGTGTGAACGACCTGAGACGTACCTCCCTGGACTACATCAAAAGAGACATAGAGGAGCTCTCTGATTATGTAGCCCAGGCAGGTATGACCCTGACCCTGAGCAGTATCCTTCCTTCACCACGAATGATGCCACAATATAGTGACAAGATTATCAGCTTTAACAATTGGCTTAATTTCTGGTGTCATTCAAAGGGGATCCAGTGTCTGTCTGCTTGGGATGACATGCTTGACAAGCCATGCTGCTTCGCAAGGGACAGCTTGCACCTGTCACCCCTGGGATTCTGGATATTGGATAAGGCTCTTGCCACCCCCATAGTGCCTTTTTTAGGCATGGCTCAAATTCTAAACCTACCACCCTAGAAAACAAAAACGGGAAGAAACTAAGGGTAATGCTGCTCAATGCAAGAAGTCTAAATCTCAAAATGCATGCACTCGAGACCCTTCTCAGTATAGAGAACATCGATGTCTGTGCTGTCACTGAAACCTGGTTCAAGGCTCCTGAGAGCACCCCGGCACTATCAGGTTTTACCTCATATCATGCGTTCCAGCCCCAAAACACGGACCATACCACAAAAGGAGGGGGTGTATCCATATTCATCAAGGATACCCACACCTCCAGGTTGGTGGTTACGCACGAAGCATAGGCAAAACTGCTCTACAATTTGTAGCATGCTACAGGCCACCCTCTCAAACTCAGGAAACCCACACAGCCTTCCTGAAGACACTGGAGGGTATAAATGTATCACCAAACACCATCATATTGGGTGACTTCAACTATCCGAATATAGACTGGGAACATTACTCAAGCCCCAACTTTATAGGCCCAAAGGTTCCTGGAGTTCATAAATTCAAATGCCATGGAACAACTAGTCACCGTCCCCACAAGAGGAGAAAATATACTAGATCTCATCATCACAAACATGGGGACAAAATGCTCCACACCGGA
Organism: Protopterus annectens; assembly: GCF_019279795.1. NCBI lineage: Eukaryota > Metazoa > Chordata > Ceratodontiformes > Protopteridae > Protopterus > Protopterus annectens. Next base: position 488,674,535 of record NC_056728.1, read on the forward strand.
AGTATATCCCTCTTTGGTGAGATCAGATCACAAACTAATCTCACTAGAAATCCACATCCCGCGCCCACCCCAAACAAAAAAGACCACAGTGAAGAACTTCTCTAAAGCAAACTTCACACTACTCAAGACAGGTGTGGTATCCTTCAAGGCCCCCGAGCCAATGGAAACCACAACCCAATCTGCGGAAGCCCTTACAAATGCCTTCTATGAACACCTTCAGGACTGCATGGATCAGGCAATCCCAAATAAAACCAAGACTCTTTCCACCAAGGGCAAACGTCCAGTCTGGTGGACCCCAGCCATAAACAAACTTTACAATAAGAGGAGAAAGCTATTACATGATAGAGCAAAATCCCAAAAAGGGAAGGCATCTTTGATCAGTACTAGCAAGAAACTACGATCCCTCATAAAATCATCAAAGGCAAACTTTGAGAAAAAAATTGCCATAGATTCAAAAGACAATCATAAGGCCTTCTTCAGCTATGTCAAAAACCTGGGTGGAAACTCCCAGATATGCTCAGAATTAGTCCATAATGATACAAAAATCACTGAACCCACAGACATTGCCAACATACTGGCAGACAGGTTCAGCGCAAACTTTACCCCCCTCTCCCCCCCAAAAGGAGAGATAACTATCCCAACAGAGTGTAGCCTCCCAGACATCTCAAATGCGCAGGTGAAAGCTGCTCTCTCTAAAGCTAAAAACACAGCATCAATGGGACCGGATGGTATCCCCAGCTGTGTGCTACATGAACTCAATGAAGAACTAAACCCGCACATAAGGCAGCTGTTTAATCTTAGCCTTACCACAGGACATGTGCCCAAGGAGTGGCGTACGGCAACTGTGGTCCCACTCCACAAAGGCGGTGCCTCTACGGACCCTGGTAATTACCGCCCCATAAGCTTAACAAGCCTGGTCTGCAAAGCTATGGAGAGGATCATAATGGAACTCATAAACAAGGACATAGGGGACTTGCAGACCTTGGACCCAACCCAGTTTGGCTTTGTCAAGGGCAGATCTTGCCTTTTGAACTTGGTCGACTTCTTCGAAACAGTTACCAAGGCCATTGATGAGGGAAAGGCAGTCCATACAGCCTACCTTGACCTTGCAAAAGCTTTCGACACAATACCCCACTCGGGTATCATAGAGAAACTTACCAGCTTAAATGTAAACCCATATGTCACAAGATGGGTTGCAAACTGGCTAAAGGACAGAACCCACAGGGTTAGAGTTGCTGGAGCCATGTCAGACTCCAAGCCGGTTACAAGTGGTGTCCCACAGGGCTCAGTCCTTGGCCCCCTATTGTTCGGCATCTACTTCTCAGAAGTACAGGCAAACATAGGAGGACTATGGCTGACAAAGTTTGCGGATGACTGCAAACTGGGTGCCATAGTGGATAGTACATCGGACACAGACATCCTTCAGAGGGGTCTCACGGAAACTGATAGCTGGTGCCAGAGCCATGGCCTGAAGTTAAATGCAAAAAAGTGTATAGTCATACCCTTCGGAAAAAATAAGGTAACCCCAAGCTACCATATAGATGGCAACCCACTAAGCACAGAAGAGGTTATCAGGGACCTGGGTACCCAGGTTGACAGTGGCCTCTCCTTTGACACTCACGTTGCTAAAGTGGTTCGAAAGACCTTCTACATTGCCCATCTGATCATGAAGGGATTCACATCCAGATCAAGTGAGGTCATTGTTCCCCTGTACTCTTCACTTATCAGACCAATGATCGAGTACAATGCCCCATTCGGGATGTATCTCACCCGACACCTGCAGCAATTGGAGAGACCCCAAAAGTTCCTCACCAAAAGGATAAAGGGACTCCAAAACCTGTCATATACTGCCAGACTGAAGAAACTCCAACTCTATTCAGTTGCATACCGTCTGTTTAGAGGTGACCTGTGCCTGACATACAAGGCCATGACCAACCCGGAATTAATGGACATGCTCCACCTCAAAAAATCCAAATCCACCAGAACCACTAGAGCAAGTGACTTAAACCTTAGCACGGATATAAATAGGACGTGCTGGAGGGATAGATTTATCACCTAGAGACTCACCATGCTGTGGAATAAAATCCCGGTCCATGTGAGGCAGAGCACCACGCTGGCTCTGTTCAAGAGAAATCTTGACCGGTAGATGGGAGATCATAGGTTTACCCCGGGAATCATCTCTGTGTCACTACTGGACAGAGGCACAACAAACTAATGGGCACATTATTTCTAACATAAGGGGTGGCGTAAGCCACATAACTTTGGGCTAGGCTTATAAATGCCTTAGGGCAGATAGCCTAGTATAAACCTATGAACCTATGAACCTATGAACTACAGTGTTACACATTTATCGAATGTGCCATGTGCCAGAGAGCTTATAGGATGGATGTTGTCCCAAGGTACTTCTGATGTGAGGAACATCACCATCCCTTGTAAATACTGGCATTGGGTGATGTAGTGGGTGAGAGATTTCATAAAATACATTACCCTACACACACATTTATATTTGCCAGGAGTGAGGTTTGAACGTCTAACTATGTTTTCAGACCTTTATGTTACGAATTTACCACATGCACCACTGACCTTACATGGTTTAAGGTTGACAGTGAGTGATACCTGCAGGACTGCTAAAGTAGGGCACTGAGAAGTGTACTGGGTATAAATGGGGCCAAAATCTTTAAGGTACAAACACACACACACACACACACACACATATATATATATATATATATATATATATATATATATATATATATATATATATATATATATATATATATACACACACATATATATATATGTATATATATATATATATATATATATATATATATATATATATATATATATTTATATATATATATATATATATATATATATATACACACAGGCACACACACACTTGCCAGGAATGAGATTCAACCCCCTACCTATGCCATTATTGCTACTACATTGTTATACATTTATCACATGCACCACAGAGATTATAGGTAGAACAGTGTCCAAACATACCTCTAAGGTGAGTGATATCAGCAGCCTTTGTAAAGTATTACACTTTGAAATGTACTGGCTGTGTATGGACACAAAATGCCTCAACCTACAGATATACACACACAGACACACTTTTACAATTGCCGGTACTGAGATTAGAACTCCTACCTAAGTAGTGTTTTGCACGATAGTATCACACAGTTAAAGAACGCGCCATGGAGCTGATATGCTGGAGAGCTGTCCACAGGTATCTTTGAAGGTAAGTGACATCAGCAGCAGTGCTAAAGGAGGGGTAAGGGAAGTGTAGTGAGTGTGAATGGGCTCAAAACCATGTCTCTACAAAGACGCACACACTCACTCTCACACAAACATTTTGACAGTTGCCAGGACCAGGATTAGAACTCCTACCTAACTAGTTTGCTACATTATATTATTACACAGTTATCATAAACGCCACAGAGTTTATACGTTGGTGAATTGTCCAAAGGTATCTTTGAAGGTGAGTGACATCAGCAGCAGTGCTAAAGGATGGGTAAATGAAGTGTAGTGAGTGTGAATGGCCTCAAAATCATGTCTCTAGAAAGACACACACTCTCTCTCACACAAACACATTTTCACAGTTGCCAGAACCAGGATTAGAGCTCCTACCTAACTAGTTTGTTACACTATAGTATTACACATTTATCACAAGCACCACAGAGCTTACATGTTGGTAAGCAGTCCAAATGTATCTTTGAATGTGAGTGACATCAGCAGCAGTGCTAAAGGAGGGGTAAGGGAAGTGTAGTGAATGTGAATGGCCTCAAACTCATTCATCTAGAAACACACACACACACATACACTCACACACTTTACATCTGACAGGACTGAGATTACAAATGCTACATGAATACTTATTTGTACTGTAGTGTTACTCAGTTATTACAAACATCACTGAGACTATAGGGCTGAGGGCTAACCAAAGGAATTTCTACAGTGAATGACATAAGCACATCATATGATATAGGCCAATGGGATGTGTAATGGGTGGGAGAGGCCTCATAATGGGATTCTCTCTGTTGCTGTCTGTCTCTCTTCTCCATGTCTCTGTGTGTGTATGTTTGACATTTTATGTTATGTCGGCCTTAGATATGTGTGAGTATTCCTATCCAATGTGTGTGTGTGAAATATAAATGGTGTACAATTTGGTGTGTGTACACAGACATCTGAAAATAACAGATATGTATAGTCCGCTGTGTTGTCAGACATGGGCTTCATTTCTCTAAGTGTAGGAGCATGCCCAGTATGACCTTCTATATTGAGTGTTTGCATCCATTCCAGGGAGAGTTGGACTCCAGTTCAGGGTTTTGTGTGCTACACCTACACCTAGCAACATGTTTCTGCAGGATATCTGTAGATAAGTTGCCAATATGGAGACACAATGGGAGTAATATATGAGGGATGCTGTAACTATTGCTGTCTGTGCTGCTTGTGTAATATGGTTGGTTGTATCATAGATTTTCTGACATATGTACTGTTTTACTCTGTGATGTATCATGTCATCAACTACTGACAGTTATCATTCTTTGCTCACAGTTATTTACCAGGGAAATACAAAATTAATGAAGCTGAGACCAATATTCTGAGGCATAGACTACACATTCTGGCATATTCCTGCCATTGTGGAGGGGTAGCTACAGAGAATAGACTGTTGGGTCTGTGTAAATGGTCCAGCACCTTGGTAGTTTGCTTGCTGGAGATCCCATTCTTGTGCTTTTCTCAACTTAATGAAATGGCCATATTCTGCTGGGGCCATACCTCTCAGCTGTACAGATACACCCAGATTGTCCAGAGGCAGGACTTATATATCCAGTCAGTTTAATTTCACATTGTGGTTTACAAGCAGTTTTGTGGCTATTCATTCATGGGTTTGCAGTCATGGGGTAGTATGGGCAGACATTAGAGTTTCAGACTTCACACACTCTATGACATCCATGCTTCTACAACCCCTTTGTTATTCTCTCCTCTTCCTAACATTATGAAAGCAATATCTCAGAGGTATTACATATAGTTTGGCCTTTATCCCAGTAGTATTTATGGCCTGGTCCACAGTTCTTGCAGTAGGACATGGGGAGGCATGGTACTGGCATTTGTCAGCATGGCCTTGCATTTGTTTTCTGTTTACTGTGTTAGGTTGTTAGTTAGGACCCCCTGACATTCCGTACATTGGCACTATGGGTGAAGCATGGGCTTTGCCAGAGGACTGTAGGCCATTTGAGAATGCTGCAGGCCATCTGTAGCAGTCCAGTGCATTCTGTCACTCATATGTTCCCAGGCTGCAAGCCACTGGATTACCCTGGGATGACAGTGGTAAGTGTTTGAGGTGTTCCCATCAATCCTTCCTGTTCATTCTGATCCATGATTCTGGATGTGGGCAGGTTGCTGCTTACAGCTAGGGACACACCAGCATGGGACACCTATTCAGCATGCAGCATTATGTATGTATTCCCATACAGAGATGGTTTCATGCTGTACTCATTCCCTACAGCAAGGATATGACCTGTGATAAACCTGTGGCTGATGGTGGGGTGAGCGGGGTGCATGTGTGATATGGAAGCTACTTGCACCTGACTCACAAATATACCTGGGACATTCCCCTTATGCTGCCTTGTGTGTGTGAACATGGGCAGCCTGTCATTACTTTATAACTGTGTCTTTTGTGGACTACCAGTATTCCATACTAGAGGGACAACTAATGCGATGCTAACCTCTATGTATAATTCCAAAGTTGTATGCAGTTGACAGTTATTTTATATGCATTCTGTGTAGGGTACTTCCACCTGTGTACTGTTTCTATGTGTGGGCCCCCCATTCATGGCATATCCAGCTTTCCGACGGTGACAGATATTGACATCTGGACAGTGAGTATGTACAACTGCTGACATAGTTGTAGCTGAGAAGCAGTGTGGTTGGCACTGCAGTTGCTGGAACTTGGCCCTGTCAACCACAGTACTGTACCTAGGCCACTGAGACACAACTATCCAAGCCTACATGCTGACCACTTCCAGGCAATATTATACACAAAACAAAATTACCACACTGACCCCTGCATAATGTACACATACAACAATCTATCATATAGATTGGGACAGCTCTGGCAATCTGTGCTCCAGTGATATTACTCCTCAAACTTACATGTTACTGCATTTCTATATGGGATGGGGGGTGCACACCTGAAGACTGTAAACATTTGCAATGACTGTACTGGTAATTCACATATTCTGTTGGCTTCCATTTCATATTGTATTGTGACCTGTCATTCAGAAAGGAGGCATATCAGTAGAGTACACATGTTAGATTTTAATGGCATACATTTCACTTTCAGACTTCTTACCCTTCAGAACCAAAACGCAACTGCCAGACCTGTTTTAGTATGGCTGTGTAGGTCTGGAGGGGGGCTGTTCACCATTGCCATCGTTTGGGGGACTTATCCCAGCTTTTCTTTATGGTCATCAACACCTGTCCTGCTGGGTGAGCTGGTGGTGGGTATGTGACCCTCATTGACATCCATGTGTGTGATCCATTGACATCCACAGTTATTTGGGCTATCACATGTACTGTGGTGGGAGTTGTCACCTTGTGTACCACTGAATAGTATGTTGACACCAGTATTTGTTATGGATTTCCTGCTGTCCCATATAGCTGTCATCTGTCTGCTGCTATCTCATTCAGCTACCCAATTCCCTTGCATGCCTGCATCCATACCATACATAAAACTGTGATGCCCATGCACAGGCCCAGCAATCAAGGAGCCTCAACCCTCACCACTAACACCAGTGAGGGGCATCCATATAGGGAAAGTATAATAAATACAGACACAGTAAAGTACAATTTCCCTTAAGAGCACACATAGATCACAATCAGTCTGGGGCTGGTTTCTCCCTTTCTCTCCAGGCACCCAATAACACTCCCCACTGGCACAGCTATAGGGTCCAGATCTCAGCCTAGTGGGCAAGCTAAAACCTCCAGCATCCGCTCTGTCCAACCAGTGCTTTGTGCCCCTGCCAAAGAGGCTGACACACACACACTTTGAGATAAGAATTTATACAACCACACAGACACTCCTGGGGAAGGCTGGCACATTTTACCCAGACTATATGAACCTATATTGGATGGGAAATGGGAAATTCACCCCCGGGATCACTTCTGTGGCTCTGCTCAACAGGGGCACAAGAAAATAATTTTCTTGGGTGGCAAAAGCCAGGGTACATTTTTTGGCTAGGCTTGTATGGGCCCTAAGGCTGATAGCCTAGTACCTACCTATGAACCTATGAACCTATGAACCTATATGGTAGAAATCACTGCCACCACCCAGATAATATTTATCAGCTACTAAAAGGCCCTTATGAAAGAGTGCCCAATTATACTGTGCAATATTATTATCTAAATGGTAAGTGCGACCAAACAATCAAGACTTATTTGGAGTGACTTGGTACAGTATCACTATATACATGCAATGTACTCTTAGAGCTTAAATTATCTCTACACAAAACAGCCACAGTTGAAAGGTTTAAAAATATTTAATAATAAATAAAAAACACAAGACAATACTTCTTACTACACAGTGCCAGTCAGAGTTCAGAGATCACAGAGAAATACTTAAAATAATACAGTAAAAAGATCTGTGATCACAGAAAAACAAACTAGTTTAATCTTCCTATTTCCTAGCTATATCTAAAAGAAAACACAGTTCTAAAATCCTACTTACATATAGACACAGGCAGAGTGGTGAGTTGGATGTTCTCAAGACAAATGCTCTAATGCTCTCATTCTTTCTCTCTTTAAATTGATAACACAGTCCCACTGATTCATTTCAGATTACATAATTTCTTTCTGGTTCACAGGCTAACAGACTCTCAGAGGTTAATAGCCCCTTTGATCTTGCAGATGGTCAGGAACCAGAGCAATAAAAGAAATTATACATGCAAATTCTAGCCATTACCTCTGGCATCAAAACAATAGGCATAATTCCTTCATCCAGACATATTGGCTCCAAGTTTTGACATCAAAGAATTGACTTGTCAGCTTTGTTACAGCAGAGTGCATTGTTGTTACATTTCTGCAGTTGCACATTTAACAACATTTTTTCCCATTTAAGAGAACAAGCCTGTGGCTTATATTAATATTAACAAATGACAGAACTAGCTACAAAATTCTATCTGGCTAGGCTGGCAGCCTTTACCTATCTTCACAACAACTATCAGAACATACTACTCCATTCAGTCATTGATAGGAAGGGTGACTTACCTTGTTGATGGGCCAGTATTGAGGATGGTGCTGGAGGGCTGACTATGTCAGATGCACATAGTACACTTCCTATACATGGTAAAGCACAGGTAGTGTCATGTTTGGCATCCATTTTACTGTATGTGCTGGTCAAAGAGAGGAATTAGTCCCTGCATCCCTACAGTGTCAGTGTGTGCGCTATGCATTGCCTCTTTGCCAAGGACACGGCATACTGGGTATGCCTCCATCTGCCTACAGGGGCAGGCTCAGGAAAGTCCTCCTCCAAGTCCCTCTGTGCCTGTGCTGGCCTTGGCAATGGTGGGGGGCTGTGTGGCCCTGCCCCATGCTGCTCCTGCTGCAGCTGTTTCCACAGGATCATACTGTGTAGCATGGCACATACTATGACCATTTGTGTACATGTAGCTGGAGAGTACTTCAAAGCTCTACCGGATATGTCAAGGCAGTGGAACCTTGAGCTCTATAATGACCCTGGTTTGTGCATGTGCCTCATTATGGCATTCTTGTTCAGGTGTGTGTGCATTTCTGATGGGTGTCATCAGCCACAGCTCCAGTGCATAGCCAGCATCCCCCACTAGATGTCCATATGGGATATCTCCCCCGGCAAAACCCCGATACAGCTGTGTGGAATGCCAGGTGTGGGAGTAGTGATAACTTCCAGGGCTGCCAGCACACATGTTCATGATAATGCCCTGGGCATCGCACATGACCTGGCAGCTGATGGAGAGGAAGCCCTTGTGGTTTATCTAGACCCTACCCAGCTTTCAGGGTGGTGCTTTGATGCAGATGTGCATGCAGTCTATAGCACCAACTACCTCAGGGTATTCTGCTATACAGTGGAAGAGATGCATACTTCTGGTAAACGCCTCATGGGTGTTGGGAAAATATATGTGCTCATTGGCATGTGGTGTCATGGCATCCAGGAACTGGTGGAGTACCCTGGATGCTGATACCTGTGAGACCCCCATGATATCCCCAGTTGGTCATTTGAAGGTACCTGTGGCTAGTATTCTTAAGCCTACACATACCTTGGTATCTACTGGCATGGGTTCCCCTCTGTTGGTTCTATGTGTGAGGTGGGGACAGCACAGCTGGAAAATTTGCTGTAGAATGTCCCTGTCCAACCTATAGTACTCCACTATCTCAAGCTCATGTAGGCCCTGGTAGGTTACCCTGGGTCTGTACACTCTTCTCCTCCTCCTCACTGCTGATTGGTTGTCAGCATTCTCCTCCTCACCACCCTCAGTGTCTAGCACATAGAGATGGAGTAAAGCAGCAGCAGCCTCTAACTTTTTTAGTTAGTTTTGCTAGTTAAAACTCCCCCATCTGAGTACACCGGTGGTGTAGAGTTTGTGGGAAATACCAGTCTGAAAGGTGTTTGCATAGTTTATAATAGTGTGCTGGGCTGCTGCATGTGTAATTGGCTGATTCTGATACATTCCACCTGCCAGCTATGCTAGTTCTCCTTGATTGCCTTCCTACTGCTGTTTCCCCTTCCCACTTCCTCCCTATTTAAGCCCCGAGTCACGCCGCGCATACCCAGTGCTGAAATGCAAACAGTTCTGCCATTTCCTTTTTTTTTTTTTTTTTTGTTTCTGTTTTAAACCCGGTGCACAGCGCGCACACCCATTTAGGCTATGTACACAGTGCTCAGGCACATCTGACACACACACTCTTCCTTAGCTGTGCTTAGCTAAGGGCAAACACGGGACACAGATCTCCAATGAGCTTACAGCAAACATGACACACCCCCTTATGAAGTCATCCAGCTCTTAGACTTGCACTGTTATATTGCTGCACCTACACAGTTAGGTACAAGCTGACACTTTGAAGAAATATGTGATTCAGTATAACTCCCCTCATTTGCACACCACAGTGTGTAGGTGGTTAGTTACTGCACTAAAAGGGACACTTTTCCCTTGACAACTAGTGCTCTCTGGTATTGTTTACATTCTGCATGCCATAAACTATAATGGCAAAATACAGATTTAACTTAAAACTGAGTTTTCACATTTTGTTTTTTTTTTTTATTTTCGGCACAATCTCGTTTGTGCACCACTGTCCTATGCTTAAACGGCCGAGATCAGACAAAAAAAAGTTTAATTTTCATATTAATTAATCAATTTTTAATGCCAGAGGCCTTATATTTGGCCATTGGCATGTCTAATGTACATAATACATACTTTTTCATGACCTGTCATGCCTACATTTTGTCAGTGGCAGAAATTGTCAGTTATTTTCTGAATACATTTCTGCACTGACATTGTTCTAGCAGGGAGACCTGGCATCTTGTTGAATTGCTAAATCACCTCATTTGCATGGTTTTCACCAGCAAATGAGGTGATTTGCATGTTTTACCGATTTTCCATGCTGGAACAGTGTAGGGCCATCCACGCACGTAAAAATGGAACCATCCTGAATCTCTCTGTGGCCGTTTTCCATGGATGTGGTTTGATTGCCATATGGTCGAGCCAGTCAATATCAGGAAAGTGGTTTGGGGAGGCTGGGGCTAGATATAGATATAGATATAGAGATGTAGAGATATAGAGATGTCTGTTTAATATATATATATATATATATATATATATATATATATATATATATACATATATATATATATATATATATATATATATATATATATATATACATATTTATAGACACACACACAATTATATACATCTCTCTCTCTCTCTCTCTCTCTATATATATATATATATATCTTCTTTCAAAACCAGAATTACCAGAATTGCGAATGTTATATCACCGAGATTAAAACAGAGTTTGCAAAAGACTGAAAACTTTAAAATACCAAACCACACAATATTGAAAATGTACAGATTAACTGAAACCAACCCTTGAAAGAAGTATGTATACCTTTAAGAACTTACACTTCACATCTTTTAAACATAGTGCATGTCACGTTCAACACTCCAGGAAGTATAACAACACTATATTCACCAGTGTCTTGTAAAAACAGTAAGGCAGTGGTAAAAATGTCAGGCTTCATTTACCACGTGGTAAACAGTTGAAAAGAAAAGATAATCTGATTGTGTAATTATTTAACTTCACTAAACTAGTAAGGACAAATACTCAGTATTTCTTTTTCGAATGTTCCTGCTTTACAAACTTTAGGAAGGCTGTATGTAATGGGATCCTATCTCGCCTACATTCACAACAGATGGGTTCGGAGCCGATCCATCGGCTCCGACTCGGCAACTAATACACTAGCACGAAGTCTCTCATTGGCTGGGCTACTCCCTATCCCAGGATGCACTACCCCTGCTTCCCCAGATCTCGTTTGCTGCTTAACAAGCTGGACGTGGTCTCGACTTGGCTGGAGCTAAGTGGTTCTTTTCACCTTATTGGTCCTTGACCTAGGGAATTTTTGTCCATATTAACCAAACAGCTGTTTTAACAGCTATTTCTTGCTATTTCTTATTGTTTTTTTGTTGAGTGCTTGTTTCCAAAAATATTTAATTTGTTCAGTCGGGTAAGGCCCGTTTAAGTTAGAGGGCCTTTGCCCTATCTTTGAGTGCTATTAGGTTTTTATTAACTTTTGGTTAGTTGTTTTTCGGGCAAAGCCCGTTTAAATTAGAGGGCTTTGGGCCGTTAACTTGTTTCAAATTGTTTTGAGGTAAACTTTCACCAGTACTCGCGCCAGTGTGTCTCGCGCTTTTCAGTTGGCGCTTTTTGTGTATAGTGCTATACTTTTGTGGTAGAGTAAGATTTCCTTAGAGTTTGTACTTGTTGTGGCCTGTATCATGTCTAAGGAACAAAAGTCAGGTTTTAAAAAATGCACTCGGTGCAAATATAAAATGTCCATTACAGACAGTCATTCAGTATGTGTTTATTGTTTGGGGCCGAAACATCTGCAAGAGACTTGTAGCGTCTGTCATGCGTTCTCATCTAGAGTTCTTCAAGAACGCAAGAACAAATTAATATTGAAAGGGCTTATCAAACCTTCTTTTGAGGAAGCCTTAGATCTTCCTGTTGCTTCCAAAGAAGATCGCCGGCTCCGACAAGTCCATCGGAGCCGACTTCTAAAAGACAAAATTGACCTCTTCTTCCTCGGCTCCACTGACTTCGGGCCGAGGGTCGAGTCTGCCTCGATACCTCCTACCTCGGCTCCATTGCCTTCGGAGCCGCAAGTTGGAGTATCGAGAGGTGAATCACCTCCATCGGTTCCAATGGCTTCGAGCCGGTGGAAGTGTGCAGCTCAGACTCTTCCCCTCAGCTCAAGAAGGCTCCTTCGGTGCCGATGGTGGTCCATGCTGTGGTGGAGTCGGCGCCGATAGCATTGGAGCCGTTTGAGCCGGTCCCCTTCTCTCGGAGCCGAGAGGAAAGTCTTCTCGATTGTCTACCTCCTCTAAATCATCGAGACTTTCAGATTCGGACCTGGATAGGGTTTTACAGAGGCTATTCCAATCTCCAGTGTTTACTAAATTGGTCTCGGCTCCAGCACAGTTAGCTTCGAGCCGATCCCCTCCAACACATTCGATTCCTCCTCCAACCTCCTCGGAGCCGTTGGAGTCGGTGGTGGTGGAGCAAAGCGGGCCATACGGTCGGAGCAGAGACCCTTCGAGGTCTCTTGGTTCCGACTGTGCTTCCTACCCTGTCCTCCGGTTCAGGGTTTGGTACTGCGACCTCTTCAGCCGGGCCCGAGGGGAACACTTTGGGATTGGGTGCTTGATTGCCTAGTCTTCCTCTCGGAGCATCGGCTGCTGGAATTCCCAGTGCCATCGTGGCCTCTAGACCAGTGACCTCCTTGGATTCTGGAGGTCCGGCCTTTGAGGCCATGAGGAGCGTGCTAGCCATGCCTTTGCCGGTTCAGCAAGATTCTACCTCACCGTCCCTAGATTTGGAGACTGGTGCCTCTGTTGCGTTGCAGCCCCCCGGCAGCGGGGCCCCAGGGCCTGAGGATACCCCCATCGGGTTCCTTCTTCGGTGGTCCGTCCGAAACTGCTTCGGACGAACCCCACGGAAGAAATTGTGTAAGAGGAAGCACGTAGACTCCCAAGATGAGTCTGTTACATCGGATACTGACCTCGATGACGCAGAAGGGTCCCCCAAATCATCTTCGGATGATATCTCCTTCTCAGATATCTTGGAGATTCTGAGACAGAGAGGTGACTGGCAAGCCAAAACCCCTTCAGCTGAGGAGTCAGTCTTCCTCAAGGCCTTTGGGGCCCAGCCTTCGCCTCCTGGGTGTCTCCGCCTTGATGAACTCCTTGATTTGGTTTCTCAAGGCGTGGGAACACCCTGATTCTGTGGAACCGGTGCCTGCGAGGCCCCCCCCAGAAGGAGTTTCTCACAAAGGGTGTGCCTGTAGATGCTTTGGTGGTGGCTTCTGCCACACAGCAGGACGTGGCAGAGGCTTCACGTCTGTTCATCCTCATAATAAGGATTCTAGGAGTATGGATAGGTACGGGAAGCGTACCCTGTCTTCAGCGGCCTTTGCCTTACGGTCGCTGAACTACTTATGTCATTTTACGAGGCTCCAAAGGGATCTTCTCAAAGAGCTAAATGACTCTCTTGTTGGTAACCTACCTGAGGCGCTGGCCCCGACTGTTGGCGCACAGATGACTACCCTTTTTTCTATTGTTAACTCGTCCATGAGGCTCATTTCATATGCGGCAAGGGCGAGTAGAGCAGCGGAACAGGCGTTGCCCTCAGGAGACAAGCCTGGTTACACTTGTGTTCGCTCATGGAGGCCTTCAAGTCTTCCTTCCGACGCCTTTGATGGGTCATCTTTGTTTGGACCCAAGGTGAAGGACACACTAACTCGGTGCGAGCAGGAGGGCAAGACTTTGACTGCCGTTGGGGCCCGATTTTCCGCTCCTTCTAGGCCTTACCCCAAGGCTGGGAGAGGAGGGAAAATGTGGTTTAGAAAATCTCAGAAGTCTTTCCCTACTCCACCCAGTGATTCCCCCTCCAGAGGCGGGGGGGGGGGATTTTGGAAGACGCCGCCCCAGAGGTGGCAGAGGCCCCCGTAACTCTGGAGACCACGATTCCTTTCGTGGTTCTTCATACAACCAGCGTTCCTGAGTGGTTGCTCGACTGTGCAACTCCGGAGCCAGTCGGGGGTCGTTTTGCGGCGCACCCACAAGCTTGGGAATCCATAACAAGTGATCAGTGGGTGCTTCGCATTATTACCGGAGGTTATATCATCCCCTTCAACAAACCCCCCCTTTCTTTAAGGGAAATCCCGGACGTACCACCCAGTCAGCGGGATCAGGCAGCATTAGAGGTTTCAAAGCTGCTAGAAAAAAGAGCCATCCAGCCTGTCCCCATCGACCAGATCGGATCAGGAACTTACTCAAGATTATTTTTGGTACCAAAAAAGACAGGGGACTTCAGGCCCATTTTGGACCTCAGTTCATTGAATCATTTCAGAAGAAGTCCAAATTCAATGGTCACTCTTCAATCTATTCTTCCTTTGCTGGAAAAGATGCATGGATGTGCTCCATAGATCTCCAGGACGCTTACTATCACATTCCCATAGCTCAAGAGTCCAGGAGACATTTACGCTTCGCCTCGGAGTCAGTCATTTCCAATTCCGAGCACTGCCCTTTGGTCTCACCACAGCCCCAGGGTGTTCACCAAGTGTCTGGCAGTGGTAACTGCTCACCTGAGAAGTCTGGGATTCCAGGTGTTTCCTTATCTAGATGACTGGCTCCTTACTGCCACCTCCGAGCATCTACTACTCCAAGCCAGAGCCACGCTCACCTTGGGCCATTTCTTGGGGATCACGTTCAATTTGCAAAAATCTGTACTACAGCCATCTCAGCATATTACTTTCATAGGCAGACTTAGACACAAAAGAATGCGCCTTTTACCGCAGCAAGAATTCAGGTCTAACAAGATCAAGTCAAATCCTGTCTTCCCCTACAAAGAGCCCCGGCCCATCGGATCCTACAACTGTTGGGTTCGATGGCGTCGACCATACTTTTAGTTCCCTTGGCCAGACTTCACATGCGAATTTTACAATGGCTACTGTCGGTTCAATGGTCTTATCAGGAACTTCCCTTGAACCACTTAATCATAATCACGGAAAGTTGCCGTCGAGATCTGCATTGGTGGCTTCTCCAATCAAATCTCGACCAGGGGCGACCCTTTATACCTCAATGTCCCGTTGCCACTGTGACTACGGACGCCTCCCAGGTAGGGTGGGGGGGGTCATTACCTGGACAGGTCGGTCCAAGGCACATGGCAGATCCAGGAAACGCATTTGCATATCAATGTCCTGGAGATGAGAGTGGTACTATTGGTACTCCAAGCTCTCCATCACGCTCTCCCACAGGGCCCGATTACTATCCTATCCGACAACATGTCGGTGGTGTGGTACATAAACAAGCAAGGTGGAACCAGGTCTTACCCACTATGCAGAGAAGCCATGAGACTTTGGCACTGGGCGGTAGCTACCAACCGCTTTCTAATGGCAACGCACATACCGGGGAAGTCCAATGTGATTGCGGACAGATTAAGCAGGACCATTCTTTTACCCCACAAGTGGTCCCTCAACCAGGGTATAGCTGCGAAAATCTTCGACAGATGGGGTCTTCCTTGCTGCGACCTGTTTGCCAGCCCTCACAATGCGAAATGCAGAGAGTTCTTCACACTGTTCCCTTCTCAGGAACAGATTCCCAGGGACGCTCTGACTCACATTTGGCCCCCCGGTCTTCTCTTCACCTTCCCTCTGTTCCCCCTACTACCGAGGGTGATACAGAAGGCCATTTACATGGAGAGCGAGATGATTTTGATTGCCCCGCACTGGCCTCGTCAAGTTTGGTTTCCTTTCCTACAGAGGCATGCGATAGAAGGTCCATGGTTTCTGGATCCGGTGCCAGACCTGTTGACTCATCAGTCAGGACGGCTTCACCCGTCTCTCTGGTCCCTGAAGTTGGCAGCATGGTTACTCCACTTCCATCCTTAGTCCGAGACAATGCTCTTTCGCCGGACGTGGTCCACATACTGTCTTCTTCTCATAAACCTTCCACCATCAAACTTTATTCCAGTAAATGGAAAAGGTTTGCCTTCTGGGCTCAAGAACGGGGTATAGATCCTCTCACTGCACCAATATCGGAGGTTCTGAATTTTCTGGCCTCCCTTTTTCAGTCGGGCTCTTCAGTTTCAACCATTAAGGTTCAGTTAGCGGCGATCTCTAATTTTCATGCTTCATTTGAACCTTCATTGATGTCTCACAAACTTTGTAAGGCTTTCCTTAAAGGGGCTTGGCTCCTTAGGCCTCCTTTATCTCATCCTGTCCCCTTGGGATTTGAATATGGTTCTTGCTGCCCTAACTGCCCGTCCTTTCGAACCAGCTGCTACTTGTGATTTAAAATTTCTGTCTTGGAAAATGGCCTTTTTAGTAGCCATAACGTCTGCTAGGCGAGTTTCAGAACTTCAAGCTCTTTGTTCTGATCCTCCCTATTTGATTTTTCACAAGCATAGAGTTTCATTGAAATTAAACCCTGCATTTATACCAAAAGTGGCCTCCTCTTTCTGTATTCAACAAACTATAGAACTCCCTGTCTTTTTCCCAGAATTCTCTAATAACACAGAATATACTTTGCATCAATTGGACGTACATAGACAACTGCGTTTTTATTTGAATAGAACCGCTCAAACGCGGAAATCAAATCAATTGTTTGTTTCCTTTGCAGTGAACAAATTGGGTCAACCAGTAACAAAAACCTCCATTTCTAAATGGATTAAAGATTGTATCATTTTTATTTATTCACAGGCTAACAAAGACCTTCCCTTTCCAGTCAAGGCTCATTCTACCAGGGCAATGGCTACTTCCGTAGCTTTTCACTCCAAGTTATCAATAGATGATATTTGTGCTGCGGCAACCTGGACTTCTCCGCACACTTTCATTTCTCATTACAAATTGGATGTGGTTTCTCGAGGCAGAGCTTCCTTTGGTTCCACAATTCTCAGGAGTGTGTTCCAATGAGCCACCCGGGATGTAGGTGCTAGGGACGCTGTCCCATCTGTTGTGAATGTAGGTGAGATAGGATCCCATTACATCTTTTAGTTATGTACTTACCATAACTTCGGATGTATGGGATCCATCTCGCCTACATTCATAAGTACCCACCCTCCTTCCCCCTTCCATTCGGATTTAGAGGAGCTGTAGTCTCTTTTTTCTTGGCGATCTTTCTTGAAGAACTTTAGTTGGTTATAGTGACTACTAGTGTTTCTGTGTTTGCATGGATGTATGAAAGCGAACAAACAAGATCTGGGGAAGCAGGGGTAGTGCATCCCGGGATAGGGAGTAGCCCAGCCAATGAGAGACTTCGTGCTAGTGTATTAGTTGCCGAGTCGGAGCCGATGGATCGGCTCCGAACCCATCTGTTGTGAATGTAGGCGAGATGGATCCCATACATCCGAAGTTATGGTAAGTACATAACTAAAAGTTAACTTATATAACCTGGGATTCAATAAACTCCATGCAGGAATAGTGCTATTCCTGCATGGAGTGGTTCATGTCTGTGTAGCCACAGAAGCGCACCTTGCATATTCATGAAGTCAGGCTGCTGTTTAACCTACACAGACATGAACCGTGAACGAGTGCAGGGGGCGTGTTCAAGTAGTGCATGGACACTGAACATGCCCTTGTACTCAGAATGTGCCTTATGGCACTTTCTTAATCATAATCTGGCATAATATTAGAGAAGTTCTCTAATACTATGCCAGTATTTCAGTGTCTGTGGGCACTGAAATGAAATAAATGATCATTTCAGTGTCCGCAGAAACTGAAATACATACGGCAGCAGGAAAGCAATGCAGGGTGTGTGCAACCCCCTGCATTGTAAAAGTGCTGTACAACACCTCTCAACCTGCTAAAGCAGGAAATGTGTACAAAGGCACAAATAATGGGGGATAAAGCCTTGAAAATGGTCATGTATTACATATTGCCCTCACAAACAAGAAAGTTGATAGAAAACAGGTCATGCATTAGCATGAATTTCCAAAGAATAGAAGTCTGAAAGTCAAATGTATGCCTAGATTCCCTGACAGCAGTCCATGTGGACAAAGGCACAAATAATGGGGAGACAAAACAATAAAAATAGGGACACCGCTTAAATATTGCCTTCACAAACCTAGAAAAAAGGATATGAATTAACATGAATCTCTGAAGGATAGAAGCCTGAAAGCCAAATATATGCTATTATTTCCCAACTACAGTCCTCAATGACTTGTCAAAACACTACAATACTCACCATATAACATAATAATATAATAATAACATTATATATTTTTTTCTAGGCTAAGGAATGTTTAAGCATAGTAAGCGGGTGTGCACATTATGGCCTTCTGCTTACCATAGCTTACACAACTCATAGGAGATAAATACGAATATACAGCTGACTTTTCCAAGCCGAGATAGTGTAGTGGTAATAGTCATGGCTATATATGCAGGTGTTCATGGTTTGAGTATCAAGACAGGCAAGTTATTTTTATATGGAAAAGAAGTGTTAAAATTATTTTTTTAAACTTAAATGATGTAACTGTTTTTTGTCAATCAGGGTAGTGTAGCTGCTGTAAAACGGAAGAGTGAATACATATTACATGTGAAACCACCAATGTATATACAAGTGCTTCATACAGTATAGGCACACCCCTTGCCAATGTAATGAAAGCACATAGAGGGATGTCATGTAAAGTAAATCATATACACTTAATAACTGAAGTCAGTATTCTGATATATTTAATAGATGAAAAGTGAGCAATGGTTAGCAATGGTCAGCTATGCTTAGCAGATGTAACCATTGCTAAGACGTGAATGCTAAGCAGCAGGTAGCTCAACTAATCGGATTTGTGCACTGTTGAACAGTGCTCAACAACTTCGCCTTTAAGCAGTGTTAAAACTGGCTCAGTGGGATTGTGCACTGCTTAGTGAAGCTTCACCTTTTCAAAATGGTCCAATGACAGCAAACGGTGGGAATATTGCACTATTTAAATAGCGCAGGCAGGAATACAGCCATAATCTGTTATAGTTCATCTGTGTAGGTACAATGGTTGGCACAGGAGAGGGAGTGCACTTTCAGGTGCAACAGTGGAGCATTCAGGAGTCCAGGGTCATAGCTGGACTCCTAGTAAAAAACTATAAGGAGAGACTGCTGCAGGGCCAGTACCAGGGCTCCCAATACAAAGCAGAGGCCTGGTACCATCTTGCACATGACCTCACCAGTGCTGCTGGCATCCCGCAGACTAGTGATTAGGTATAGCACCACTATGCCAACATGAAGCATCAGAAGGGGGCACTCTTGGACCAGTGGATCCAAGATGGATGGGACTGGAATGCTCCAATAGTGTGTAAGTATCACTATCAAGTACTTTGTAGCAAATACTACCCTGAGAATGTGATAGATAGATATGCATAATGTGTGGTTTTCTCCCCTACAGCTGCAGCAAAGAGGGCTAAAAATGTCAAAGCCCACTGTGACAGACTGCTGAGGCTGTGCCAAAAGGCTTGTGAGTACAAATCTATTTTGCATTATATTGTTAAAATAGCTAAAAAGGAGTACATTGCTTACTGCTAGTAGGTATGCTGGTATTGTATGAAGTGAATAAATAAAAAAGTATGAATGACGAATATTGAAGTACAATTAAGACCCTTAAAAATGTTGTGTTTATTCTGGTATGTTGTTGTAGACATATATAGAATGTATACAGGTTCTTCACAGCAAATATGGCTGTGACAGCATACATTAACTGCGGTTCATTTCTGAACAAGCTGTTAGGAGAAACTGTAGATGGTGTAGCTGTAAAATGAGATATAAATTAAATGTGAAATATATACTGCACTAAGCTCTGAACCTTGACTAGTAATATGTAAAGTGTCAAAGTGTGTTCCATGCAGCACTGCCTTGTGTTAACCTTTGCTTTCCAGGTTGTAGTAATCCAAAGGAGTGATGCACAGAACAATAACTATCTGGCATGCATGATGTATAAAAAAAGCAAATAGTAAGATGACCACAATGAGGCAGTTTATATTTTAGCGCTTTCATCCACTTTATTAGAGCGTGAACTTCTTCAGAAAAGACATGAGCCCTCTCTTTCTCATGTCTTTTAAACACTCTATACAGGAAATGATGTCATTTTACATTCAATTAACAAATAATTAATAATTAATCAATCAGTACAGATCAATAAAGTCCTAGTATGCTTTCTTTCTTTAAAAATACTTAGACTTTCAAAGTTCTTATACAAACATATACAAAAAATCTATATGTAAAAAAATGTATATAAAAAAAAATATATATATATATATAAAAATATATATAAATATATATATGTCTATATATATAAAAATATATATGTGTGTGTGTATGTATGAAAATTTCATCTTTGATGTGTATGCGTTTGTGTATATATAACACACAATTACCAAAACTCTTTCACTCCCCTGCAATACCTCCACTTGGAAGCACTCACACACACACACACACACACACACACACACACACACACACACACACACACACACACACACACACGCGCACTTGTGTGTGTGTGTGTGTGTGTGTGTGTGTGTGTGAGTGCTTCCAAGTGGAGGTATTGCAGGGGAGTGAAAGAGTTTTGGTAATTGTGTGTTATATATACACAAACGCATACACATCAAAGATGAAATTTTCATACATACACACGCACATATATATTTTTATATATATAGACATATATATATTTTTTTTTTTATATACATTTTTTTACATATAGATTTTTTGTATATGTTTGTATAAGAACTTTGAAAGAAAGTCTAAGTATTTTTAAAAAAAGAAAGCATACTAGGACTTTATAGATCTGTACTGATTGATTAATTATTAATTATTTTTCAATTGAATGTAAAATGACATCATTTCCTGTATAGAGTGTTTAAAAGACATGAGAAAGAGAGGGCTCATGTCTTTTCTGAAGAAGTTCACGCTCTAATAAAGTGGATGAAAGCGCTAAAATATAAACTGCCTCATTGTGGTCATCTTACTATTTGCTTTTTTTATACATCAGTTTTTGGAGTTTGTTGGTTCAGTCCGTTTTTAGTTTTGTTTATCTGGCATGCATGCATCACAGGATTACAAGGTCAGACTATCTAACCAAGAGACTATTAGGCAGAAACAAGTGAAACATGAAACAGCAGTTCCCCAGTAGCTCAATGTGATGAAAAATAGTTTAGTTGTTAATTACAGTTCGAAACCAGGGAGTGGTACTAAGATGTGTGCATATCTACACACAAGGAATCAGGAATAAATGTAAAAACAGTCAGGTAGTGTTAATGGATATTTTCCCCACAGGTTTTACAGGTAAGTAAACATTGCCAGTAGCTGTAGGAAGGGTATACTAATAAACTGTGTACGACTGTTCAATTGGCCCACCACATACCTGCAAATGACAGCAGGGTAGGTACATACAATATGCACTCTTCCCAAAGCATACCTCTCAACTGTACAGATATTCACTGAATGTCCAGATATTTGTCTCAGAGTTTTGGTCCATTTTATATAAAATAGTGGTGTCATGGCAAATCAGTGGCAAACCATTATAGACTTGTTGTGTCTTTTGGCTTTTCCCGGTTAGGGGTCGCCACAGCGGAACTCCGGTCTGCTAATGATTGGTAGTTGATTTTTACATGCCGAGTTACCAGCCCTGATGCACAACCTTCAACAAAGGTACACCCATTCACGTACATCTCCATGCAGAAGGCGCTCTAGCTGAGAAACGAACCGGACAGCGTCTTACTGTGAGGTGACAATGCTACCACAGCACCACCACCGTGGGTGGCAAACCGTTATAGACTGAAGTTAGAAAATAATGATAGACATACAAGTGTCAGATGTCATATCCATCAGAAAAGCCATGCAAATGCAAAACCTGTTATTTTATCAACTTTCTAAGTTTGTAAGAGCAATATCTATAAACTGTCCATATTTATGGGTCTTTAACCCACTCTTATGTATGGCTTTGTCCAGATGTCATGCTCTAAGAGGTTGAGAGATATGATCCCGATACATGTCTCTCAAGTGTCACGCTGTCACAGCTAGTGGTTACTGCTGAAAATAAGCCTGGACACAGATAGGAAACCAGTTGACATATGCCAGTAGCACACTCACATAACAGCAGTTAAGGGTACCCCTCCTGTGCCAGATATGTAACCCTGACATGTACGAGTCCCCTCTAGTCATGTACCCAGAGTTGTCACAGTTTGCCTCATACCATTCCAGGCTGACACATAATAGGTATGTTTGTAATACAGAAGCTATGGGCATAGGTAGATGTAAAGTGAGGTCAGATCCATAGAGTATTGAGCAATACTGTTGTGGAAAATAGAAGCATAAACAGTTGTTAATGGATTTTTTTGTCTCTACCCCCACCCCTCACCTGCATCAATAATTATTACTCATATACGACAAGTATGTTGTGCTCCAACACTAATGTTGAGACTTGTGTTATATTACTGTTAATATGTTTGATTGCTTGCATGTTAACATACCTTGTTCAAATACCATTGTTGGTGGCCTATTGCCATCAATATTAGTGGCATGCTGTTATGATGCATACGGTTGTTCCATTCATGCATGTGTTCTGTTTGCTATGCAACTGTTTCAAATCTGTTTCATGGGGTTAATTGGAACACCCATGCATGCTGTTATAACTAATCTTGAAATGTGTTGTTCATGACTAACCAACATATTTTGTAAAACTTCAACACCATAGTGCATTTGGGAAGGCAGATCCCAGCAGATCCACCTGTCCCACCTCATCTGTATGAGACCCACTCTTCCACTGGTCCTGCCGCAGGGGATGGGCCCAACTCCCCAGGTGCGGGCACAGACAGGATCCTGTCACCCGCAGTCAGGTCCGGAGTGTGGTGCACAGCACCCTTCAATCTGAGTTTGGGGAGCAGCTGCACTAGATTGAGAGCCACCTGGCACACCTCAAGGGGCAGGCCACCCCTCCTGTCCAGCCCTTAGCACAGCCACCTTTGGGGCCGTGAAGATGCAGTAGTGACTGCCCATGGGTGGGGATCTCAGTCCCACTGTAACCATATGGGGCCCATGGGCTTTGGATTCTCAACCACCCTCCCTGTCAAATGTGTTTACCCTGCTCATGTGTCATATACTGCCCATGCCTGCTATCTTGTCAGTCTTGTCTGTCTCCCTACCCAACCTACCTCCCCAGACGTACCTACAATTCTTCCAAAACATCCCACTCTCACCTTAAAAAAAAGGAAAAGGTTATCTGTCCCCCAAAAAAATATTGCCCCATACATAGATGCACATTTTGCATGTGTCCATTGGACATGTAATCTGGTCCAATTGGCTTGACAACACATTTCTGTTGTCCTCACCCCTCTCTCTGGAGTTTGAGTGTCCAAATTCACCTCCAAATTCTGTAAAAATGCACAGCTGTTGCTCTATAAGAAATGGACAGCTATGGACCTTCCCTACACTCATCCTGTACATCCCTAGTTATCTTTCATATTGTTTTTCCCTCTGTGTGACCCTCTTTCACCATTTTTCTATCACCCCTTTTTCTTTTCTTTTAAATAAATTAGTGTGGGTTCAAGCAGGAGTAAGCAAATTTGTGTGATGCTAAATGAAGCCAACACAGATTAAGTATCTGTATGGTTAACCATGTGTTGACATTGTGTAGCATCACACAAACTCACTCAAACCCACTTAAAGCCACTTAAAACTGCTTTAATCACTCTCCAGCAGCTACTGTTCTGCCTAGCAACAACATAATCAGCTCTGCCAAGTCTCAAACCCTGGGGCCCTGCCCACCATAGCCAGAGCAATGTACCACTACACCAATTGAGCTGTAGGGATTTCTGATGCTTTTTCAAACATATCGTGCAGTAGAGTCATTCAACAGTAGGGAATAGATTCTGTAGAATCAGTGAGGTTTTGTATATATACATATACACGTATATATGTATGGAGATGCATATATATATATATGGAAAAATGTACACATAATATAAATAAAGAAAATATATATAGATACATATATATACATATATATATACATATATACTTATACATACATATATATATATATATATATATATATATATATATATATACTCATAACATGTAGTGGAGTCATGCCTCAGAACCATACCTCTTAACCTCTTAGTGCAAGAAATCTGGCCAAAGGCTGTCAAAATGTGGGGGCAATGGGCCAAAACTAGGGACATATTTATCTTAAATATTGCTCTTAGAAATGTAGAATGTTGCTAGAGTGACATGGTTTGTTTCAGCATACATGTTCTGAAGGATGTGAGTTCTGAAACTGAAATGTATGTCATCATTCACTGACATAAATCCTCAGATCATCACAGTGATTTACCAGAGAAATAAAAATAATGATTCTGTGGAACAGATCAGAAATATGAGCAATAAACCTGCACATTCTGAAACAATCCTGCCAGTCAAGAGGTATGCTCAGAACCCCTAAGTGCATCGAATCTGGACCAAGCCTGAAAAAGTGGGGGGAGAAAGCCATGAAAATAAGGACATATCTGAAATACTGGAGTAGATAAGCTGACACAGTTGCTGCAATAACAACCTCCTGTCTGTCCTAACATATATTGACTGAAATAGCACAAGTCCAACATTCAGTTACTTCTCACTAGTTAGTGACTTAAATCCTCACATCACCCCACTGATGTGTTAGAAATACACAACACTTATTGGGGCCAGGCAACAGCACATCCTACACATATCTGGACATAACATCACATTAGGGAAACTACACTCAGCTGCTAAGCATGTCACCGAGCACTGGCCAAACTACAGTCAGACTGACACAACACTAACCCAAATCTGCTTGGGGGAATTACACATGTATTGGCAAATATATCAGGCACTTACGGGGATGTCACAGCACTGAAAAACAGACATGAATGTGAAAGTGCATGCCCACAACCAATTTCACCACAGTCACAGTGACATACTGGTAAGCCAAATGAACAGTAGAGTATAAGGACTGTGTGAACAAAAACATCTCATCATGTTTGCCACTCACAAACTACCCCTACAAACATTGGCCCAATTCAGTGTAGTCTGACACCTGACCATGGTACAGGACATGTCTCAGTCTGCCCCTACAAACATATACAGCCGATAGACCACCAAAAACTGGAGCAGAATGCACAGTCAGATAGAAAAGGGGCCATAACACTTACATCTACCCCCTCCCTACACAGGCCAAATAACATTTACATACTACACTGCTACACAATCCTGACAGACTGTCAACAATCACCAGAAATACACAGACCTCTCAACTGTACAGAGTCCCACAGGATGTCCAGGCTTTGTCCTCATACATAAGGCCTTTTCCACATAACATGTCTGGCATTCTGATACATCACTGGGATGGTATCAGGAATGAAGGCACTAAATAATGATATACCACACCTATCATCCTCTTACTGCATGACATCTGGACAAAGCCTGACATACTTGGGGGACAGAGGCCCAAAAGCAGGGGCATATGTGAAATATTGCTGTTGTAAACTGAGACAGTTGCTACTGTAACAGGGTTTGTTGTAACATATCTTTTCTGAGGGATAAGAAGTCAAAAACACAATGGATGATACCATTTACTGACTGCAATCCCCAGAGTATGCTACTGATTTTCCAAAGACAAAAAATGTCTGAGGAACACACCAAACATAAGAGTCCAAACTCTGGCCATTCTGTGAATAGCCCTACAGTTGAGAGTTATGTCAACCATATAACACTGTCAGACTTAAAAATCACACCGAAAAGCCATGTCCACACAAACCCTTTTAAACTAGCATTAATTCAACTGTGCAATACTTATATTCTGTCACTATGTCTGGAACATTCTCACCCAGTTTGTTGGGCTGTCTTCACAGTTTTTATTGTAAGAGGTATTTCCAACTACCCTCTGTGATGTTGTTGTTCACACACCTCCATAAAGTCCTCCTCACAGGAAAGGAAAAGGGGCAATGCCCACAAGAAGTACTCAGTTATAGGAGTGTGTTGCCATACCATTGGCTATAGGAATAACAACACAGCTGTTCTGCATGCAATTAGCAAGTGGGGGACACCAATTGGTGCACAGACCATCAGCTGTTCATGAGCATTACCTACAAAAGGCAAGTTGCTGCCTCTTCAAAACAGATGTATACCCTACATCTCGGAGGGAGAGAGCGAGACAGAGAGAGAGAGAGAGACAGACAGACAGACAGAGACAAACAAACCAGCCAACACAAATCAGAATCAAACCAACTATACTTGGAGGAAAAAAGGTATGTCAAACAAGTAAGCATGTAATGGAATGCAGTAGGGGGTATGTAATAATGGGAAATAGGAAGTTCAACAAATATGTCTCAACAAGACTTGCTGTACTGATATATTGCTGATCAGAACCTATGGCCGTAGCATCTGGGTCTTTCTGCAGTGACATAGATCACAGCTCAGGCCCCTGAGTCACCCCAGGAAAGGATGGCTCACATATGACTACTACTGGAGAGTGTGTAGAACAATAGTGACTGTGACACTGCTAGGCCAGCTACTGGGATGTCATAGATATCCATACGTTACTTGTGAATACAACTATGAAATACATGTTTGACTCAGAAATGTGAGAGACCTATACAGGGTGTTTGCATAGTAAATTACTGTTGCAGATGTGTGTGTTGAATTGCATGTGAATCACTGAGCTCATACCATTCAACTGTACAGTGTTATGCAAACTGACCATATGTGTGCTTCATATTTGTAGTCATTTACTCATAGAGTTGTGTTATGTATTTATTTATTTATTTTACATTTGTTAACCGGGAGAGTCCGACTGGATACTTGTCCATTTTCAGCGGAGGCCCGGGGAGAAAAGCTCCAGGTACATAACAGACATATGAACATTGTTAATGCAAAAAAGGAAGATAGTTGAAATCTAAATACAATATAAAGATACATCACATCTTGGGAAAAAATTAACAGCAGCACATAAAAAAAAAACATAGGTCAGTTACAAAGGCGCCTTGTTAAAAGCTTAAGGATAGTGAGGTAAGAGAAGGGTAAATGATAGTGATTAATCAGGTTTGGAACAGGGACATTGCCAGAGAGTATTGAGATGGGGTTTAAGCTTTTTTTTGAATTGTAGGAGTGAAGGTTCTGAGGTGAGCATAGTCGGTAGGGAGTTCCACATTTTACCTACAAAGTTTGAGAATAGAGAATCCCCAGCAGAATTATTGGCTTTGGTAGTTTGAGCTAAGATCTTATTGGAGGAGCGTAAAGATTGCAGGTTAATATAGGGGTGAATGATGTTTTTCAGAGCTGGTGTTTTCTCTGGGTGATACAGTATCTGGTGAGCCGTTTTGAGTTGGTTGAAATGGAGTTGGCTGGAAAACTCTAACCACCCTAGTTGCTTCAAGTTAGTGCACTGGTGCGTTCTAAAGGTGGAATTTGTGGCAAATCTAGCTATGTGATTGTAACAAGAAGCAAGTTTGTTAAGGGTTGTCTTGTTTAGGTTTGTAAAAAGGGGGGAGGCGTAGAAAAGAGTTGATAGTAGGTGTGTGCTGGCAATTGTAATTTTAGCGTGAGGAGTGAGAAAGTGTTTTACTTTATTGAGAGAGCCAAACTTTTTATTGATGGTTTTGATGGTTAGATTGAAATGGGTGTCAAATTTAAGGGAGTTATCAATGGTAACACCTAATAGCTTTGTGTGAGCTTCTGGTGATATAGTGATTCCATTGGAGGATGTAATAGAGAAGGTGGGGGGAAGAGTCTTGTTACTGGGTGAGAAAGTAAGTAGTTTTGTTTTGTTGGGGTTGAGAACTAGTTGACGACTTGAGAACCATTTTTCTATTAGGTTGAAAGTATCTTGGGTTGAAGCAGTGAGGTCTGCCAGGTTGGAGGCAGTGCTGATGATAGTCGAATCATCTGCATATTGAATGCATGTGGCATGGGGGTGATTGTGGGCAGGTCATTAACAAAGATGGTGAAGAGAAGAGGGCCAAGAATAGATCCTTGGGGAACTCCAAGTGTAACAGGTAGGCATGTGGATAATTTGTCCTGCCATAGAACAGCCTGTTGCCTATTGGACAGGTAGGATTGGAACCATTTCAGCGTGGAATTGCTGAGTGATAGTTTTTAATGTATGGAGGAGTTGAATGTGGTTCACCATATCAAAGGCCTTGGAGAGGTCTAAGAAAAGAGCAGATGATAGTTTATTATTGTTTCTGAAGTTATTGATGGTATTAGAAAAGGATAGTAGGGCTGATGTGGTACTGTGATTTGGCCTGAAGCCATGTTGGGAGCTGGCTAGAATTTTATTTTTGGTGAGGTGTTCCATCAGTTGTTTGTGGATACACTTTTCCATAATTTTGGCCAGGGGTGAGAGTATAGCTATAGGTCTGTAGTTGGTTAGCTCTAGTGAGCTACCACCTTTATGTAGAGGAATAATGTGGGACATTTTCCATATGGAGGGGATGAAGGCTTCTGACAAGGTACAGTTTATGATTATGGAGACGGGATAGGAAATGGCCTCAGCTGCTTTTTGCAGAAACTCAGCTGGGAGAAGGTCAGCTGCTAGCCTGGTGGGTTTTAATTTTTTAAGAAGAGATGTTATAGAGGATATGGGTACTGGATCGAAGGTAAATAGATGATCTGATGTAGTTGTAGTATTCTGCTGGCATGGGTAGGGGAGTGGGCTGGTTGTTTGTTTGAATTGTGTGGCCAGGGATTGTATAGTTTCTGTGAAGAAACTATTGAATGTGTTAGCAATGTTTACAGGGCACTGTTGTTTGCAAGTTGTTGGAGTGGGGATGGTTGCCTGGCCTGGGTGCAGGAGCTTGTTTAAGCCTGCCCAGAATTTGGGAAATTGGTGATTCATGGCAAATCAGTGGCAACCTGTGAAAACTGACATTACATCTCATTCTCTTTCTTTTGGTTGTTGCCGTTAGGGGTAGCCACAGTGGATCATCTATCTCCATTTCTTCCTGTCCTCTGCATCTTGCTCTGTCACACCAACCACCTGCATGTCCTCTATCACCACATCCATACACCTTACCTTAGGCCTTCCTCTTTTCCTTTTACCTGGCAGCTTCATCCTTACCATCCTTTTTCCAATATACTCAGCATCCCTCCACAGCACATGTCCAAACCAACATAATCCTGCCTCTCTGGCTTTGTCTCCAAACCATCCAATCTGGGCTGACCATCTAATATACATATTCCTAATCCTGTCCACCCTCATAACACCCAGTGCAAGTCTTAATATCTTTAAGTCTGCCACGTCCAGCTCTGACTCCTGCCTTTTTGTCAGTGCCACTGTCTCCAACCCATATAACATAGCTGGTCTCACTACCCTGTTGTAGACCTTCCATTTCACTCTTAATGGTACTTGTGTGTCACAAATCACTCCTGACACTCTTCTCCACCCACCCCATCCTGCTTGTACTCTCTTCTTCACCTCTCATCCACACCCGTCATTACTCTGAACTGTTGATCCCAAGTATTTAAACTCATCGACCTTTGCAAACTCTACTCCCTGCATCTTCACCATTCCTCTATCCTCCCTCCCATTCACACACATATATTCTGTCTTAGTCCTGCTGACCTTCATTCCTCCTCTGTATAGAGCTTATCTCCACCTCTCCAGGGTCTCCTCAACCTGTTCCCTACTCTCAATACAGATCACAATGTCATCTGCAAACATCACAGTCAAAGGGGACTCCTGTCTGATCTTGTCTGTCAACCTGTCCATCATCACTGCAAATAAGAAAGGGTTCAGAGCTGATCCCTGATGCAATCCCACCTCCACCTTAAATGCATCTGTCACTCCCACCGCAGAACTCACCACCATCACACTACCCTTGTACATATCCTGTAGCACTCTTACATATTTCTCCACCACTCCTGACTTCCCCGTACAATACCACAACTCCTCTCTAGGCATCATGTCATATGCTTTCTCTAAGTCCACAAAGACACAATGCAACTCCGACATTCTCTATAATTCTCCGTCAACACTCTCAGAGCAAACATCACATCTGAAGTGCTCTTTCCTGGCATCAAACCATACTGCTGATCACTAATCATCACCTCCCTTCTTAACCTAGCTTCCACTACTCTTTCCCATAACTTCATGCTGTGACTGATTAATGTTATCCCCCTGTAGTTACTGCAGCTCTGCACATCACCCTTATTCTTACAATTGGTACCCAAACACTTTTTCTCCACTCCTCCCACATCCTCTCACTTTCCAAGATTTCATTAAACAATTTGGTTAAAAACTCCACTGTCATTTCTCCTAAACTCATTCATGCTTCCACAGGTATGTCATCTGGACCAAGAGCCTTTCCATTCTTTATCCTCTTCATCGCTATCCTTACTTCCTCCTTGCTAATCCATTGCACTTCATGATTCACTGTCCCACATCATCCAACCTTCTCTCCTTCTCATTCTCTTCATTCATCAGCCCTTCAAAGTTCTCTTTCTATCTGCTCAACACACTCTCCTCACTTGTGAGTATGTTTCTCTCATTATCCTTATCACCTTTACCTGCTGTACATCCTCCCTAGCTTGGTCCCTCTGTCTAGCCAATCGGTACAGGTCCTTTTCCCCATCCTTAGTGTCCAACCTTTCATACAACTCTTCATATGCCTCATCCTTAGCTTTTGTTACCTCTGTCTTTGCCATGCACCCCATTTCCTTATACTCCTGTTTACTTTCTTCATCTCTCTGACAATCCCACTTCTTCTTCACCAACATCTTTCTCTGTATACTCTCCTGTACTTCCTCATTCCACCACCAAGTCTCCTTGTCCTCCTTCCTCTGTGTCACACCAAGCACCTTTCTAGCAGTCTCCCTTACTAGCTCTGCTGTAGTTATCAAGCTATTTGGTAACTCTTCACTGCCACTCAGTGCCTGTCTTAACTCCTCCCTGAACTCAACCTCACAATCACCCTTTTTCAGTTTCCACCATTTGATCCTTGGTGCTGCCCTCACACTCCTCCTCCTCTTCATCATCACCATCATCCCACAGACCAATATTCTATGCTGCCTAAGTACACTTTCCCCTGTCACCACTTTACATTCTCCAATCTCCTTCAAACTGGCCCTCCTGCATAGGATATAATCCACCTGTGTCCATCTTCCTCCACTCTTGTATGTCACCCTATGCTTCTCCGTCTTGTTAAAATATGTATTCACCACAGCCATGTCCATCCTTTTTGCAAAATCCACTACCATCTGACCTTCTGCATTCCTTTGTTTAACACCATACCTACCCATCACTTCCTCATCACCTCTGTTCCCTTCACCAACATGCCCATTGAAATCTGCTCCAATCATCATAGGTTCATAGGTTCATAGGTTCATACTAGGCTATCTGCCCTAGGGCATTTATAAGCCTAGCCAGAGTGTGTGTGGCTTTCACCACCCCTTAGTATGAGAATACTATACCCATTAGTTTGCTGTGCCTCTGTCCAGCAGTGATACAGAGATGATTCCCGGGGTAAACCTACGATCTCCCATCCACTTGTTAAGATTTCTCTTGAACAGAGTCAGTGAGGGGCTCTGCCTCACATGGACTGGGATTCTGTTCCATAGTGTAGGGAGTCTCTGGGTGATGAATCTGTCCCTCCGGCACATCCTATTTATATCCATGTTGAGGTTTAAGTCTCTTGCTCTCGTGGCTCTGGTGGATTTGGATTTTTTGAGGTGGAGCATGTCCATTAATTCTGGGTTGGACATGGCCTTGTATGTCAGGCACAGATCACCTCTGAGCAGATGGTATGCGACTGAATAGAGTTGGAGTTTCTTCAGTCAGGCATCGTATGCCATATGTTTGAGCCCCTTTATCCTTTTGGTGAGGAACTTTTGGGGTCTTTCCAACTGCTGCAGGTGTCGGGTAAGGTACATTCCGAATGGGGCATTGTACTCAATCATTGGTCTGATAAGTGAAGAGTACAGGGGTACAATGACCTCTCCTGATCTGGATGTGAATCCCTTCATGATCAGGTGGGCAATGTAGAAGGTCTTCCTAACCACTTTGGCAATGTGAGTGTCAAAAGAGAGGTTACTGTCAACTTGGGTCCCCAGGTCCCTGATAACTTCTTCCGTGTTTAATGGATTACCACCTATGTGGTAATTAGGGGTTACCTTGTTTTTCCCAAAGGGTATGACTATACATTTTTTGGCATTTAGCTTAAGGCCATGGCTCTGGCACCAGTTATCCATTTCTATGAGACCTCTCTGGAGGATGTCTGTGTCTGATGGAGTGTCAATTATGGTGCCCAGTTTGCAGTCATCTGCAAATTTTATCAACCACAATCCCCCTGTGTTTGCCTGCACTTCAGAAAAATAAATGCCGAACAAGAGGGGGCCCAGGACTGAGCCCTGTGGGACACCGCTCGTGACCGGCTTAGAGTCTGACATGGCACCAGCAACTCTAACCCTGTGTGTTCTGTCCTTGAGCCAGTTTGCAACCCATCTTGTGACATATGGGTTTACATCTAAGCTGGTGAGCTTTACTATGATGCCCGAGTGGGGTATTGTGTCGAACGCTTTTGCTAGGTCAAGGTAGGCTGTGTGAACTGCCTTACCCTCATCAATGGCCTTAGTGACTGTTTCAAAGTCGACCAAGTTCAAGAGGCAGGATCTGCCCTTGACAAAGCCAAATTGGGTAGGATCCAGTGTCTGTAGGTCCCCAATGTCTTTATTTATGAGTTCCATTATGATCCTCTCCATAGCTTTGCAGACAAGGCTCATCAAGCTTATGGGGCGGTAATTTCCAGGGCCCGTAGAAGCACCGCCTTTGTGGAGTGGGACCACAGTTGCCGTACGCCATTCTTTGGGTACGTATCCTGTAGTAAGGCTAAGATTAAACAGCAGCCTTATGTGTGGGTTTAGTTCCTCATTGAGTTCGAGTAGCACACAGCCGGGGACACCGTCCAGTCCCATTGATGCTGTGTTTTTTGCTTTAGTGAGAGCAGCTCTCACCTGGGCATCTGAGATGTTTGGGAGGCTAGATGCTGGTGGGATAGATATTTCCCCTTTTGGGGGGGAGGGAGGGGAGAAATTTGCACTGAACCTGTCTGCCAGTATGTTGGCAATGTCTGTGGGTTCAGTGATTTTTGTATCATTTTGGACTAATTCTGAGCATATCTGGGAGTTTCCACCCAGGTTTCTAACATAGCTAAAGAAGGCTTTATGATTGTCTTTTGTGTCATTAGCGATTTTTCTCTCAAAGTTGGCCTTGGATGATTTTATGAGTGATCATAGTTTTTGCTAGTATTGATCAGAGATGCCTTCCCTTTTAGGGATTTTGCTCTGTCATGTAGTAGCTTTCTCCTCTTGTTGTAGAGTTTGTTTATGGCTGGGGTCCACCAGACCGGCCTGCCTTTGGTGGAAAGGGTCTTGATTTTATTAGGGATTGCTTGATCCATACATTCCTGGAGGTGCTCGTAGAAGGCATTTGTAAGGGTTTCAGCAGCATGGGTTGTGGTTTCCACTGGC
Source organism: Protopterus annectens (assembly GCF_019279795.1). NCBI lineage: Eukaryota > Metazoa > Chordata > Ceratodontiformes > Protopteridae > Protopterus > Protopterus annectens. Next base: position 488,708,317 of record NC_056728.1, read on the forward strand.
TCGGGGCCTTGAAGGATACCACTCAGTCTTAAGAAGTGTGAAGTTTGCTTTTGAGAAGTTCTTCACTGTGGTCTTTTTGCTGGGGGTGAGGCGGGATGTGGATCTCCAGTGAGATTAATTTATGGTCTGATCTCACCAATGAGGGATATACTTCCGGTGTGGAGCATTTTGTCCCCATGTTTGTGATGATCAAGTCTAGTATATTTTCTCCTCTTGTGGGAATGGTGACTAGTTGTTCCATAGCATTTGAGTTTATGAACTAAAGGAACCTTTGGGCTAGGGTGTTGGGGCTTGAATAATGTTCCCAGTCTATGTTTGGGTAGTTGAAGTCACCCAATATGATGGTGTTTGGAGAGACATTCATACTCTCCAGTGTCTTCAGGAAGGCTGTGTGAGTTTCCTGAGTTTGAGAAGGTGGTCTGTAGCATGTTACAAACTGTAGGGCAGTTTTACCTATGGTTACTTGCACCTGGATGGTCTCCGATGCTTCGTGCATTGCCACTAACCTGGAGGTGTGGGTATCCTTTATGAATATGGATACTCCCCCTCCTTTTGTGGTTCGGTCCAGATTTTGGGGCGGAGCATGATATGAGGTATAACCTGATAGTGCTGGGGTGCTCTCAGGAGCCTTGAACCAGGTTTCAGTCACAGCACAGACATCGATGTTCTCCATACTGAGGAAGGCTTTGAGGGAGTGCATCTTGAGGTTTAGACTTCTGGCATTGAGCAGTATTACCCTTAGTTTTTCTCCATTTTTGTTTTCTAGGGCGGTAGGTTTATCATTTGAGCCTTGCCTAAAAAGGCACTATGGGGTGGCAAGAGCCTTTGCCAATATCCGGAAGCCCAGGGGTGACAGGTGCAAGCCGTCCCTTGCGAAGCAGCGTGGCTTGTCAAGCATGTCATCCCAGGCAGACAGACATTGGATCCCCTTAGAATGACACCAGTAATTAAGCCAATTATTAAAGCTGATCATTTTGTCTCTGTATTGTGGCATCATTCTTGGTGAGGGTAGGATACTGCTCAGGGTCAGGGTCATACCGGCCTGGGCAACATAATCTGAGAGCTCCTCTATGTCTCTTTTCATGTAGTCCAGGGAGGTACATCTCAGGTCGTTCACACCGGCATGGACAATGACTGAGTCATACTTGTACTTGCTGTGGAGTGACCTGAGTGCTTGTGTTATGTGGATTCTAGCCTGACAGGCAGCTTACTGTGATCTTTTCCTTGTTCAGTCTGGTGAGTGGGGTCAGTGTGTCTGACTATGGAGTCACCTATAACAAGTGTGTCTGGCATTGTGTTTGGCCTTAAGGGCTGTGACTGTTTAGCACACTGACTTTGAGAACTATGTGTTGCATGTCTTATGTCTTGAGGTGGCAGTTGCTTGGGTGTCTGCTTTGGAGGCCTCTGTAGTTTTGGTAGATTTTTGATCAGTGCCTCCGAGTATGTCTTTGTGTGTTTATGTGTTTGTTTTGCAGTTGTGATAGTTCTATGTGAAACTGGGTTTGTGGTGTGCGTGGTTTCCTTCTCCTCCTGTCTGGTCTTGCCAGTCCTGAGTTGAGAGAGCTCAGCCTCCAGTTTGGCTATATAGTTGCATCTCTCACATGTATTTGTGTTTTGTGGGAGAAGGAGTGGGTTGTCTGTGTACATGAGGCAATTGTAACATTGCCTCAAGATGCCCAGATTCACCAGCTGAACAGGAGAGGACGCTAGAAACTGACCCTTCGACATGCTAGAAAAAGTGAAAAAGTTTGCTGTGTAACTGAGTCATAAGGGACCTATAGGGAAATGGGTACTCAAGGATTCTAGGCTAATGTAGTACTTTGTTTAGTATACAAGTACTTTACCTATATAAAATGCTTTAGGAGCAAGTGCTGAGCTTTTGAGATAGAGAATAGACTGTTTAGATTGCAAGTAGAGAAGTTCTAAGGGAAAAATTGAAGAGCAGACTTTACGGAGCCAGAAATAGTTTAACCTTGTTTAACCGGCTGCCCGATGGTGCTCTATGGGCAACTCCGCTAAATCACGCAAAGCTGGCTAAAGCGGGTTTTATAGCAGGGGTTGAAAAGAGCTAGGAATTGACCCAAAATGGCCAATAGACTACAAGTTTCTGGCTGGAACCACTGCTCTAGGGACAAATAGGCTGCTCAGTGCTCCCCACTCCCACTGGTGAACAAAGAAGCTTCCCTTTATCCAAATAAGGATATGGAATAGCACAGGAACCAAGCCAAAGCCCAGAGATCAGCAAACTCTGAAGACTGGACTATTCTAGTTCAGTAAGGCGGGAAAACAAGATTTTTTTTTTTTTTTTTTTTTTGCAGAAAACAGAGGAAAAACAGACAGTAAATGCTATAAATGCTTTTAAACGGCTAGCGCACTTGAGTGTGTTAGCCTACTGGGTACAGTCATCACCACTTCATCCAACTCACTCCAAAATGTTTCTGTCTCATCCATCCCACACCCAACTTGCGGAGCATATGCACTAACATTCATCATCACACCATCAATTTCCAGCTTCATAAATATCACTCTATCCGGCAATCTTTTCACCTCCTAAAACATTCCTGGGATACTGTTCCTTCATGATAACTCCTACACCATTTCTCCTCCCATCCACACCATGATAGAACAATTGGGATCCACCTCCGATACACCTAGCCTTACCCCCCTTCCATCTGGTCTCTTGCACACACAATATATCAACCTTCCTTCTGTCCCTCATATCAGCTAGCTCTGTCCCCATACCAGTCATACTGCCAACATTGAGTTCCTACTCTCACTACCACACTCCTAGCATTTTTCCTCTCTTCCTGCCATATGAGTGTAGGACATCCTTCAAGGTATGTCTGTGAATACAAAGGCTACTGTGCTATCAAATGACTTAAGTGTGTTACAGCAACATTAAGAATGTGTCACTAATTTTCACCCATCACCCCCCATGTATGTATGGTGTCCTCCAGATGTACTGCTCTAACAGGTTGACAGGAATGACTGAGCAGCTAGAGTGTAAATACAGTGTGCCATAGTGGCATAGAACAGAAATGTATATCTGGTATTACCTGTGCACATGCATGTATGAGTATGTGTACCTGGCTGCCTCATAGCAACAGACACAGGATGCAAAACGTCAGGTAAATAAGCTTGTCATGTTGTACACGTGTGTAATCTTAGTTTCTGTGCAACCAACAGAGTTAGATTTCTACAGCAACTGGTTGTTGCATTGCCCTGACACAGACATGGGTACTGGAATAAGCATGATTATCAGGTTGAAATTGAAGATGTCTCCAACTATGTTATGACCCTGTGTCCATGCCTACTACAAACAGCTATATGACCACCTGCATAGCTGTATGGATTCAGCAATAACTTACTTGTAAAACCTGTCTTCAACAAGGTAGAGTAATCTCCTTTGCTGGACGGCTGCAATACACAAACCGCATAACTGGTCGCTATATTGGCTGTACAGGGCAAAGGAGAAGCAGGCACCAACTTGGCAGCAAGTCAACCTTTGTCTGAATGAGCACATAAGGTCACAGGTGGATTACTGTAAGGCTAACTATTTGTAAAAATTGGACACATCCACCAAGGGCAATCACAAGGCCATCTTCACATATGTCTGCAATCTCAGAGGCAACAACGCAACCCACCCTGTAATGGTGGTCAATCACACCACATACACACACACACCATAGCTATAGCCAACCTGCTGCAGACAGGTTTAGGGCGAACATCCCCCCCTCCGGCTCACCATCAGTAAAGGTGGATATGCACAGCACCCACACCCTCCCCTCATTATCAGGGATCAGGTGCATGTTGCCTAATCAAAGTCAACAAAAGCAAGTCTCCATGGGATGTGATAACATTCCTGTCTGCATCCTACATGAACTCAGGCATATGCTTCCAGCTCCATTACACACTGTATGCAAGCAAAGCCTGAGCACCGTTGACATCCTATCTGCAAGGAAGACAGCCACTGTCATCCCTCTACATAAACATGAATGATGAATGGTGGTTTATGCAATGTACTGGCCCTCATTGGAGGGAACATAATACATCAGGACCAGGAGTCCAATGCAGGTTCATACTGTGCTGGTAGATGACAGAGGTATGATGTGGTTGTAAGTGGTGGCTAATGATAGGCAATATCGATGTGCTGTCTCTGTAAATAACTCTGGACAATCTCTGAGATCCTGTGATGTGTTTCCCTGTTTATGTCTTCCAGGTGGCATGCAGCGTCAGCCAGCATATACTGCAGATGAGAATGCAGCTTTCACTGATGCCATAATCCAGCAGCATGAGGGGATGTTCAGCTGTAGCCGACAAAATCTGCAGGAGTGGACTGCCCTGTGGGATCACCTTGTCCACAGAGTTAACACCTTGGGCCACCATGGCCACATATACGATCAGGTCAGGCATTGGGCAACTGACCTGATGTGTCATGCCTGGCAAAGGGCTGCTGCAGTGGCCAGGGACCGTACTGCTCCAGGTGGAGGTCCAGTCACACAGACCCCACCTATGGCAACAGAGGGGCTCCTTGCCAACCTTGGGGCAGCCCCCACACAACAGACAACACAAGAAACACAAGTTGTGGAGGTGGGTAGCACCCAGGCAACAGGCAAGGAGCATCCAGGTAAGGCCACAGTGCACATCAATTTAATCATGTAGCAGTCATGCTGTCTTCTATAGAGTATCTAGATCCATATGTCAGTTCAAACTACATTTGTGGGTGGGGCTTAGTAATGCACACAAGTGCACATCTACGGTGAAGGACAGCAAATTGTTTACTATCAGAACTTGTACTGTACCTGTGCAGAAAAGTAGCATGCATCTTGCACCAGTGCCAAATGTGAGTCTGCTGACAATACCTCTCCCCGACAACTGCATAGGTACTTCTGGTCTGCATGTGGGACAGCAGCCTGAAGCCGGTGAGTATGGTATTTTCCTGTTGTGGCTCACCAGTACCCCAGGCATGTTAAGATCATGCATGTGACCATGCACACAACTGATACTCTCGGCCATTTTGCAATATCTGCATGTTCACTTGTGGTGGGGTTAACTTGCATTGCATCACAGTGGTCATCACAGGGGCCTATTTGCAAGAGATGTCACATATTTGTAGCATACCTCACAACCTGTCATTGCAAGAAATCTGGACAAAGACTGACAAAATGGGGGAACAAAGCCCCAAAACTAGGGACATATTCTATAAATTAGTGTTATACCATGCATATACATGGTGTACACACACCTGTTAGAATGCCAGGTATTTGTGATATACAAAAATGAGAGCACAATAAAACATTTCTGAACCCTTCCAACCTTTCATGTGACTTATACCCTGTACAATTCAGTTGTGAAACAAACAAATCTGTTAGGGGAATAATTATGACACATAAAAAATGTACAAGAAGCTAGATGCATAAGTGTGCACAGGCAAAAACTAATACTGTGTTGAAGCAACTTTCGATATAATTACAGCATTACAGCTCCCTGGGTACACACCTGCCATCAATTACAGAGACTCTTTGATTAACAGCAAATAACGGTCAGCTGTCCTACCAGGATTATCCTAAAATTTACTCAGTTGCCTGCTACAGCAACAGCCATAGTTCACATACAGCTTATGATGCAGCAAAGGAATCTCATTTGTGAAAAGTATCAGCCCAGAGAAGGGTAGACACACATTTCCACAGCATTGCATATACCATGGAACACAGTGATGACAGTCATCAAATGGTGGTGAAAATATGGGGCAACAGTGACATTGCAAAGAAATGGACATCCCTCCAAATGTGTGGAAAAGACAAGACCCAAACTGGTCAGGGAGGCTGCCAGGAAACCTACAGCAACATGACAGGAGTCACAGGAATCTCTGGCAAGTACCAGTTGTGTACTACATGTGACAACAATCTCCCGTATTCTCCACGTCTGGCCTATGGGGTAGGGTTGGAAGATGGAAGCCTTTTCTCACACAGAACAACATCCAAGTCTGGCTAATTTCTCAAGGAAAAATACATCAGGTCTCCCAAAAGCTTGTGGGGAAATGTGTTATGGCGTAATGAGACCAAGGTTACACTTTTTGGCCAAAATACCAAAAGGTTTGTTTGGCACAGTAACACTGTGCATCACCAAAAGAACAGCATCCCCATGGTGAAGAATAGTGATGGCAGTGTCCTGCTTTTGGGTTGCTGTTCATAAGCTGGAAGTGGGCCTTTAGCCAAGGTGGAGGGGATTAGGAACAGTTCAAAATACCAGTCCCTTTTGGCCCAAAATCTTCATGTGTCTGCTAGAAAGCTGTGGATGGAAAGGAATTACACTTTCCATACAATGATGACACATACCATACATCAAAATGCAAAAAAAATGTCTTTACCAGAAGACAATCAATGTTTTGGAATGGCCCAGCCACAGTCCACTCCTACATCCAATAGAAAATCTGTGGGTGCCCTGAAGAGGCCTGTGCAGAAGAGATGCCCTCGCAATCTGACAGAGTTGGAAGGCTTCTGCAAGGGAGAGTGTGCAAATATTGCTAAGTCGAGATTGCCATGGTGATACAAGCCTTCCCAAGAGGACTGCCTGCTGTTATTAAATCAAAAGGTGCTTTAACTCATTACAGCCAAGTGATGTCTCCAGGCATTTCTCCAGTTACCTCCTACTGTGCCTCTAGGCATCAGATATTGCCTGCTCATATTTGCATTAATAATTCCAAAACTATACTACCTACAAGGTATCAGAATACTTTATCGTGAAGTATACATGATGGCAAACACAATTGTATTGATATTTGACCTCTGGCAATTAGTGTTTGTTAGAACTGTAAGGTAATTTAATTTTTAAAGGCTGAAGCCACACCCACTGGGAGTTAAAGGTACACATTCAAAAGATCTCTACTGGAGGGAATGAGTTAACAAAGTATTAGTTTAAGGGTGTGCACAGTCATGCATCCAGTCTATTGTACTTATTTCAACTTCTACATGTTACCCCTAACCGATGTATTGGTTCTTCAATTGCATTGCACACGTTATAGGTCACATTAAAGGTGGAAAATGTTATCACGTGATTTCTGTGGTCTCATGTTATATATCAGACAAACCTGGCATGTTAACAGGGGTGTCTACACTTATAATATCCACTGTAAGCTTAGAAGGTTGTTAGTGTAACCGGTTCTGTTGTAACATACATGTACTGCAGGTTTGAAGTGTGAAACTCAAAATATGACATTCATTAGTGACACCAGTCCTCATATCATCCCAGTAATGTGTCAGACAAACACAGGATTTATGACAAACTCTCCAGAAATATGAGCCACACATGTAGACATTCAGCGACACTTTGCACAGTTGAGAGGTATGTTCTGTAGAAGTTCCCACTGTGCTATACAGGTGAACAGTAATTATGTGTACATGGGTCCTGTGTATGCTACTTGAAGGCCCATCACCTACTAACACTACTCATGTATCAAAGAGGTGTATATATGTAGTAACATTAAGTGGAAAGGGCTGCATTGCATGATGTTGAGGGCATGTCCAGGGTGTGTATGTAGTGGTCTGACTGTGTTGTGAATGTCACCAGTTGGCTATTTTGAGGTCTGTGTAATGCCTGTCTGCCACCTCACCTGCATGTGTGTGTGTGTGTGTGTGTGTGTGTGTGTGTGTGTGTGTGTGTGTGTGTGTGTGTGTAGCAGCAAATGTTATAGTGCAGGGATTAATTTACATATGTTGTCTTCCCTCCACAGGTGGTCATGGTGGTTGTGGTCCCTTAGGCTCAGAATCTGATGTCAGTGTCTCTGCAGACTCTGACAATGATGATGGTCATAGGCACAGGTGGGTTGCCAGGGCCTGAAACTGTGCCATCAGTTGGCATCCCACAATCACCCACAATGTCCCTGCACACAGACACAATGCCCACACATGCCCCATCCCCAGCAGCCATAAATGATAGACAGTTGGCAGGTGGTGGCATGGAACAGGCTAGTGTGGTTACAGGTGGATGGGCAGGGGTGCTTGGAGGAGGACTGCTACTCATCAAGCCGCTGTCATAAGTGCCACAATCATCATACAACAGATTCACCTGTCAGCACATGTTGTCCCTGTCATTTCTTTCCCATACACTCAACCCTGATGCGGATGGCGAGGGCATGCATGGTACTGTGTATGGCAGGTTTGTGGTATGTATTCCTGAGTTCATAGAGTGGAACAGGAAAACACAATGTTATATCCTTTGCATACACACAATAAAGAAAGACACAGGGGATGTGCATACAGTAACACAAATGCAGTTGGCAATAGACAGATTAGTAAACCTACATATCCACTTTTATGTACTATAGTGCTACATACAAGTGACATGCCCCACATAGATTATATGCATGGGATATAACCCACTACCTCTTACAACACGTAATGTTGTGAACGCCTTCATGGATGGTGAGATAACCCACCAGAAATAGCAACTGGAGTCATCTATTGCTCCTACAAGCCTGGACAAGTGATAGGGTAAGAGACATCAGGTATGATATCTGATGCTGGCATGTGTGTCACTACAGTAACTGTGACCTATTTGGCAACAATATCACATACATGGCCATTGTTAGAGGACACAGAACACATACAGGTTGCAAACATCTGGATATTTCGTAGCCATCTGTACAGATGACTAGTATGGCCTGTACAATGGTTTAACATGCTGCATGTGAGGCAGATGCCATTAACATGCTATATAAAGTAATGCCATTGGGAGGTGGTAAACAGGCATGGATGGTACACACATCAAAATGGTATAACCCACACAGGATATGATTCTCACCCAAACACACACACACTTGCCAGTATTGAGAATAGAACCCCTACCTATCTAGTTATTTCTACTATAGTGTTACGCAGTTATCAGATGCACTACAGAGCTTATATGAATTCACCTTGTCCCAAGGTACTTCTAAGGTGAATGACATCACTAGGCCTTGTAAAGTAGGGTGATGGGAAGTGTACAGGATGGTACACACATCAAAATGGTATAACCCACACAGGATATGATTCTCAACCCAAACACACAAACACACACACAGACACTCACACACACACGCATGCACACAGTTGCCAATATTGAGATTAGAACCCTTACCTATCTAGTTATTTCTACCATAGTGTTACACAGTTATCAGACACACAATGGAGCTTATATGATTTCACCATGTCCCAAGGTACCTCTAAGGTGAATGACAGCAGACCTTGCAAAGTAGGGTGATGGGAAGTGTACAGGGTGGTACACAACTCAAAATGGTATAACCCACACAGGATATGATTCTCAACCCAAATACATACACACAGTTGCCAGTATTGAGATTAGAACCCCTGTCTATCTAGTTATTTCTACTATAGTGTTACGCAGTTATCATACACGCCACGGAGCTTATATGAATTCACTTTGTCCCAAGGTACTTCTAAGGTGAATGACATCAGCAGGCCTTGTAAAGTAGGGTGATGGGAAGTGTACATGGTGGTAGCATACACACACACACACACACACACACACACACACACACACACACACACACACACACACACACACACACACACACACACACACACACACACACACACACACACACACATATACACACTTGCCAGTATTGAGATTAGACCCCTGCCTATCTAGTGATTTGTACTATAGTGTTACACAGTTATTGCACACGCTGCAGAGCTTATTGGGTTGACAACTGGCCAAAGGTGCTGATAAGGGGAATGAGATCAGCAGAACTGATAAAGTGGGGCACTGGGAAGTGTGGTTGAGAATGGCCTAAAATTGTTTCACCTACAAACACACAGTCCCTCACTATCACACACACAACTGTCTCTCTCTTACACACACGCACACACACACACACACACACACACACACACACACACACACACACACACACACAGTTGCCAGTATTGAGATTAGAACCCATACCTATCTAGTTATTTGTACTATAGTGTTACGCAGTTATTGCATGCACTACAGAGCTTATAGGGGAGATAGGTGTCCAAGGGTACTTCTTAGGTAAATGACAGCAGCAGATCTTGTTAAATAGGGCAATGTGAAGTGTACTGAGTGGGAACAGTCTCTACAGACACAGACACACACACACACACACACAAACAAACTTGCCAGCATTGAAATTACAACCCTTGCCTATCTAGTGATTTGTACTATAGTGTTACACAGTTATCACACACGCTGCATAGCTTATTGTGTTGACAACTGGCCAAAGGTGTTGATAAGGGGAATGAGATCAGCAGAACTGATAAAGTGGGTCACTGGGAAGTGTGGTTGGCAATGGCCTAAAATTGTTTCACCTACAAATACACACTCCCTCTCTCTCACACACACAACTGTCTCACACACACACACACACACACACACACACACACACACACACACACACACACACACACACACACCAACACTAGTCTTGCACAGATGCCTGCCTGCTTGCTGAATCCGTAATTCACCTCATTTGCATGGTTTTCACCAGCAAATGAGGTAATTAGCATTATGCAGTGGTGTCCATGCAGGAATAGTGTAGGCAGGCTCATGCACATCAGAACAGTAATTTACTGAATCACTCAGCAGCCATATTCCATGTAGGAATGGCTACACTGTTCCTGCATGGAGATTTCACTTTATTGAATCCCACGGATAATGTTTATGCAATCTATTAGTACTTATTATATAAATCTTTGTCATTATTTTATAAGGAACTAAAATTTACATATTAGAAAATGACATTATTGTAATTAAATATTTAAATATATAGTATTTAATAAATATTGTAGTGGTGCAGAGAAAAACTCAAAATGTATGCAGCCTGATTCTTGATATTGTGTGGTTTGGTATTTTAAAGTTTCAGTCTTTTGCAAACTCAACGTTTTCGTATTGGTGATATGAAGTTCGGGATTCTGGTAATTCTGGTTTTGAAAATAGATCCATATATATACACACACACACACACACACACACACACACACACACACACACACACACACACACAGAGACGCACATATATATATATATATAATATATATATATATATATATATATATATATATATATATATATATATATATACTCTAGAGAGAAGAGGAATGAAGGTCAGCAGGACTAAGACAGAATATATGTGTGTGAATGACAGCGAGGATAGAGGAATGGTGAGGATGCAAGGAGTAGAGGTGACGAAGGTGGATGATTTTAAATACTTGGGGTCAATAGTTCAGAGTCACGGTGAGTGTGGAAGAGAGGTGAAGAAGAGAGTACAGGCAGGATGGAGTGGGTGGAGAAGAGTGTCAGGAGTGATTTGTGACAGACGAGTACCTGTAAGAGTGAAAGGGAAGGTCTACAAGAGGGTAGTGAGACCAGCTATGTTATATGGGTTGGAGACAGTGGCACTGACAAAAAGGCAAGAGTTTGAGCTGGATGTGGCAGAGTTAAAGATGTTAAGATTTGCACTGGGTGTGACGAGGGTGGACAGGATTAGGAATAAGTATATTAAAGGGTCAGCCCAGGTTGGAAGGTTTGGAGACAAAGCCAGAGAGGCAAAATTATGTTGGTTTGGACATGTGCTGAGGAGGGATGCTGAGTATATTGGGAAAAAGATGCTAAGGATGAAGCTACCAGGTAACAGGAAAAGAGGAAGGCCTAAGATAAGGTTTATGGATATGGTGAGAGAGGACATGCAGGTAGTTGGTGTAACAGAGCAAGATGCAGAGGACAGGAAGAAATGGAAACAGGTGATCCACTGTGGCAACCCCTAACGGGAACAGCTGAAAGAAGATGATGATATATATATGTATGTAGATATATATATATATATATATATATATATATATAGATATAGATATAGATATAGATACATATACAGAGAGAGAGAGAGATACATGGGTTATCTAAAATTATCTAAATCAACATAAGATCAATGGGACAAATATCTAAACAGACAAAAATCTAAGCTAAAAAACACCTAAACACAAAATATTGTTAAAAATGAAGTTATACTAGGAAAGGGTTTATGCCCTACCCCACTGTTGTGCAACCTCGAGTTGGTATATATAATCAGCAGGGTGGTGTGGGGTTTGCTGGGGAGTAAACCTCCCTGCAAAACCATTGGTTTGAATGTGGTTAAATGTTGTCAATATTTTGTGTTCAGGTGTTTTTTCAGTTTAGATTTTTATCCATTCAGAACTTTTTTTCTGTTGATAATTGTCCTGTCATGCTGTTTTAGATCATTTTAAGCAATCCCATATATGTGTGTGTGTATATAAGGCATGAGAGGGATGTGCATGGTATAGATATTATAGCATGCAAGAGTGGGTCATGAAGCATGAGCCTAGAAGGACCTTCAACAATGCTATTTACAAAGGCAGCATACCATGCTGTTGGTAGCTGTGAGTAGAGTCCTGGTGTCTATCTGACTCAAGCAAGGTCACTTACACTAAAACAGATAATTTGCTTGTGTTTCTGTCAAACAGTAGCATGTAATACTTTTTTTGCTGTTCCATTTGGCAGCAGTCTGACTGATAAGGCATCAAATAATGCGCAAAACTAGCTGTGATTCTTCTTAAAGTATAATGTACTGCTCTGGTTTCATTATGTTATATGACAGTGCCATTGATAACATTTATTCTGCTCCCTGACAATAGCATGTGGTGACTTGATACAACTCTGACAAATACCAGGTATATATGAGCTTGTGCCTCAGTGGTTAAGTGACTGACATACAGTTCAAGGACTCTGTGTAATTGTACATGGTTTACATGTAGTCTTCCATGTCATCTGCAGGTACTCTGGCTTTCTCCATCTTCCCAAAACTTGCTACTTGAAATGTTTAAAAACTGACTATATATTAATTCTTTTGATATTTCCCTTGTGGCACTGATCATGGCTAAAAAAGGTCTACAATGGTTCATTCTCTTATCTAATGGTTAACAGATAAACACATTTAAAATACAATTAAAAATAACAATTATAAGTGCAAGAACAACTCTAAGTTCCATACCTCTCAACATCTTTGTGCAAGAATTCAAGACAAATATAAAAATAATGGGGACAGATTTTAAATTTTGCTCTAATTCACTTAAAAAGTTAAAAAAAAAACAGGTTTTGCTTCAATATGAATTTTCATAACAATAAGAATTATTGTTCCAAATGCCTGGCATTATTGGCTGATTATAATCCTCAGTGATTTGCAAGAAATTAAAACATTTATGAGTGTCAGTGCAAAAATACGAGGCAAAATCAGGGATGTTCTGCAAAATCAGGGAGAATTGAGAGGTATGCTCTTAATAACTCTGATATATCATGATTGTACCAGTTAGTGTATTACTGTGAACAACCACTGTAGAGCAGTGCTATTTAATGGTAGTGAACTGCAGTATTCTGACACTACTGAGACTTATGGCACATGTGGCAGTGATATCCCAGCACACACTGTGGTCCCATTCAGAATTAAAGCAGTGATACTGATTATGGGAAACGTCTGTGTGTCACTACTGCTGCTCTCTGATGGCACCACTAAGTGCTCTCAAGCCAAGCTGACTTTTGCAGTATCAATTACAATGTGCAGAGTATCTGTTCACCTGATGGCAGTGTGTAGTATGCCTGTACCATGTAAATCAATGGTGGTGTCAAGTGAGTGCAGACAGAACATCTGTGTGATAATTGTGTAATATCATGATGGTAGCACATGGTAGTATGACATCATTCTGGCCTATGGCAGTACCTCAAAAATGGTCTTATAGCCACATATATTCTGGCCTACAGTAATGCTGTTGCTGAGGAGGGGGAAATCTGTCTGATAGATGTACTACTGCCTCATGCTAGCATGTAGTGTGCAGGTTTCACTGTGACTATAACCTTGTCACCACTTATTTATTTGATTATTTATTTATTTGCATTTTATTGTATTATGTAAATGTTTTTTATTTACATTTTTGTTGAGCAGGTTAGAGACAGCAAAAAAACAGTGAAATGTATTGAAATGAGTTTTTCTAATAGTTAATATTTTGTAGTAGAGTTTAATATTTAAATGGTAGAAAAAATGGATGAAAAAATAATGTGCAAAACACAATAAGATTAATTAGTAGATGCTGGGAAGAAAAAACAGTTGAGTGAAAGATATTTAAGAAATAGTTATTATAATCACTGTTTAAAAGATATTTGAAGAAATAGATATGGCAGATGAAGTGGAACTGGACAGATACAATCAAAGGTTGGAATGAAAGAGAGAATAGGAAACAGGTGCTATAGTAAGATGACACTGAACTCTGTAATTACAATTAAAGAGAGAAGTTAACTGTGGAAAGTATGTCTTAAGCTTCAGGTGGCAGCACAGTCAAAGCAGGTTAAGTTTGCAGTGTTGAGGGATTTGTAAGAGTATTTGAAAGATATAACATATTTGTTGAGACAAAGGTTCTGTTGGATAAGAGTTCCAGGTAGTTGTGAAGAAATGGCTATGAGCTTGGTCACCAATGTTTTAGCAAAAGGTGATTTTTATCGGATTGTCTCAGAACTCTGTTTTACATATACATAGAAATGAAGGGAGTGAAGAACATTTACAGTCTTACAACATCCATCTTGCTTTGTTAAATATATTACGTGTATTTTCCATTGGTTAAGCAGCAAATTTTGTTATATTGTAGTGTATGCTTTCCAGCCTGTGAAAGGCTATTGTATTACATTTATTAGTGACTGCCATACCATAAAATAATTTAGGCAGTAGTAATAAGTTGGCTAACTCTTTTTATTTGCACGTTATAAACAGTTTTCTATTCAGTTTTACGTGTATCACATACTATGTTGTTGATGTGTTCATCATAAGAAGATTGCAATCAATTGTCACACACACACATACCTGTAGTGAATGACTCTCTAGACAAATATATTATTTATAGATATTATAAGTGGAGTAAATTTCATTTTGGGTTCAAAATCATAAGTTTAATTTTCTTCTCATTATCAGTTTATATTCCTGTAGCAGTAACATTTGTGTTTTGATTGATAATTGCATAGAGGTAAGAGTGTTTACATGTGGACCACTAGAAATTATAATAGATCCAATAGCAGACTCTGAATAGTTTTAGTCCATTTGTGAAGGGATCTGTCATTATTGAAAACAGTGAAAAGTAATGGTACCAAGGTACTGCAATAAGGAACTCAAATGTTAGTCTGAATCCTGGGAGATAATGAAGAATTCCTGGCCATGTCTTCGTAACTATTAATCTTGTAACAATTCAGTCAGTTTGTAACAGTAGATGTTTAGCCCAAAGTTGTAGCCAACGTTGAAAGGGGAGACAGTTGTAGAACAACTAAACTAACTGCTCATGGAATCAGATTGGGTTCTGTTTTCATTTTACCCCTTTGCAGAATCACTGCTAAGGTACAGACCTCCTCTCAGATGCCACTCTTTTAATGGTATACAGCACTCTGGCACCATTTTGTCTTACAGCAATGTGATGGAATGAGGCCGAAAATCTGTCTGATACCTGTGTACTTCCAGAGGTAGAAAGCAGTGATAAAACATTATGCTGATGTAGAACAGTGTCATCTGTGATCCACGTCAGAGCTGTTGAGTTCCCCAATGGTAGCCTTTTTGGCCCGCCCTCACCTAGGGCAGGCAAAGAGCAGTGATAACAACATATAGATTGTCTGACATTCAAGCATCTAATGTACCATAACATGCACTGCTCTGACACAATTCAGACATGAAGAAATACCACAATAAAGTAATAAATCTGTCTTTATTAATGCAGTATGGATAAAAATAATGGCACTTCAAAACACAGCCTTAGAAAGGAAGGCAAAATCATTCTTAAAGGAATTCAAATAAATAAGTAAAACAGCTGATAAACATCAAAGAATGGTCAACTATTTCAGCTTGACAATTCATTTACTTTCATAATTCTGCCTGATATGTATCAGCACAGCTGTACAATACATATAAATGCAAGAAACTATAAACAAATTACAAGCGTCATATAACAGGCAATAAATATGCATTTAAAGTGAACTGTTCCACTTAAAATCACATTTTATCCTTTTAGGACTAAAGGCATTACATTTCAAAATATTCATAGATGTCCTATATTCCAACACATGTTTGACATTACCTTCTCTGCCTGCTGGGAACATTTGTTCAAGTACCATGAAACGTGACTAAGACATTTCCTGCATGGTACTTATTAAGCATCCGCCCACAGGACTTCAAATACTATTACTGCTGCCATCATTGATTACGTTCTTAAACCCTAATCTTCACTACGTTTTTTTTTTTTTTTTTTTTTTTTAGTTTCTCTACATAAATTTCTTGATAGGAACAAAAATCAAATAACTAATATCAGCAGAGGAACATGAAATGCTCTGCAATGGAAAAAGTGTTTAAGCTGGTGCTAATGATAACAGCATCACATGGAAGTTTATACACTGCACAATAACCTGTCATCCTACACTCCTTTTAGAATTAGTAAAATGATATAGTAAGTTATATGCATATCTAAAAACATTGTCTTTTAAATATATTGGTTTTCAAGTTAAGATCAAATTACCTAATCATACTATGGTTCTTAATATTTACATTACCTAATTTTCCAGCATTTGCATGATAACGTATAACAAAGCAGGGAGTTTTTTTTCCAGTTCACTGTATAATTCCTAAGTGGTTTCCCACATGAGAATATTGGCTATAGTATTGCCAATTATCTTTCAACAAACTCTCTGCAGAATTTTACAAGAAGACCTCAGCTTCCAATTTATTTATTATTTGTTTGATAACTGGGGAAGTACACTAATGAACAGAGGGTCCCTTTCCAGATACGTTATAACAAAGATTCAAGGTAAAGAATATGATGACATGCAGTGTATTACTTTTAATAAAAAGCATTATACATAATAAATATAACATAGTTTATAAAATAATTCTCTTTGTATTCTTCAGCTATAGCAATACCAAAATAATGTGTTCAGTGGTGCTTAAATCTAGAGAAATACATACAAATCAGATATTATTGTGAGTATGAAAAATATAAAATCATTAATCACCTCCAGCACTGGTGACAGGAAGGGACAGAGTCTTGACTATGGCCCAGGCAACCCAAGTTCATCTAGCAGCTCATGCTGTTGATGGCTCTGGCAGGAAGATGGTCAGGCCCATGCAGTGTGTGGGGGGGTACAGGAGAGCAGAGTCCACTGCCTATGTGCCTCATGGGGGGGTGACACATAGGGATGGCCTAGGGGTGAATATCAGGCTCACAAAGATGGCCTTCATATTGAGTGTGCGGAAGTATGCACTCCCAAGGGAAAGGCACTGAGGACTACCACAGAGGTACAATTCTCATGCCCACCCCACCCCCAGCCGGGGGGTGAAGTTAGGCATAGCCAAGTGCTCTCATTTCCAATATACCAGCAAGATCACAAAGTAGGCTCATGGCTGCTTGAATGATGGTACTCTCTTGGACAATTCTTCCCCAGCTCCAGGTGGAATGCCCAGAGCTAGAATGAATGGGCATTGTCTGATTCAGGGGAGGCATAATGATCAGTAGGCACAGGAGCAAATAAATCAGCAAAAAATACAAGTAACTGACAACTTGCAAACATTTCTGGGACAAACTAAATATATACACCATGTTTTAATGAAGAAAAACTGAGAAAATCCCAGCCACCAATTCTAAAAACCAAATAACCAAAAAACACTGGAAAAGCAGGGAGGAGAGCACACCAAGATAAATATTTTTAGCGCAGTTAATCCTTTATTGTTCACTATTCGTCCGTAGACTTCATCAGAAACACAAGTGCAGAACAGCTTACTTACATGACAATTGTTGTCATTTTAATTAGACCTGTGGAGCTGTCTAATGCACAGTCACATATAAAGAGAATTTATGGCGTAGGGCAGTTTGTTGTATATAACTTTGTGGTGGAAATTTGTTTAAGGACTGTAGGTGAGAATTTGAACTTATGAAAGCTGGATATAAATGGGTCTCTGTGCTTTTTCCAGGACCAAGGGTATTTTAATCTACACTATTAAGTTTGGTTGGGTTAACTGTTTTTGGATAGATAAAATTGATGATAATTAGGGTTAGACTTGTCACCCTTAACAGTTTGCATGTTGGACATGTTACGACAGATGGAGGACATTTTGGATGTTGATTAGTTAGAAGTGGTGGTTATATCCATGGTGGAGCAGTCAGATGGTTATGAATGGCTTCAGAAATAGGAATGAGTCATGAGTTGTCAGTTTATGGGAAGATACGAAGGGGCCTACAAGGATACTTGCAATCCCCAGCTGAAGGCAACAATTGAGAAGCTCTCAATGTTAAAAACAAATGATCCCAGACCTTTGTTAATGCTATGAGATGAGAGAACAGGGCAGAAGTCCTTACATAAGGACGTTATAAGGAAAAGAAGAAAGGCAAAGAGTGAGAAGCGATCAAAGGTGAAAGGGGTGAGGTTGATTCAGTTGAATAGAGGGGTTTAATGTATGGAAGTAGGGAAAATGGATTCTCAGAATATAGGTGTGCAAGGGATATGATCTAACTCTTGCAGATGGAAGCCTAGGCAGTTATTTAGAGAAAGGAAAATGCTTAGGCACTGATGAAACCATATGTGAACAAAGGAATTATGAAACACCAGAAACCAAACAATAAGAAGCAGTGACAGACAATAGAGAAATGGAGACACTTGGAGTGGTAAACTCATTCATTTAGAACAGAAGCTAAATATTCTGAGGATGTGAGGATGGCACAGTAGTATTATCTGAAGAGAAAAATAGAAAAACAGCAGCAGTAGTAGGTGCAGCTAGATCAATTAATATTTACCTTTCAATTAGACCTGTAGCCTTAAAACAGAGATAGTCTCTGTATGGGCACTTGTATTCCATTACTACAGTAGCTATATTCTTCAGGGAGTAACAGTGTAGTCCTTAAAATTATGATGCATCAGTAGAAAGACAGGAAAGAAATGCTGATGTTTGCATACACTGGACACCCATGTTGGCCACCTGAAGGACACTGTCAGGTGACTAGCAGTGATACAGCTGACTGGTCCTCACCACTTATTAAATCAGTGGTTGAGCCTAGCCATGAGAGTGGTAACTGAGGTAACTGACCCCTGGTTGGGTGCAGCAACACACACACTATCCCCAGTCATGGTGCTCATTTCCTTGTGTTTCACTTCCCTACCCTGTTTGTAGTCCGATCCTCCACAAAACATATTATCCTCCCACTGTCTGTAAGTATCTCTCCTTTGTGTTACCCTTGCCCATTTGTATCAGCACCTCTCTTGTTGGTCTTTATCTATTTTTTTTTTTTTTACATTTGTTTGCTTGCTTATTTGTTTATCTGGCCCTGCTGTCACCACCATACCTTCTTTCCTGACCACACCTTCCCCTTGCTACCTGCCCCCTCTCCCTTTCTCAAGAAATGCAAAATTGTAATCTGTCCAACCAAAAAATATACCTTTGCTTCCCCATCCTCACCCCATTCTTTCCTTCCCTTTGTCCTTCAGTTTGGTCCTCTTCTTGCTATGCCCCATTTCTGTCCATCCTATACACCCATTTCCTTCCCATTTGTAAACATAACATAGTGGGGGGTTCCTGTGAAGCCCTTGTCAGAACTCTCAGCTATGTTCATGAACCTGTCTTGTTACAATTGAGTTCATTAGTGTGTGTGTGTGTGTGTGTGTGTGTGTGTGTGTGTGTGTGTGTGTGTGTGTGTGTGTGTGTGTGTGTGTGTGTGTGTGTGTGTGTCTGTGACTTCAGGTCAAAGAGCAAACACTACTATGAGCAAACACTTTTTACTATTGGAAATAACAGTGAGTGCTCATGTCAATGAACATTCTTCTTAATGATGTTTTGTCAGCTACTTTTTGTGCAATGGCACGTTGCAGCAGGGCCAGGGAATTTATCATAACCCTGCTGTTTTGTAATCTCAGAATTAGTATATATAATTAGCAGGAGTGGGGGATGCATTTTTATTTTGTTTTCAATCATTTTAGATTGAGACTAAAATGATCACTGTTTATTTGTTTGCTCTTCTGGGTGTTCAGTAGTTGATGAGAAATTCATATATAGGTAGGAAAATAGTTGATTGCTGTTTATTTGTTCTCTCTTCTGGATAGTTGATGAGGAGCTCATATATAGGTAGGTAGGTAAACATATAGATAGATTAGATAGACAGATAGATAGATAGATAGATAGATAGATAGATAGATAGATAGATAGATAGATAGATAGATAAATAGATAGGCAGGTAGACAGATAGATAAATAGACAGATGCCAAAATAATTCACCATATTAACCCATACCTATAGCATAAACTAGCATGGACCTGATAGTTAGTACTTGCAGTGGTAACCTATCAAAACAGCAAGGTTATCTGACTTGCTGCTTTGGGGTGTGTACAGCAGGTGTGGAGAGCTGACCCCCTTGTAATTGTCTTCATATGATTCTGGTTTCCAAAGCTAAAACAATGTTACTGCTAGTGCATCCAGATTAATTCATAAGACCCAGCTACTGGCTTCAAAAAAGCTTTTTATTTTCAAACAGGTGAGCGTTTTCATCTTTTAATGGCTTTGTCAGATTTATTAACATTTAGCTACACAACACAAGTTACTTGTACATAGTTTAGTCAAAGGGTTTGGATATGCAGTGCCACTCATTGATTCTTACAGGATGGGAATCTCTCCATGTTGATAAGGTGGAATGCTGGGCTTAAGTGGCTAGTCATCTTGAGGATATCCTATAAATCAAAATTGTTGCTTTGAATTTCATCTATTTCATATGCATGGATGTGATTGGGTATGCCAAATTTGAATACAGTTTTGGTTCCCTTATAAAAAATTCAACATGTAACTACAGTGAGAAGCAGATCTAAAACAGAAAAGAAAAACTTGCTTACTTGGACCAAATGGATGTTTTGTCGTGGAACTAGACAAAACCCAACCTATTCCAGTCATGTTTAAAACAAACTGAAAATAATGTACAATGCTGTGTTTTGATGTCACCCTCATTTCCCTTTCTACTTGCTTTTCCCTGCAGATATCATCTTAAATGGCTGGGAAGCAGGTCAGTTTCTAGCTTGCGTGTGTGTAATGAATTTCATCAAATACATGATGTTCTGAAGCAGTCATTGAAAGAAGAAAGGATTCATCTATTTGAAAATAAAACTTTGTTGGAGACAGCATCTGGGTCTAGTGTGTTAATACATACTGACTAGGGGTGTTTGTTTTAGTTCTGAAAGCCAGAATCTCATGAAGCTAACTACCTGTGACCAGGTCTCTGCACCTGCTGCACACAGCACAAGGCAGCAGGTCAGATAGCCTTATTGTTTATATGGCTAGATAAATACACACATATACATACATATATAAATATAATTTTTTATATATATATATATATATATATATATATATATATATATATGTATAAAATTATATTTATATATAAATTAACTTTACATTTACACAGACACACACACACACACACAAACACACACACACATACACACACACACAGTCACCTAGATATATCTTGTACAGTGTGGTAGGGAATATTTTCATTAACAATCTGACACCAGCTCAACACATATTCATTTTATTTTAGTATTTTTTCAAACTTATTGTCATGCATTTCAGTTATTCATATTGATTTTAACATACTTTAGATGGGCTCTTATTTTGATTTTTATAGTAGCATCTGGGACGTTAAAGCCAGTGAGTGAACCGGGACTGTAGTCAGGACTTGTCTTTTTTCTGTTAGTCATAAGCCAGTTTTATTTGCATTTATTTGTCTGTTTATTTTAGGGAGTTTTATCTTTATTTTGTATTGAAGTGCAGTGGAATCACGCCTTAGGTTAAGTGGTGTGGTCATTAAGGGAAGAATTTAGAGTTCCAGACGTAGAGTAGACAAGCATGGTTTTTGAGATCATGACTGTATTGCTATACCCACAGATGAGGTAAGTCTTCACAAAGCAGATGAGGTAAGTATTCACAGAAGCAGATGAGGTAAGTATTCATACAAGCAGATGAGGTAAGTATTCACACAAGCAGATGAGGTAAGTATTCATACAAGCAGATAAGGTAAGTATTCACACAAGCCGATGAGGTAAGTATTCATACAAGCAGATGAGGTAAGTATTCACATAAGCAGATGAGGTAAGTAGTCACACAAGCAGATGAGGTAAGTATTCATACAAGCAGATGAGGTAAGTATTCACACAAGCAGATGAGTTAAGTATTCACACAGGTATCAGTTCAGTCTTTGGAGATCCTTGAACAATACAATACATTCAAGACTGCTTGTGGGATGTGCTTTCTGGAGTTCCTTTTTGGAGTCTGTCTGCAGTACCATTTTATCTTTGTATAGCAACTTTGATGAGCTGCCCCCTCCGACCTGTTTATTGAGGTAGTCTGCCACCATTATGAACAACAGTGGTCTTGAAGCTGAGCCCTGTTGCATACCCACTCTCACTGGGAAGCCCCCTGTGAGTCCAAATACTGTCCATTAGTTTCTATACATAGCCTGTACTAATTCTACTAATGTTTGTGGGACTTTGAACCATCACAGGACTGCCCACCCAGTTTTATTATGCTTTCTCCAAGTTCAGGAATGCCCAGTAGGACCCCTTGTTTCATCTACCTGTCTCACTGCAAACCTTGTCCTGCATCCTGGTCTGAATCAGAACTACTCCTCTCTCATCTTACGTTCTACTACTCCACATATTCATCACCTTCTCCAGCACTTTTAAGCAGTGGGACAGGGGTTTTATTCCACTTTACAGCTTGCAGTTGTGATTATCTCCTCTATTTGTGAGTTTCTCCTCTGTTCTTATACACTGGCACTAAAATGTTTATCCTCCCATCATCTGGGATGTGTTTCTATCTCTCCATACTGTAATAAGTACCCTTAAGAGCCATTTATCCCCTAAGCCCCCAGCATCTTGATTATATCTGCAGTGATTTCATCTAAAAATACCACGTTCCCTGACTTCACCTTCCTTAACGCACTTTGAATATCTTCTATAGTGAGTTATATTTCTTCTTTCAGTATATGCTGTGCATGCAACAGTACAGCTCATGTAGGCATGGGTAGCACTACATTGGGAAACATGCCCAAGCTGTGCAATCCTGTGCCTTGGTGAGTACTCCAGTAAAATTCAAATACTTTTTTTAATGTGCATCCAGTCTACAGTCCCTACAGGGCATGGGTCGCCAACCAATATCTTATTCCTGTGCAGACTAAGCCCCTGCAATCTCTAGTCAAGATAGTCATCTAACTAGAGACTACCAAGAACTGCAAACATAGAGAACTTTATTCTTTAGGATGATTTTTGCTTTGCAGGTATGTGGTTTATTTTCAGTTTTGGCAGGAAACCAGCCAGACCTGCAGATAATGGTAATAGCAGATACTGCCCACAGCAGAACAGAGTTTTTTGTTTGTTTTTTTTAATTAATTTTTACCACTGCAATCAAGTTGTGTGTGTGTGTGGGGGGGGGCTGCATACCTTTCGTTGCTCAATAATTCAGGACAGAGACAAAAATAATAAACCAAAGTTAAAAACGAGGGACACTTTTTAAGTATCACTCTAATTGACTGAAAATATTATTGCAAGTTTCGTATCAGCATGCATTTTCTGAACAATAAGAAGTATGAAACTAAAGACCGTATTACTTACTAACTATAATGTTCAGTGATTTACCAGAAAACCAAACAGAGTGGGGCAAAAATAGAAGGAAAATCAGAACAGTTGACAGGTGTGGTTCCCTCTAGTAACATCATCAGCCCTCTACAGCAGCATACATTTTGTGACTATTTTTTACCACTACTGATGATCACAACTGATTGCCTATAGTTGCTAGTTGTATGGGGGGGGGATTTAAAGCATAACATGCCTCATTATATGGAATGTTCCTCATCCTGAGTGTTTAAAATTCCATGTTCTGTTGTGTTCCACACTGAAGGGATCTGCCACACTTTCACTGTTATGATTTTTTTAGCAAATAGCTATGATAAATAATATTGAATCATAAGTACTTTTTAATAAGTTTGAAGAAAGAAACTATTATTAACCATGTAGAGAGCTTCCCAGTTAAAGCTGTCCAAGCCTGGAAAAACTCCCTTATCAGTCTCAACAGAATGTCATTGTCTCCCTCTACTCTTCCCTCATTAGGCCAATCATCAAGTACAATGCCCCATTTGGCATGTACCTCACTAGACACCTGCAACAACTGGAGGCCGCAAAAGTA
This sequence comes from Protopterus annectens, assembly GCF_019279795.1. Lineage (NCBI taxonomy): Eukaryota > Metazoa > Chordata > Ceratodontiformes > Protopteridae > Protopterus > Protopterus annectens. The sequence continues at coordinate 488,732,585 of NC_056728.1, forward strand.
CCTCACAAAGAGGATCCTAGGCCTTAAACACTTGTCCTATATAGACAGACTCAAAAAACTCCAACTATTCTCTGTCTCATATCGCCTATTTACAGGTGATCTCTGCTTGATTTACAAAGCCATGTCTGACTCAGCTCTGTTAGAAATGCTACATCTAAAGAAATCCCAATCCCTCTGCACCACATTCTACAGACACTTCAGCCTCATTACCACAATCAACAGAATGTACTGGAGGGAAAGGTTCATAACCCAGAGACTGCCCATGCTATGGAATAGACTTCCCATACATGTCAAGCAGAGCACCTCACTGGCCTTCTTTAAAAGAAATCTTGATGAGTGGATGAGAAATAGAAAATTCACCCCGGGGATAACTCCAGTGGCTTTACTTGACAGAGGCACTGGGAACTAAGGTCAGGTGGCATGATGCCAGGGTAATCCTATGGCTAGGCTTGTAAAGGCCCCAGGGCCATTAGCTTAGTACACACCTATGAACCTATGACTCTATGTGGGCAATGTGTATTGTGCAATACACTTGTAGTAATCTTTTATTTAATTTTTATGGCAATTAATGAGGGATGGGGTGCTCTGTAATAGCAAGTGGAAATAAATTACAGTGGATGTTACACTCTTTATGTCCTTCTCAGTGACACATAATAATGAATGTGGGTATCATTTTTGGTGGCAGGTGATGTATAAAAGCAAACAACAGTTACAGGATCACTTCTGAATGATAATTGATAGTTTGTTGGGAAGATAGTAACTGTCAAAGAGCAACATGGCCATTATATTTATATGATTCCTTCACAGTCAAGGGTAGAGTACCATTACAGAAGGACTACATCCCACTGGTCACTGTGTAAGAGTATGGTACCATTCCACTAGTCACTATACAATTGTTTTGTACCCAAATATCTGAAGTATCTTTTTAGAAGTCCATGAATTTTATTTATTGTCAAATGACTTTCAGGGAACTGACATATGACATATTACAGCTTCTAAATCCAGCTTTTCAAATGCCTTTGTTGTCATGCAGTCTGGCACTATACCCAGTTTCCATGGGGAGGGGGGGCATTTAACATCTACAAAAAGACCAGGTAAAACTAATCTCCAGAAAATATGTGTACTAAGTTCTTATATCATAAGTCTATATTTCGCCAGAATGTTTTTCTGTTACAACATGCGTTGAGGACAATAACATGTTTATGAGCAAATAAAGCTATGGGATCAACTTCAGAAGTGTGTTTCACTGGAGGCTGTAAGGTAACAATCACACTCTCACAAGTCTTTTATAGCTGAATACCCAGTTGTTGTTAGTTTAAAGTTTTGTAATGAAATTTCAAAATGTCACAGAAATATATAGTCTTTCAAAGACAAGACCCTGTGGCTTTAGTTCATGTGCCTTTACTGCTAGGCTGACATTTTGCATTATAGTCATTTATCATGGGTCACGTAGTGAATTTCTTGTCAGTATGCCGAGTACAATAATGGCTTCAAATAGATTTTTACTGAGTTGTTGCATGATAAATAAAATTCCTGTTTATTTTTCTTAAAAAAAATTTTTTTTTGTCACTAGACTTATAAGACCCCCATTTAGACTCATGCACTAAACTGCATTACAAGAAGATAAAGTTGTGTATGTGTTTTTACAACTGGAATGACCAGCTAAGTACATTTTGCATTTGAGGGTCATGATATATTATTGCAAGACATTTGCTATAATATTACATACAAGTACAGAGAAATGGTCCTTTATTGCTAGATACCACCAGTAATCTTGTGTAGCCATTTGGAAGCTCTGCTTTTGACATCCATTTCACCAAAATATGTATGCATGCTTGGTAACCATTTGACTTTCAGATACTTAGTGTGAGTCACGGATGAATAATTAAACATGTAGACTTGCATATACCAGCCTATGATTGCTGATTTTGGAGCATTCCTTTTTCTTTGAGGTATGCTAGACTTAGAGTTGTAATATATACATATATATTATATAGTATATATATATATATATATATATATATATATATATATATATATATATATATATATATATATATACATACACACACACACACACACACACACACACACACACACATTTCTTCATACAAAAGTGCTATATACACAAACAAGTGAGAAAAAGGAGGTAAACCAAGACATTTTGTTTTATTTACTTATTTGCTTGTTTGTTTGTGTAATATCTGTTTAACTATGTGCATATTTGCAAGGTAAGTGGGCTAGTACACAGATAACAGTAACGGGGAATTGTCAGTCGATCAACAACCCTTTCACAGGGTTCCAGCAGAGTGAAGTAATTTAGACAAAACAACTTTCATTGACAGTAAGAAGTTTCTCATATTTCCACTGTTCTGTGATCTTGGAGTACGTATATATAGGTGGGTCTAGGACTAATGATCGCCTACACGTTTCAATGAAACTGAAATGGGCCAGCACACCAAAAAAGCACTTTCACGAAACTAAGCTAAAAAAAGAAAAAAAACATGAGAAAATGGCTTTTGCTGAGATCACAGCACAGTGGGGATAAGGGAATATTCCCTTTTCCCCACTGTAGTGTGATCTTGGATTGAGAATATAAAAGTAGGGGGGTGACCCACACATGGGGGTGCAGGGGGGCTTGCCCCCCTGTATAAACGTGATTACTGTTATCTTTATTTTTTAGCAGACTTTCGCAAAAGTGTGCTCGCTCATTTCAGTTTCATTGAAATGTGTCATCAGTAATTAATCCTAGATTCATATAGGTATATATATATATATATATATATATATATATATATATATATATATATATATATATATACTATGTTTGTGGGCTGTGGGGATACAGGGAAACTTACCTCCTGCAAATAAAACTTATCTCCAAGGCTTGCCATCTTGTCAAATGTTATTTCAGCTAGTTCTTTTGATCTAGCAACAGACAGTGAAAGAAGTCCTGATCGATCAAAAGAAATCCTCAGAAAAAAAACCCTGGCTTGCTATGAAGCTCACACCTTGCTTGCCCCAACATAATAGATCGAGTAATCAGACAAAAGAGAAGAAAAGAAAGGGTGTGCATTGACATGCTTCCTGAAAATAAATCGGTTATGGTGACAATCTACTACAAGCAGTGGCCAGAGAAGGTCCTAAGGTCAATATAAACTAGGCTGAAAACTTGGAACCTGACTGGTGTAAAATCACAGGAGCTCAAGGAAATACTCAGAGCTCAAGCACATCAGGAAGAAGAAATAGATGCAATCATTGGAGAATGGCACTGTTAAAAAAAAAAATAATGTGTCATGATGATATGTAGTTGAGTCGGGTACAGAAATAAAGTACATAAGGAAAGATATTGATGAAATGCTGAAGTTCTGGAAGTTATCAAAAGGAAGAAGGTATGCAAGAAGTGGGAAATAGAAAAGCTGTAACAGGCAAAGACAGAATACTGACTGTCCAACAAAAAGGCTAAGAGAGCAGTCACATTACCAAAGAAGAACATCAGAGAAACTATACCAGCTTCCAGAAAGTGCTTCAGCAGATGGTTAAATAAGCTCTGACTACTAACGTGACTACAAAAGTGAACTACATTTGGGTAACTTGCACAAACTGTATGAAACACAGTCAGTAAGCAAAGACAAGGTAAAACATTAACACAGATGGTAAACTAAAATAAAATTAGAAGCACAACCAGCAGTCACGGCATAGATAAGTAAAAATAGCAAATTTAATAACTAGAACAAACTGTGTTCTAGTTATTAAATTTGCTATTTTTACTTATCTGCCGTGACTGCTGGTTGTGCTTCTAATTTTATTTTCTGCAATAGTGCTTTACACACCAGTGGTTTTATCTCTCTAGCATCATTTGTTTTGCATTCATTAACACAGACGATGTATGTTATTCAAAAAAATGTCTCAAATGAAAAGTACTTTGGGAGTGTACTGGGCAAAAAAATGAAGCAATGGAAAGAAACAGCTGTCATTGTGAAGTCAGAAGTAAGCAAATGCACACAGCTGCAGGCTGACACAAATAAACCAAAGCAACAGACGCTGTCAAATATTATATTTTAGATTATAAGCGACAGTAAGGCTATGAGTCAGTACCCAAAAAAATTAACTTTGAAACTGTACTGAATGTGAATGCTGGAGTTGCCCAAGTACTGCCAAATAAGCAGTGAAGCTCAAAACACAGGGAAAAGAAATCCTACAAAAATATCTTATTTTACAAAAACTGAAGAATACACCTGGATGTCTGAACAACTCCAGTTTAACCTTTGAAAGCTGAAGACTGCAAATTGGCACAAAGATGCCATTGTAGTGGCAGATGCAACTACTACCGATGGCACATTTAACCCCTTAACTGCTGAACATTTTCAGAATGACTGTTCCCAAAATACTGTCTGGTTTAGCTTATGTTTGCCGTTTGATTTAAAAGCCTATATCACCAGACTGGTTCAACATTTATTCATGAAACTTTCAGCAGACAAGACCCCTTGATAATTCCACTCTCATTTTCACTCAAATAATTCCCACTAGACAAAGCCATATAATACTTTAACACTACATTCTTTGGGATTCTGGACCAACTAGTTCTCCCCAGGACAATGAAAATCAAAATCAACATCACTCCCTGGTTATCCACAGAGCTAGGTCTCTGCTACAAAGTAGAGATAAAACATGGGAAAAATGGCAGGCAAACCAAACCATAGCTAACAAACAAGCATACCTAGAACTAAGAAACAAGCCAAGAAATAAATTAAACTAGACCAAAAAACACTATTACACTTATATCCAATCAAAGCATCACAAACAACCACAAAAATTCTGGACAGCAATCAAACAGATTTTACAACCAGGACAAGTTAGTTCACTATCCCCAGCTACCACCAACACCACAGGTAATATCATCTCACAATTCAATAAATATTTCACTGAATCTATCCTAGCCCTTACTAATAAAAACTGCCTCACTCCATCTCCTCCACACCCAATTCAAAGTCAGAATAATGATACCTTTTCCTTCTAACCTGTCCCCACAGATACTATAAGAAAATACATAAAAAAGCTCAAACCAACTCCCTTGCAGCCAACCAAATACCATCAGAATATCTTAAAATCTCAGCCAAAACTATTGTCTAGCCTATATCCATACTCATCAATAGATCCATCTCCGAAAGAGTCCCAACCATTTGGAAAGTATCTCACATAAAACCATTACATAAGGGAGGAAACAACAGAGTTCTCCAACTATCGTCCCATAGCTATCTTATCACTGCTATCCAAAATATTAGAGAGATGCATTCATTCTCAACTTCTACATTATCTCCTTACTAACAATCTCTTATCTAAAACACAGCATGGATTCCATCCAAAACATAGTACCACCACTGCACTGTTGTCCTTCACTAACACTGTTGTCCTTCACTAACAGACACAGGAATGAGAGTTCTCTAGTATCTTCTATCTTCCTAGACCTATCTAAAGCTTTTGACACAGTCTCTCATGGAAAGCTCTTGTACACTCTTTCTAAATTTAATCTTAGTCAGTCTGCACTAGCATGGTTCCAAGATTATTTAAGTGGATTCCAGCAAGTCATAAAATGGCAGCAAAACCTCTCTCCTCTACAGTCTGTCACCCTAAGAGTTCCTTGGAGCTCCATTACTGGTCTTCTACTCTTCACTCTATTTACTAACAATCTACACCCTTCTACCTTGGATGCATCTCTAGTTCAACAACTTCAGCAGATAACCCAACAGTCCTTCTCAGCAGTTGAATATTGGATAGAAAATGCACAACTCATACTTAATCCAAACAAGACAAAACTCATGCTTTTTCTCCCCACTAGAGCCAATGACCCCATCCTCCATTCGATATCAAATCAGCCAACAATGCAATCATCTCTCCTGCAACAAATACAAAACTTCTCAGAACAGTCATAGATAATAACCTAAGATTTGATATTCACATTGCTCAGACTGTAAAGAAAGTTCACAAAAAACGTGGAAATCTACATAGAAATTTCTTACAGACAGCACCAAAGCAATCATTGCAGAACCCACCTCATCTCCACTCTCCTCTATGCTCCTCCAATCCTCACTAACCTGAAAAAATCAGATTTAAAGAAACTTACCATATACTACAACATTTCTAAATTTGTCACAGATAGTATTCACAGCTCCCACCACTGCCTTGCACTAAAACAACTCTTATAGTTAGAACTGCCCAATCTCCTAAACATTCACCAACTAACCATGGTCCGCCTACTTCTCTATCGCCCAGAAGGAACCCCTGCCCTCTAAAACCTACTTCAACCTTACATGACCCACTGCGTCTTACATTCATCCAACCAATCTCTATTAAAGGTAACTAAAGCAAACAACTCTGCAAGAGAATCCCTCTATTCAAACTACTTAACCAAAATCTGAAACTCTCTGCCACAGGAAACAAAATCCATCACAAATACCACAAGCTTCAAAAATATCCTCAAAAGCTGTTTAACTAATACTAGGGTATGCTCTTGTTCAAACCCAGGTTAAGCACACCTATCCAGTCTATGAACTGTAGACATTCTATTTGCCATATGGTAATCAACCAATGTAAATCTGTAACTACTATTCTTTATGTTACACCTGTATACCTTACAGTCACACTATCAGGTGGAAATGTACTACTTTTTTTTTTTCAAATCTGTCATATGAGTGAAGTGTGTGTGTGTGTGTGTGTGTGTGTGTGTGTGTGTGTGTGTGTGTGTGTGTGTGTGTGTGTGTGTGTGTGTGTCTGTGTGTGTGAGTTACAATATTTATCTAAATTGGAGCTTTTCTCCCCAGGCCTCCTCTGAAAAAGGACAGCATATCCAGTCAGACGATCCCGGTAAACAAATGTAAAATAAAATAAATACATTTTCTTTTGCACAGAACAATAGCTTTTAGGGAAAGTAGGCAAGTGAGATCTTGAATATGGGCATGCCTTTCAGAGCATGTAAAATATGTATATTTGCTATAACATAAAAAAGTCAGAAATATTACTTTTACCTCTCATTTCATAAGAGCACATCAATAATATGATTCTGACAGACATGTACAGAATTTGTTAGCTTGAAAAAAAAAGCAAAATATATGGGTCCCTATTGTACTTGTTTTGTAATTTTGAGACTTTTAAGTGCAATCCTAAAAGTAAAAAAGTACAAAACAAGAGATTGTGGAATATGTTGAACATTGTTGTTCTCTACCTCAAAAAAATTGGCAAATCTTCAGCTTCTACAATAACGGTAAGGTAGAGAGAATAATGATCTGGAGGGCATAGGTTCAAGTCCTAGTAAAAGCACACTCTTCTTTAGTCTGAGCTTTAGACTTTTACCAGAGCCTTTGCCTCCAAAAATTTCAGAGTAATAAAGTAGTTCTTTTGACCTCTGGTTCAGGAAGCATGTTAATGTACTGCCTCCTTTCCTGTCTTTGTCTGTTTACTTGATTGAACTGGTGCATAGTGCTGTTGCATTTAGTTCTGTATTATTCTAAACTGAGCTTTACTTATGGGTGAAAAAAGGACCTGAGGGTAAGTCTATATAAAAATGTTAAAAATGGACAGCTGTAGTTAAAGTAAATAAATACATAAATAAATATAATGTGAAGTTATATTTCTACTGTTCTCATTGGTTTGTTTGTGTATATCTGAGTAATATAACTAGTGTCTTCTTATGAAATGAGACCCAAAATAATATTTTTTCTCAGTGTTATTTTTTGTCTCCAACACCATCAGGTGCCTCTCATGGCACCCATTGGCCCATCCATTCCCACAGGGCTAAGAGACAGATAGTGTCTAAAACCATGGTGGAATCAATACATCTCAAATTTGTTCTCTGCTCGGGCTGAAAGCCTTTTGAGCCTATTCATTCCCTAGGAGATAAGAGTCAGGCATTAGGGAGTAGGTTATTTCACGTTTATACAAGCTCCCACCCTCAAGTACCTAGCCCCTCACTGCAGTAGTTGTAGCTTTTGCACATGTTGCTGTCCTCTGAGATCCCATGTTCTTGCACACAATGTGCACAACTCTTGATTTATGTTCTATTAACAGAGGAAGTTGATGTAAATCAGCCAAACTGATCTTGTTTTGTGTTTCAGGCAGTACCTGCAATAAATGTGAATATTGTTCAAAGTTTTTGAGTTTTTCTGAGTCACTGGCAGAGATGGGTTTATAGCAATGTGCATTTTCTTTTTCATTTTTCTGTTTTATTTTTGCTGATTTCCTGATTTCCTCTGCCAAGTGGTTCAGAGAGTGACTCGGCCATATAAAATTTTAATCTAAGATGGAAAAGTGATCATTGCCACGATGACAGTCACCCGTTCATTCCTAAGGGAGAATTCACTGTGCAGGTCAGTCCAGAGAAACTGTGCGGGGTGTCATCGAGTATATGTGTGCAGACAAGTGTTGGATTGAATACGGAAGCATGATTGAGGCTACTAAAATGTGTGTGTGTGTGTGTGTGTGTGTGTGTGTGTGTGTGTGTGTGTGTGTGTGTGTGTGTGTGTGTGTGTGTGTGTGTGTGTTTGTGTGTGTGTGTGTGTGTGTGTGTGTGTGTGTGTGTGTGTGTGTGTGTGTGTGAATCTCTGGGTTTGTGTTTCTTTCTGTACTTGGTAGTTGATGGAGCAGGCAATGCTTCACCTAATAAGAAGTATGTTCAGGACTCTTCTATCATAATCAAGTAGGTAAATGTTCTCAAAATGGACATCAAGATTCATTTCTTCAGTTTTGCTTCACTCTGCTCTCAAGTTGAATTTCTTGGCATCCTTTTATTGTGCATATAATTTATTTATAATCAGAAACCCAGTCATAACCTTCTGTGTTGTGACTTTGGGTCTAAAAATGTATGATTTTCTGTAAAAAAGTGATATTTTTATTTCCTAAGATGTTATCACATAAAAAATATTTTTTTGTTTACATTAAAATTTAAGCTGCAACTGCTCCCTTGCTTTATAAAGGTAGAAATCAAGTCTAATGGTAGTTTATAAATAATTATACCAATAACATTCCCTGAAAATCTAAACTGGACACACAGTAGATATAGGTGTGCATTCAAGCGTGTGATATGAAAGAACAGCCACAACAGGGCTGGCCTCCCAGAGATGTGAACATTTGCTCTAGATGATTGTCGCTGCTGAAGTGATACCCTGATACCATGAGCAAAAATGGGGAAAAAGGTGTTGTAGATGCTTGGATGGTTTCCCTGAAAATGTCTTGAAAAAATGTCAAAAAAATTTGGAGATAAAGGTATTGATATACAGAGAGAGAAAATAGCACAAAACACTCAAAAGTTTGGGGGCAGTCTTCCAGAACATGATTTAGTCATAACAAGACTCTTAGAAGCACATCCATTTACTGTATGATCTAGAGTGGCATTCTCTTTAAAATCTGAAGTAAAACTGTAATTTTAGTATGCATTTTTTAATAAAATATGTCATAATATATTGAATAGTTATTTGACAAATGGTTTGAACTTCTGTGGGTTTTTCAGCTACAACACAGACATCGAAACACTTTTCATAACATGAAGTTACTGCTGTTTTTGGCAGCTGGACTAATTAAAGCTAATAACACAGAAGTGTGCTAAAATAGGACTGACTAAACCAGAATACACACAGTAACTAGTAGACAAAATAATAAAGTACCAACAAAACCAAAAAGATGCACTGCTGTCAGATGGACAAAATTCACTTGAGACTTTAGTATAAAAACTCGTTTATTCCAAAAATAAAAACAGACCGAGTGCTATCATCCCCATACACTGGTACTAAATCAGAATCAATCAAATAACATCACCAGCACACTTTTATACCATAGTTAATTGACCAATATGTAACCATTTAGAACTATTTAAAAATTTAAAGGTACCATATTCAAATTATATTCTTAATTCTTATTCTTATAAAATGCTGAAACCATTAAAACATCATTTAATAAGAAGTTCAACTGAGACTAAGGCAATATTACTATCTAACATGTTTGTTTATACAATGACCCTATTATTTAATATAGGCATTAGGGGGGTGTTCTCATTTAAACTGGGAACTTGTATGGCATGTAACTTTATCTGCCATTTCAACTCCTTTTCTTCTATGTGGGATCTAAAGTCCCCACCTCTAGGATTTACCATAATGCATTCTAATATCCTGAACCCATAGTTCTTAAAATTGTGGCATTTCAAGGAATGTTTAAACAGATATTATTTTGGTTCCCAGTCAAGATTTGATAATGATGCTCATATATCCTATCACGGAGACACATCTCTATTTTACCCACATAAAATGCTGGACAGCCCAAACACTTTGCCATATAAATTATCCCTTTAGTTTGACAATTGCCTTTCACAAATATAACCTTCAACTCCAGATCATTTTCTAAGTGAATTTCCTTTACCTCTAATAGAAATTTACATTGAGAACATCTCCCACATTTATATGTTCCCTTACTATCATGCCCTTTGTTGTAATAACTACCTGTATTTGTTTCTAAATTTGACATGAGTTTTAAAAATGAAAGAAGGATGTGGTCCTAATAAGCAAAAATAGGGGGTTACATTTTAAAATATTACAATTGGCTTCCACTATATTTTTAACTAACTTCACCTTAGGGCCACAGGGCATCATCAGTGGTCTTTCAAATGTATTATCTACATTTACCATCTCTTTTTCTAGAAAACTCATACCCAGTAAAGGTGTATACCTTTTAATCCAGTATGAGTCCGCATATCCTAAAATTTCTTCCACTAAACTAGTTGGATATCCTCTAGCATAAAACATGTTTCTCACTGATCTAAGTGCTTACCTAAATCTTCAAAATGAGATGTCATCTGGGCTACACAGATAAACTGTCCTTTTACTATACTTTTCTTTTGACTCAAAGGGTGGCAACCAGTGAATTCTAAATAGGAGTTACTAAACGTGGGCTTTCTATAAATTTTTGACTTAAATCTATTTTTAATATTTTGAATATAAGTATCTAGGTAATTCATTCCCTCCTTGTTACTAGAATGAGTACATTTTAAAAAAAATGAGAATTACTCAAATCTTCCATGAACCCACTTATTTCTGTTTCTGATCCTTTCCAAAGAGTAAAAATATTGTCCAGGAACTGAACATATGATTTAATTTGTTTGTTTGTGTTTGTGTCTTTCGGCTTTTCCCGGTTAGGGGTCGCCACAGCGGAACTCCGGTCCGCTAATGATTGGCAGTAGGTTTTTACATGCTGAGTTGCCAGCCCTGATGCACAACCTTCAGCGAAGGTACGCCCACTCATGCATGTCTCCACACAAAAGATGCTCTAGCTGAGAATCGAACAGGACAATGTCTTACTGTGAGGCGACATCGCTACCGCAGCACCACCACCGAACATATAATTTAATATACTTGTAATATTCACTATTAAAACATTATTCTTTTCCTATTCTAATAACACCATATTAGCATAACTAGGAGCACTGGAAGCCCCCATAGCTACTCCTTTTTTCTTTTTGAAATATTCCCCTTCAAAATCTATATAATTATAGTCCAAAACCAAGCCCATAAAATCAATTATTAAATTCACTTTGTCATCCAGATACTTGGTATATCTGCGTATACTCTCTAAGAACATCTCCATCCCTTCTTCCCTTGGTATTGAAATAAAAAGATCAACTATATCTATAGTCAGAAAAACTATATCCTTATCCCAAAGAGTATTTTTTATTCTTCCTAAAAAAATCCCATGAATCCTTAATAAGATGGTTTGTATTTCCATAAACTTGTTTTAACCAACTATCTACACATACCCCAAATGGACATGTTTTAGAACCTCTACCAGCCAAAAATGGCCTAAAGGGTGGATTCACTAGGCCTTTGTGAATCTTTGGGATACCAAAGATTGTAGCTACTATGGGATTTTTTACTTTTAAAAAACTGCAAATGCCTCCAGAAATTCTATGATCCAAAAGATATTCCTCTAAAAGATAGTCTATTCTCCTATTAGCTTATATTGATCTCATTAGTAGAAGACATAGAATAGGTTTCTGTGTCATTTAACATTTCAAAAAAATCTTTGTGAATATTTTAATGAATCGAACAATACCATCCCCCCACTTTTGTCGGGTCTCATCACCCTAATGGATTTACCTTTCCTTAATTGATCTAATAATTTAAACTCATCCTTATTCAAATTCGAAGAATGATACTGTTTTTTATCTTGTATTTTAAAGCATATAAATCCTCTATTATCACTTTTCCTAACATATTTAACATAGGGTCTAACGGGGGATTCTACGTACTTTTCTTTTTCAATCTGTGACTTGATCCTTAAATAGAATGACTAAATTTAACTTTCTCATATACAACTTAGTTTCTATAATAGAATCTATATAATCAAAATATAATTATAAACATAGCACACTTTATAGGTGTTTAATACACCTTGACGTGTTATATCCATCCCAATATTTGTATCATTCGCCACCATTTTTTCTTTTCTTCTCCCATACTCTCATTTTGGCTGGGTAAACTTGATCTATCTCTAACCAGGAATCTCATCTCGGTCGGCTCTGAAAAAAAAGACTTCTGTTGCCTACCATGTTGATTAGTCTGATAATTGTAATGAGGTTTAGCATGCATGTTTTGTTACCTAGGCAGAATGCTAGCATTCGAAACATCGTGGCCACTGGTATCTCTCGTTCCCATTCTAGCCTCCATTGTATGCACTGATGTCAACAAATTGGGCATATGTATCTTATTAGAATCACATTCTACTGTAGTCATATTCACTATATTATTTCTTGTATTTTCTCTCGGCCAAGAAAATACATTCCCTCTCCGAAAATCATTGAAGCATGCAGAGTATGATGACTTCAGCCAATACAACGGAAGTAGTAGCAGCAAAGACAATGGTGCAGTCGAGTACAAATAGAATAGATGCAGGTCCGGATAAAGGAATGGGAGCTATCATAGCTGACCAATCAACCACTCAGCATACAAGAGATGTCAGGAGGAAGGAGAATGGAACTGTTTTCAATGACCATATCCATACTCCTAAAAATAACGACACTTCAGTAGAAATGAATGGTTTTCACTCTTTTCCATTGCCGATACAGCAGCCAGAATGGCAAATATGGTCACCGCAGAACAAGATAAAGAAACGGAAGAATCTAGAAGAGAGACATGAGTTTCAGAAGAAGATACTTTGACCCACAAACAGGACTTAATCGTGAACATTTCCAGGTATGATTTAACTGAGTATGAGAAGTCCTTATTAAATAAAGGCCTCAATTTCATACCATCTAGGTATACAGCTGTAACAGATATTACGACTGATATTAAAATGTTCATGAGAAGCATAGCTTTGAGAATGTTATTTGGACAAGGAAATATTAATGGAAGTGCAAATGTTTTTAGGAAACCTTCAACTTTTATACCACAAACGCACCCAATATTGGATGTATTTGAAAGGGCATGTGAAAAAGCTTTGCTTGATTTTTATAAAAGTGATGACAATAAACCTGATTTTTTTAATTTGACTCATAATGAAAATGAAGCCATTAAGAGTCAACATAATAATAATGGGATTGTAATCAGACAAGCTGATAAAGGTGGGGTGATTGTGATACTAGACCAAGAAATGTATAACAACAAAATGAAGGAATCGTTACTTGATAGTGAAACATATCAGACTTTGAATGGAATGTCATTGAATAAGATTATTAAAGATGTTCAAAGTCAATTATATGATTTATTATTAAGTAATGTGATAGATGTTGATCTATATAAACATTTTCTGGTTGAGAAACCAGTAATCCCAACTTTTAGGGGATCACCGAAGGTGCACAAGGATATATTAGATCCACCCATGAGACCTATTGTCTCAGGGGGTGGATGGCTCACAGAACCACTGATCATTTATTTAGAGAAACAATTTAAACCTGTTGTGGAAGGAATCAAATCAATAATGAGAGACACTCAACATTTCCTAGAAAGTTATGCAGACTATGTTTTTTCGAAATCAGATATAAATGACGATATATTAGTCACATTGGATGTGGTATCCTTGTTTACATCCATACCCAATACCATAGGAATGGATTACGTAAGGTTATTACTTATTGAATAGGGTATTCCAAGGGACCAGGTTATGAGGTGCATGTTGATCCTAGATATAGTATTAAGTAATAATGTTCTAATGTATGACAAAACATATTATTTACAAATAAAAAAGGGGTAGCGATGGGGACCCGTGTGCCATCGCATATGCTAACTTAGTGTTGGCATATTGGGAAGGCACATATGTATTAGGTAATACACCATTTAGTGAACATATAAAATACTATGGACATTTTGTTGACAATGTTTTTTTGGCTTGGGATGGTACTGAACAACAGTTGAATGATTTTGTTATTTATGTGAATGGCACAACAAATTTTTTGAAGTTTGAATGTACAAGTTCAACACAAAAAATAGAATTTTTGGATGTAAGACTAACTAAGGGAGTTAATGGAATAGAGACTGTCATGTATAGAAAGCCATGCTGGAGAAATAACTTATTACATCATAATTTTGGGTCCTGCGTTCTACTTTTGTACTTCATTAAACTTTTTAATATGAGAATTGGAGATTTTCTTTACGCGTTCAGCTGTGGTGAGCCTCTTTTGTTTTTTATACACATTTTCAGTTTATAACTGAAAAATGCAATCATACCAGTATTCTTCTATGCAGATAAATCCCAAAGTAATATCTTCTGTGTTATCCACATAACAAGTCTCCTCACTTTCAGGTTCCCTAGCTACACAGTCATCTTTTTATAGTGTAGATTCAAGGCTGTGAGCATGGTCCCAAAGCTCATTAGAACTGCTGTGCAGCACGTGTAAATATAGTGTAGGCACCCCCTCAGTTTTTGTTTCTAATGGATTGCAACTGCAAATGATTACTGGTATGGAGAAGGAAAACACAACATCAATTGAGACTCCCTTACCTCCAGTGGGCGTGTCAGCCAGGTTACACTTACAAAGCATAGAAGTAATTGCATCAAGGTTTTAAATGTAAGCAAGCAGCACACATTTCACAGTTTCTATTGTAACATCCAACCTACCCTTCATTTCTCAATAACTATACACTATTTCCATTTAATATTGTCAAAAGATTTTAAGGACAATGATACAGAATGCCTTACAGACTGCATGTCTCAGATTAGTGGTCAGATAATAGAAGAATGAGCAACAAACACACAGAGATAATCTGCAAGCAATAGTCATAAATGGTTGTGTGATCACTCAGTGCACTACAACTGAAATTAATACATGCATAAACAACTCAGAAGTGTAAAAGTGTCATATGTTTTATTAATAGTGTGGATGATGTTGCAGTTGCTGATATGCACAATGATTTTCATTCCCTTCTGCAAAGCTGTTTCTGTGGCAAAGATGGATATGACACCCTTACCATGTTGAAGATTCATTGAAGTGAGAGCTCAGATCCAGACCTGTGTAAAAATATTCATGTGTACCAACAAAAAAAATTGTAGTGTTGTTTATTTAATAGGTTTATTTTCTTCCTTTCTTCTAAATTTCCTTTTTTGTTTTTTAAGCCAGTATTTGCATGGTGTGTGGCTTAGCGCAAACAGGAGAAATGGAGTACACAATAAATGTCATATTTAACTTTGTTTATTTCATTTGCACAATGCTTAATAGAGTGCAACCTTGGACTACTAGTCCAGACAGGAAGCAAACAGAACACCTGCAGACAGGGCGTAAACATTCTAAATGTCAAGAAGGATACATTGTTACAGTTTTTGCTTTCCATCGCGCAACACCCCTGAGTGATATTGCATAGCAGTTAGCAAGCTTTCTCAACACCTACAGCCATTAAACACCTGCAGAGAGGAAGCAGTCATCAGTTTCAAAATAGATACATTGTATCAGCTGTCTGTTGGGCACTGTGTAAACATGGTAAGAGGCATTGCATGGCAGTTATCACACAGAAGTTAATAATGAATAGGGAAATATCCAACTGTTATTTATCTAATTCCTGTAGCATGAGGTGTAAGTATGGGGCTGAACTGCAGATGGTCCTGGGTTCTAATACAGGAAGTGCAACATATTTTTACTGTTGTAACAGTTCAGTTTATTGTAATGAGCAGGAAAATATCAAAGTGTAATTTTCATGTTCATGTGGCAACAGGTGTGTAAGTGTAGGGCTGCAATATACATTGTCCTGGGTTTCAATACAGGAAATTCCAAATATTTTTACTGTTGTTCCATTTTACCTTATATTAAATATCACTTATAACAATTTACACATAATTATAAATAATGAAGCTGATATTAATTATATGTATGAGAGATAAGACACCCTTACTGTGTTTTGAAAGTTAAGATGTATGACTGAGGGTATACTATTATGTTTCTGTAAGTATAATTCTGCTACTTGGACTTTGATGGCCTTCACACTTAAGACACATACACAAATGAATGTATATACAAGGACCTTGTCAGGTTACACACATACATGTTTAACACCTCAGTCTGTCATCTGTATTTATAAATAATTCATGACAATGTCTAAGAAGCACTTCTTCTGTGACAAAGATGGAAAATCACTGCTGTGGAATAAATTGTTTTGTCCCTTATACATAGGTTTGAATCCCACACTGTAAAATTTAGCAGTGTATAAAGCCAAACAAACATGTGTCTGGTCATGAATTTTATGCCCCCAGCGTATGTCTGCAAAGCTAAATCACCTAACAGTTACAGCAGCACACACCCCTCAAACTAATGTCAAGTGTCAGATTAACCTTCAAATTTGTAAAACTGCTTTCCTCATTCTTTCTCACTTTTGCTCTACTTAAGATCATGCAAATACTGTTGGCATTGTTGGTCAGGTTTATGCACTGCCAGTAAACACAATAGCAGGAATTGGAGGAAAATCATTATTTGCTAATCCACTGCTTTGTGATTAGACATGTCTGGTATTAGAGAGGAAGGTGCCCAACTTAGGGAGCAGAGGTGAGGTGTTCAGGAGTCCAGAATATTTATTGGACTCCTGGTACACAGCCAAAGACTTCTGCAGGGAGAATATTCTGGCTCCCAGTACACGTCTGAGGCTTGGAATAGTCTGGCCAAGGTAGTATCCAAGGTGACTGGCATCCCATGCACTAGACAGCAGTGTAGGCACCACTTCAATGACCTAAAAGGGTGCAAAAGAAATACACTCAACCAGTGGTTGGATGAGTTCTAAACTAGCAACATCCCACAGCTGAGTAAGTATGCTAATAAAGAGGAAACAGTGCCCAAATTAGGGAGAAGTGGTGGGGTGTTCAGGAGTCCAGAATATTTATTGGACTCCTGATAAAATTCCAGAGCCAAAGGCAAGACTGGCATACATAATGCTCTTCTGTTTTCTTTTCTTTTCACAGCTAATTCTGAAAAAAAAGATGCAAGCAGACAGGCCTATGCTGAGCATCTAGAGAGACTGAGGGAAGCAAGCAGCATGTATGCACCACAGAGTATTATTGCACCTTTCAAATTTAAAGAAAAATATTATTTTGTATACAGTAGTAGTAAAGTTAGCATGTGTATCCTAACTGAAAAGCAAGTATGCATGCATCAGTTGTGGGTTCAAAAACTATGAATAACAAGTATAAAATACTGCAATTCTTTAATAATATTATAGAAATTAAATTCTACACAAGTGGTCCTACTGTTAACTTTAATCTGTGTAATTAGACTAAGCCTATCTGCAATATCTGCACATTGCAAGAATTACTTTGAGCAATCTCTAATTGTAGTCTGTAGTAGTTAGGAAGCATACTTACATGTAAAACCTCAGATAAAATGTTTGTATTATTGTCATAATGCATTGTATGTCACATATGATGGTACTAATTTTATCTCTTTTTTTATCTTCTATTATGTGTCATCAAAATGTCTCCATGTCATCTATCTGTAACAAATCACTAAATGATTCAAAGCACAGGGAAGAAGACCAATACCAGTGGGTCAGCCTGCCCCTGCTTCACTGGCTCCAGCACCAATGCCCAGCACATCTGGGACCCAACATGGCAGTACTGCTTCTGCTGCACCTGCACTACCTGCACCCTCAGGTAATACTGCCCCAGCAGCTGATGCTGTGGTACCCTTGAGGAGTACCGGCAGAGGTAGGGATATTATCACACACCAGGAGATTCCACGATTGGTGTGTAGGGTTGTGCACAGCACCATTGAAGCACACCTACACTGGATGGAGAGGCTGCTCTCCCTCAGTGTCCATAGGAGGAGGAGATGTCAAGCACTCCAGCAGCCAGCAGAGTAAGGGGACAGTGATCACAGTCTTACAGGTGAGGACTAGATTCTCAATGTCCCCATGTTTCATGGGCATGGGCTTGAGTTGTCCCATTCCTCACCCCAATCACGCTGTCCTCCAACCTTTTGTGTCCCAAACTGTCTCTGTGCCCTGTCTTGTTTGTCCTGTTTGTTTGCATTTGCTTATTCACCTACCCAACTTACCTGAGCCAGAAATACCAATGTCCCTTACCTAGCATTCCTCTTTCATTGAAGTAAAAAAAAGGGCACGTGTCCCACCAAAAAAAATTGTCCCATACATAGCTCTCCATTTCGCACAAGTGTCTTTTTGACAAACTTGATTTGGTCCAATTGGCTATACAACATGATTGCATTGTCCTTACCCCTCTTTGTAGAGTTGACAGTCTAAATTCAGCTAATATTCTGTACATATTTTCATTTTACACTGTTGAAGAAATGGATAGCTATGTTTCTTTCCTATCTCCTCCTAAACATTCCTATATTGCTTTCCCTTTGTTCTTCCCCCTGCTTTCCCCTCCATTTCATGACTTTCCTATCTACCCCATTTTAACACCTATAATCTGGTCAAATATAGAATCACACACAACAAAGTAGCAAAAAAAAAAAAAAACAATGCAGCCTGTGATGAGCCACCACTGCCAATTGATATGTGACATGGATATCCCACCTGTGGGCCAGTAATCAAGGAGCCTCAATCCTCACCACTGACACTTGTGGGGGGGTGTTCACTTGGAGGATAACAGGTACACACACAGTATTTCCAGATGCAGCTCTCTGCATCAAATGCAATTTCCCTTAAGAGCATACAGTCAGTTTGGGACTAGTTTCTCACTCTTCTCATTGACACAGCTATAGAGTTGAAATCTCAGCTGAGTGACCAAGCCAAGACCTCCAGTCCCCTCTCTGTCCAACCATTGCTTTGTTTCCCTGCCCAAGTAACTGTGTGTGGATGAGGCCTGTGGGAAAGGATGGTCAGAGGGGCATGGATATTTTTTATGGGGGATACCCACCCCTTTTTTGGAGAAAAGAGGGATATACGAGGTTTAGATATATGGAAGAGGGTAAGAGGAGAGAAGAAGAACATAAGGCAAGGAGGAGAAAGATCATGACTAAGACATGGAAGTTAAACACACAGGGATGGGGGGAATGCAGAAGCAAATAACATATCACTGGGAAGTTTAAGGAAACAAACAACTCACAAAAAGGGGAGGTGTGCTCACTTATAGGTTCATAGGTTCATACTAGGCTATCTGCCCAGGGGCATTTATAAGCCTAGCCCATAGTTATGTGGCTTTCGCCACCCCTTTAGTTTGAAGAAAACTATGCCTATTATTTGGCTGTGCCTCTGTCAAGTAGTGACACTGAAGTAATCCCTGGGGTATATCTACGATCTCCCATCCATTGGTCAAGATTCCTCTTGAACAAGGCCAGCGAGGTGCTCTGCCTCACATGTACCGGGATTTTGTTCCACAGCATAGGGAGTCTCTGGGTGATGAATCTGTCCCTCCAACATGTTCTATTAATAACCGTGTCAAGGTTTAAGTCTCCCGCCCTTGTGGTTCTGAGGGATCTAGATTTTTTAAGGTGAAGCATATTCATCAAATCTGGGTTTGACATGGCCTTATATGTCAGGCACAGGTCA
The DNA here is from genome assembly GCF_019279795.1 of Protopterus annectens. Classification (NCBI taxonomy): domain Eukaryota; kingdom Metazoa; phylum Chordata; order Ceratodontiformes; family Protopteridae; genus Protopterus; species Protopterus annectens. Next base: position 488,752,546 of record NC_056728.1, read on the forward strand.
CCTCTGAGCAAGCGGTATGCGACTGAATAGAGCTGGAGTTCTTTCAGTCTGGCAGCATAAGACATATTTTTGAGACCCTTTATCCTTTTGGTGAGGAACTTTTGGGGCCTTTCCAGCTGCTGCAGGTGTCGGGTCAGATACATTCCGAATGGGGCATTGTACTCAATCATAGGTCTAATGAGTGATGAGTACAGAGGGACGATGACCTCCCTAGATCTAGATGTGAATCCCTTCATGATCAGATGGGCAATGTAGAAGGTTTTCCTAACTACTTTGGCAACATGAGTGTCAAACGAAAGGTTACTGTCAACCTGGGTCCCCAGATCCCTGATGACTTCTTCTGTGCTCAGTGGATTGCCACCTATATGGTAGCTAGGGGTAACCTTGTTTTTCCCGAAGGGTATGACTATGCATTTCTTGGCGTTTAACTTTAGGCCATGGCTCTGGCACCAGTTATCCGTTTGTTGTAGAGCTTGTTTAAGGCCCTTCTGAAGGATATCTGTGTCAGATGTGTTTTCGACTATGGCACCCAGTTTGCAGTCATCTGCAAACTTTGTCAGCCATAACCCTTCTGTGTTTGCTTGTATTTCAGAAAAGTAGATGCCGAACAAGAGTGGTCCCAGGACTGAGCCCTGTGGGACACCACTTGTGACAGGCTTTGAGTCTGACATGGCGCCAGCAACTCTGACCCTGTGGGTTCTGTCACTTAGCCAGTTTGCAACCCATCTTGTGATGTATGGGTTTACATTTAAGCTGATGAGTTTTTCAATGATACCTGAGTGGAGTATTGTGTCGAAGGCCTTTGCCAGGTCGAGGTAGGCTGTATGGACTGCCTTGCCCTCATCAATGGCCTTGGTGACTGTTTCGAAAAAGTCAACCAAGTTTAAGAGGCATGATCTGCCTTTGACAAAGTAAAACTGGGATGGATCCAAAGTCTGCAAGTTCCCTATGTCTTTATTTATGAGTTCCATTATGATCCTCTCCATGGCTTTGCAGATGAGGCTTGTCAAGCTAATGGGACAGTAATTTCCAGGGTCGGTGGAGGCACCGCCCTTATGAAGTGGGACCACAGTCGCTGTGCGCCACTCCTTGGGTACGTATCCTGAGGTGAGGCTAAGATTAAACAGCTGTCCTAACTGTGGGTTTAATTCCTCATTGAGTTCATGGAGCACACAGCCGGGGACACCATCCAGTCCCATGGATGCTGTGTTTTTTGCCTTGGAGAGAGCAGTTCTCACCTGGGCGTTGGAGATGTTTGGGGGGCTACAATCCTCTGGTATAGATATCTCTCCTTTTGGGGGGGAGGGAGAAGTTTGCACTGAACCTGTCAGCCAGTATGCTGGCAATGTGTGTAGGTTCAGTAATCTTCACATCATTTTGAATTAATTCTGAGCATATCTGGGAGTTTCCTCCTAGGTTCCTAACATAGCTAAAGAAGGCCTTATGATTGTCTTTTGAGTCCTTGGCGATTTTTCTCTCAAAATTTGCCTTGGATGATTTTATGAGAGCTCTTAGTTTTTTACTTATAATGATCAAAGGTGTCTTACCTTTCAAGGATTTTGCTCTATCTTGTAGTAACTTCCTCCTTTTGTTGTAGAGCTTGTTTATGGCTGGGGTCCACCAGACTGGACGCTTGCCTTTGGTACAAAGAGTCTTAGTTTTGTTTAGGATTGCCTGATCCATGCAGTCCTGTAGGTGCTGGTAGAAGGCATTTGTAAGTGATTCAGCGGTTTGAGTAATGTTTACCACTGGCTCAGGGGCCTTAAAGGAGACCACACTAGTTTTTAGAAGTGTGAAGTCAGCTTTTGAGAAGTTTTTCACTGTGGTCTTTTTTATTTCAGGTGGGGGCGGGATGAGGACCTCCAGCGAGATTAGTTTATGATCTGATCTCACCAGTGAGGGGTATACTTCCGGTGTTGAACATTGTGATCCCATGTTCGTGATGATGAGATCAAGTATGTTTTCTCCTCTTGTGGGGTGACTAGTTGTTCCATGGCATTTGAGTTTATGAACTCCAGGAACCTTTGGGCTAGAGTGTTTGGGCTTGAGTAGTGTTCCCAGTCTATATTAGGGTAGTTGAAATCACCTAGTATGATGGTATTTGGGGATACAGTTATCCCCTCCAGTGTTTTCAGGAAGGCCATGTGAGGTTCCTGAGTTTGAGAGGGTGGACTGTAACATGCTACAAATTGCAGAGCAGTCTTGCCTATGGTTAATTGCACCTGGATGGTCTCCGATGCATCGTGCGTTGCCACCAACCTTGAGGTGTGTGTGTCGTTTATGAATATGGACACCCCCCCTCCTTTCTTGGTGTTGTCCGGATTTTGGGGCCGGAACGCATGATATGAGGTGAAACCTGATAGTGCTGGGGTGCTCTCAGGAGCCTTGAACCAGGTTTCTGTCACAGCACAGACATCGATGTTCTCCATACTGAGAAGGGCCTCGAGTGCGTGCATCTTGAGATTGAGACTTCTGGCATTGAGCAGCATTACTCTTAGTTTTTTTCCTTTTTTGTGTTCTAGGGTGGTAGGTTTAGAACTTGAGCCTTGCCTAAAAAAGGCACTATGGGGGTGGCAAGAGCCTTTGCCAATATCCGGAAGCCCAGGAGTGACAGGTGCAAGCCGTCCCTTGCGAAGCAGTGTGGCTTGTCCAGCATGTCATCCCAGGCAGACAGACATTGGATCCCCTTTGAATGACACCAAAATTTAAGCCAATTATTAAAGCTGATCATCTTATCACTGTATTGTGGCATCATTCTAGGTGAAGGTAGGATACTGCTCAAGGTCAGGGTCATACCTGCCTGGGCTACATAATCAGAGAGCTCCTCAATGTCTCTTTTCATGTAGTCCAAGGAGATACGTCTCAGGTCATTGACACCAGCATGGACAATGACTGAATCGTACTTGTACTTGCTGTTGAGAGACCTGAGTGCTTGCGTTATGTGGCGGATTCTAGCACCCGACAGGCAGCTTACTGTGACCTTCTCCTTAATCAGTCTGGTGAGCGGGACGTCAGTGTGCCTGACTATGGAGTCACCAATGATGAGTGTGTCTGGCATTGTGTTTGGCCTTAAGGGCTGTGACTGTTTGACACTCTGACTGTGTGGTCTATGTGATGCATGTGTTGGGTCCTGAGGTGGTAGTTGTTTGGGTGTCTGCTTTGGAGGCCTCTGCTGTTTTGGTAGATTTTTGGTCAGAGCCTCCGAGTATGTCTTTGTGTGATTATGTGTATGATTTGAAGTTGTGATGGTACTATGTGTGACTGGGTATGTAGTGTGTGTGGTTACCTTCTCCTCCTGTCTGGTCTTGCCAGTCCTATGTTGAGAGAGCTCAGCCTCCAGTTTGGCCTTACAGTTGCATCTCTCGCATGTATTTGTGTTTTGTGGGAGAAGGAGAGGATTGTCTGTGTACATGAGGCAATTGTAACATTGCCTCAATATTCCCAGGTTCACCAGTTGAGCAGGAGAGGACACTAGCAACTGATCCCTCGACATGCTAGAAGTAATAGATAAAAAACTTACAAAAGACTCCGGGGGATGTGGGTTCTAGGCTGGTGGGGTACTATCTATAATAATAGTGCTTTATCAAGGTGCAAGTACTGTGGGAGCAAGTGCTAGGCTTTATAGATAGAGAATAGTCTACTTGGGAATCAAGTAGAGATGAAGTTTTTAGTTATAGGATACGCTGGTTAGATCGGCAGTACAGTTCGAGGAAGGTAGATTTAAGGGAAAATTTGAAGAGTGGAATTTAGGTAGCCCGAATAGTTTAACCTTGTTAAACCGCTGCTGCTCTTGTGTGCAACAGTGGCAACTCCGCGCTAAATTGCGCTAACGCGCGTTTAGCGTGTTTTATATCAGGGGGCTGAAAGAAGCTAGGAACTGGCCCAAAATGACCAATAGACTACAAGTTACTGGCTGAAACCTCACAAAACTGGACCAACAGGCAGCTCAATGCTTCCCACTCCCACTGGTAAGCAAGGGAACTTCCTCTCTTCCAAATTAGTCAAAGAATCAGTAACAGGAACTACAAACAAAGTCCAGGGATCAGCAACTCTGAAACTGGACTACTCTAGCTCAGTAAGGCGGGAAAACAAGAGATATTTTTTTTTTTTTTCAGAAAACAATGAGAAACAGAACAGTAGACACTATAAATGCTATAAATCGGCTATCACAGCCTACAGAAACAATTTGCAACAATTACAGATTTAAAAGTAACAAATTGAGATTTTCAAGTGCAATAACAAGATATATGCAAAAAAAATTACAATATATCAGCAAAGCAGGCGAAATACAGTCGCTAGGTAATTAGAAGTGGGAAAGCCACAAAAATATACTTAAATCAGGTAAAGTCGCTTTTTTAGCTCTCTGAAGCTTGGATTACTCTGCTGGCCACCACGAGGATCTGTGCTGAGTAGGTACAAGCTGGAAAACGCGCGTTTAGCGTGTTTTATATCAGGGGGCTGAAAGAAGCTAGGAACTGGCCCAAAACGACCAATAGACTGCAAGTTACTGGCTGAATCCTCACAAAACTGGACCAACAGGCAGCTCAATGCTTCCCACTCCCACTGGTAAGCAAGGGAACTTCCTCTCTTCCAAATTAGGCAAAGAATCAGTAACAGGAACTACAAACAAAGTCCAGGGATCAGCAACTCTGAAACTGGACTACTCTAGCTCAGTAAGGTGGGAAAACAAGAGATATTTTTTTTTTTTTTTCAGAAAACAATGAGAAACAGAACAGTAGACACTATAAATGCTATAAATCGGCTATCACAGCCTACAGAAACAATTTGCAACAATTACAGATTTAAAAGTAACAAATTGAGATTTTCAAGTGCAATAACAAGATATATGCAAAAAAAATTACAATATATCAGCAAAGCAGGCGAAATACAGTCGCTAGGTAATTAGAAGTGGGAAACCACAAAAATATACTTAAATCAGGTAAAGTCGCTTTTTTAGCTCTCTGAAGCTTGGATTACTCTGCTGGTCACCACGAGGATCTGTGCTGAGTAGGTACAAGCTGGAAAACGCGCGTACCAGGATTTCTTACAACTGCTACTAAATGCCCCGCTGTCAACAACAAATTAGCTGCAATGTGTTCAAGGCATGGAAACATCACCACCATAGGTGTGCTGTGGGCAAATGCTGCTAAATACGGGCTGTGGCAACATGATGGCTGTCCATGCACATCAAAACATGTGTAGGCTTGAATACATGTATGAGCATAGCATACAATGGCCAGTACTTTGAAATGTGTCAGGGACATATCTTTACAATGTCAGTATGTAGAATATGCACCACTGTCCAAGTGTGAGTATGCAACACCATATTGCATATGTACAATGACACAATGGCAGGACAGATAATATGCACATGCACAATGTGAATCCTGCATGTACTAATTGCACAGAGAAGTGTCAAGGAGAATGTGCCATAACACTGACAGACTAGTCTCTTCATCTCTCCAGTATGCATGCAAGCTGTACTTTTAATATGGTCAGTGTGAACAGTAGACATTTGCATATATATCAGCCTACATGAAGACAGTACAGCATTGTAGCAAACATAATGAGAGTGTGGCACATCATCATGCCACACTACAAGACATGGTAAGAAGAAGGAGCTGCAAAATGGTATACATGTCCACTATTGCCTACAGAGCCAAAGGGGTCACCTGACATGCATATGTACAACTGCATTGTTGGGAGTCCTGCATCTGCACTGCTTTAGGAGGTAACACAGAAGGGCAATGTCAGTGAGGTACAGGATCACACTCAGGCTGCCAGAAAACATGTCAGTAGAAGATATATATGGTAGTATACTGCTTGTTTAGCAGTGACAGATATATGAATGGATTCTGAAATGCCATGTACTGTACATAGGTACAAGTACATATGTGCATACAACAGAAAGAGTGACATTGAATATACAGTGTGGACAGCGTAAAGGCAGTACAGCAAGTGAATCTGACCTATGACATGACAAGTTCTCAATGCGCAGCACTGCTACTGAGGGCTGGACAACATGCAACATGCGATGAAATTTAAGCAGAAAGTCTTGTAAACCTATCAACCTCTAAGAGCAAGAAATCTGGCCAAAGCCATGTTTATTTAGGGGCAAAGGCCCAAAATATAGAGAATTTAAGATATTGCTCTTACAAACTTAGAAAGTTGATAGAATAATAAATTTTACATCTGCAAGAATTCTCTGAAGAGTATGAAATTCAGATGTCCATCATTATTTTCTGACTTCACTTCTCAATGATTTGCCAGTGAGTTGCCATAAAACCAAAATTTTATGGGGAACAGAGGCATAAATCTGGACCTTATATGAAAAATTGGACAGTTGAGAAGTATGCAGTCTTGTGCCAGGGGGTCATACATCAAGTGTGTCACAATACTCAGCATATGACATGCATGTAACTACAGGGGACTGAATGCTTGTCAATTTAGACACTGTGAAAGTGCTGTGAGAAAATGTAATTGCTTGTCTCATATCTGCATGGACACCATAGAAGCCAGGATTGCATAGTGTATCCTAAGGAAAGACTGGACAATACAGGCCCATAGGCAAATATGCCAGAATGGAGTGACACATACATGGAAAAATCAACATTTGCCCCTACCGCCTGTTGATCATCAACCCCCTGTCTGACATCACAGGGTCAAGGCAGACTTGGAGGGGACCATCATTCTGACAGCTATCAAAGGTTGTTTGAGCTATTCATTATGTAATGACCACACACACCCACACACACACACACACACACACACACACACACACACACACACACACACACACACACACACACACACATATACACACACACACACACACACACACACACACACACACACACACACACACACACACACACACATGCAATTGGCCATCCATGAAGGCCGTCCCCTCATCACCATGAAGGTCATTCTCTTAAAGACGTCCCACCCCTACCCTCACAGCACAAGGATTTAAAGTTGTCTTAATGTATACATAACATTTAAAGCTGTAAGATTTGAATGTGGATGAAAAAGAAGTCTGAAGCTCTAAGAAAGGAGTATAGCTGCAAGTTATAACATCTGACAAATTGTTTACCTCCAACAATACATGAATTGCTGAAACAGTGATTCACCTCACTAAGGTTCAGTACCAAATTACTTTGCTGTCCCTTCACTTGTTTAGATACCTCAAGATAAGAAACAATGACTTGGCCACATTAAGACGTAGAATATTCTCTACAACAGACAGCATAGTGTTTGCCAAAATTACAGTACCATCACTGCCATCTACTGTCTCACTGAACATATATATATATATATATATATAGAGAGAGAGAGAGAGAGCAATATGGAACATGGCAAGGTTACTGGAGTTATACTTGTGGATTTAAGTAATGCATATGATGCTGTGGCTCATACTTTCCTCCTGGACAAACTCTCAGTCATAAATTTCTCCACTAAAAGATTAGGAGCAACAATAACTGTTCAGAATGTCAGATATTGACTGCAGCTCTCAGCAAAACTTAAAGCCCTCTTTCCAGAATGACAAAAAAAAGTTCAGTTAAGGGTTTAACCAGATCAATTCAATGATGGTTGGGCAATAAATCAGACAGGAACGCTCATCCATCATTGAATAAATAACTGCTTAAACCCTTAACTGGACTTTTTTTGCTCTGGAAAGAGAACTTTATTTTTGCTAAGTTTTGCTAATTTATCTGCAGCCAGGAGTCAATTTTCTTAACCGTTATCCGTATTCTTAATGTTTTACTTTGCCCTATAGACTTTTGAGGCTGAAGATTGGAATACCAGACTTCACTGAAAGGTTTCTCAACTGATGTATCACACTGGTTTTCCAGTTATCTTTCTCAGTGATTTTCATTCTCCTTGGTAATGATAATTCTTGTTTTTTTTTTTTTTGGCACCACAAGTAAAGGTGTACCAGAATGTTCTATAGGTGGCCATCTTACCTTCACTGTCTTCATTAATGATCTTCCTGGAAACCTTCAACATATCAACTGCAGATGTTAATATCTTTACAAAGACTAACAGAGAGTAGCACAGTTTTACCAATGAACTCCAAACAGTCTTCTCTACTATTTAGAATTGGCTACACAACAACTATCAGTCAATACTCCTAAACCATCTGTAATGCTAGCAGATACTACAAAGAAAATTCCATAATTCTCCGACAATTGCCACCAGTGATCCTGAGGGCAACGCTGTTCCTCAAGTTCAAACACAAAGGAATCATAAACTTCTATGAAAAAAGAGGTGACGGTCAAAGAGAAGCCCAAGACAGACAAAACTAAACAAGGTCTTGACTCAGCAAAAAGTTTCTTATAAATTTTCTAACATTCTTACCCCAGAAGCTAGATGTTCTACAGCCTTAAATGTTCTGATCCCAAGATTTAGTATATGCACTTCGAATATTAGCACCATGTTAAGGGCAAAATTATTTTCTCCTGCAAATAACAGGAAATAAACTTCAATGACTTATCCATTTCTGTTCTGTCAGAGAACACCACTGCAGCACTCTTACCAAAACAAACTAGCTCCATCAGTGGTAGGTCCTCTCTGCATTTGAATACCATCATCTTCATAATCCTTCACCTTAGGTGCTCTCTACCATTATTTAACAAGTTGCAAATAAGGAACTCCACCTCCTCACTTCATAACTCTGATGCCATACAATTACAGTCAGAGACCTCCCTTCAGTCTGTTTATTTTCAAAAGATCCTTTAGTGAAATTGCTCTTGTCTCCTGGAACTCTATTCCAGAATCTATTAAATTGATGAATAAACTGATTTCATTTAAGAGATCCTTGTGAAATCATCTCCAAAATGAAAACCAGTGCAAGTGCTTCACATGCTCCTGAACTTTGTGGTATTTGCTTAATTAATACCCCACAACATATAATACTGTAAGTTTTCTCTTTTGAGACTGGACAAGTCAAAAAGCGAAAAAAAGCTGTGGTAGGTGGAAGGAGGGTGTAATTATTCTCCACAGATATGAAGGCCTGATTTGATATAAGGCTCACTAAACAGGATCTCATCAAGTTGGTCAAACAGCACTTCCCCTTCATGAGTTTTTCCTTAATTGAAGATAATCTTAATTATGCTACCTTCCATAGGCACATATCAAAAATTAGCTAAGTAAAAAAATGCATGAAGATACATAGTAATTCAAGTCAGGGGAATCATCAAGCGTATCCATCACATTCTTCACTAGGTAGGCCTGAAACTAGGATAGTGAACTCCAAAGACCCAAAAAGTGAGGGGCTCAAAGCCCCCCCCCCGCGAGGTCGAGGACTACACCCTCTTGTCATACCTGCCGTATACTGCAGGTTCATTGCATGATGTGATGGTTGCAAAATGTTGTGGTCTCTGGGCCCTATACTAGATTGAAGAGATCACAAAGAAGTCAGCGATGGAATACCTGGTAAGTGGTTCTGCCCACTCAGGTTTTTCCTTTTGCCGAGAAAAAGCCTGATGCCCTTAACGGAATCAGGCTGCTTCTATGCTACTCTAACAGCATCCAAAATAGCAGGCTCACGTAGGCAATATAACCTTGGACCCCTTATACAGACTTCTTTCCCAAAATGTTTACCAGGTTTTACTTGTGAGAAAAGAGTCCAGTGGAAGGTGTCATCCCACAGAGAAGCAACTGGAGAGTGGGCACATTATTCTTATCTGTCTTTGAAATAAAGGCCACAATATCTACCGAACTGTTGCATGTCCTAGTGGGAGTGGGATGCCACTACCTTTACTACCAACATTGTATGTCCAAAATTCAGGAACTAGAACTGGATAGTAATTTAACAGAATACAACATGGAGTGGAGAGAGAGAGAGACCTAGACTATATGTGCTGCACTCCAGACTGAATTCTGAAATGGTGCTGCCCCAAATATGTGACTCCAGCTCCCATCATCTCCCACCAGATATCATATGATTGTGTGATGTCTAGGCCCTCAGACACAAATGTTGGTGGGAGATGACCAGATGGACCATTGTCATCTTGGGAATGCTGGTTCATGCAAACCTGGATGCCTACTCAGATAGGGGAAGACCCTTTTCCTGGCTTAAATCTGTAACAGAATGACTCAAGATGATCCTTAGGATCATGATGGTGATGCTCAGGATCAGGATGATTATCCAAGGATAGTGTAATGTAAGAAACTCAGGATGAAACCCTAGGGTGAGAGCTAAAGGAATCCCTTCCCCCAACACAAATGTCTTTGCCCAAGACTGAAGACTGCTTAAGTCACCCGACTCCCCTCCTAGTCTACCTGAAAAGAGCTTTTGAACTGTTACATCTTCAAAAAATGGGATAACCACAACTCTCTTTTACATCTTCAAGACATGGGATAACAGCTTCTCCCTTTTACATTTTCACAAAATGGGATAATAGCCCCCCCCCCCCCATCGCACTGACATCTGGTAGCTAGGTTAAATTGTTGACAATTGTGTCATTTCTCCATGTCATGGTCTTTCCTGTGACAAAACTGATAATTTGGTGGCCATATGGACACTTTTTACAGTGCACAGGCATACAAATGCAGGTCTTTCACTGATGATAAGAGCTGAGATAAAGACTGTGTGAGTAGTAACAAACAGGCAGGCTCTGAGGAAGCTTAGGTAACAACAAGTTATATCAAACAGTACTTCACAACAAATAAGCAGACATCCCCAAAAGTTTGGGTTTGATGAAGAAAATGCATTATTCTGCCTAGTAGACAGAAAAAGCCTAATCAAGGATCCATGAAGGATGAGCTTTGAAATCAAATCTATAATACCTTGTGGACAGGGATCAGTTACGTATTCTCAACAGCAAAGAGCAGTGTCAGCAATTTTCAAGCTTATATACATTTAGTGTCAGTTAGATACATCTCTTCTCATTGATTTTATTAATAAAACATCATAAAACTGAAATGAATTCACCTCCCCCAAATCTCTGAAAAGCAACAAAGAAATAGTTGGAGACTCAAAGCCCACCACACAGAGCTAAAACAAAGAAACACCAGACTATGAAGATCTGAAATTACAATAGTTAGCTACATAATTAAACTATCTTCCATGGATTGCAGTTATAAGAGTCTTCACTAAAGGAAGTCTACCAAGCAGTAACTGGGTAGAAAAGCAGTAGCAGGAATCCAGGGAATAACTTCTTAAGGACTGGCTTACTGAAGTGCAGGCTAGCTTTCCAGACAACTTCAAGGCAGTATTCTGTATGACAATATGGGTACTGTTTTAGGTACAGCATCAAATATGTCCTCAGATGAAATTTCTAGCAACAACCAAGTGGATATAGCAATCACAGTGAAAGAATGTCAGGGCTTAGAACTCATCGGCTACATTGTACCAGTTCATAATACAGGCAGCAGCCAGGTCGCAATGATCCAAAAATCCCCTTAGCTCCTAGCAAAGAAGACAAACACTTGTTTAACAGTCTGACAATGCGGGCTCCCTATTGAAATGTCTGCATTTGAAATGCCAAGTGCTGACAAGCAGATATAAAATAAAGACTGAAAACACAGGAGAACAGCACATTTTGAAAATTGCTCTTCTTCTTTATACTTCTTTTTGCAGGGTGGGCAAGCCACCCATACACACCCTAAACTTATCTATACCAACTCTGAGACTGCCATACCTCAGAGAAAAGGCAATATTCTAAGAAATGACATATTGGCCTTAGTAGATGTCCATTCATTCGATCATTCAGTCTCTGAATTTTGTAATTCGCTCTTGCAGGTCCTAACATTTCAACTGGTTACTGACAGGAAGCCATATGATAAACATAATACATGCATGCATGACTGATATAAAATTTGTGCTGCAAAATGTCAGTCAAATTAGACGGTGTGGGAAGATAATCCAATGAGTGTACATGCTGGTAAAGCATAAACTCTTAAGACAGCTTTCAGAAGAAAAAAAATGAAAAGGTATAGTACCTCACCACATATCTCCAAAAAGAGAGTATTCTAAGACAAAGAAATGAAAATGCGTACAAAAGTTCAAAGTATGAGAGGGTCAGCTGCTACAGAACAAAGTAAAATTCTCAGGAAAGAGAGAGAGAGAGAGATTACAAATAGACAGACAGAGATACAAAAGTCTGCGTAGAAATGTTCTAAGAAAAGTGAGTAGGATTAAGATGTATTCAGCAGGGAAAGGTGAGTAGCCAAAATAACAAAGATGTATTTCACAATAGGTTAGGCTAGACCTCTACTGGAGAGTCAAAAGAGGTAATCTATGATTACTTGACTTCGGCAGTTAAAGGGGCTGAAGTTAATTAATACCCTTGAGCGTTAAGTTCTTCCATTTTGCCAAGAATGTGGACAAGAATCCTTTCAAACCACAGAAAGTTTTCTTATTAACTCCACCTCTGAAATTCCTCACCTAAAACCAAGGCAGGCCTTAAGTAAAGTGGTATCCGAGGCAAAAGGGCACCATGCAAGCCCCCCCCCCCCCACACTGCCCAACCCATCCTGGCCTGCTCACACTATCCAGATGACTTTTTCTCAGTTTTTCTTTCCTGCAGTCATTCATTCATTGATTAATTCAACATATTTTATCTAAGCATCACTGCACTATAATAACTTTGCAGATAACAACTAGCCATGGGGTTTTCTAGATGCTCTGGATTCATTTTAGATGTTTAAACAACCTTTTCATCCAATGTTGGCATGAACAAAAAACACACTAAAAATTAAAAAAAAAGAAATTCAGTCTTACTCTTCAACTTAGTTTTTTTTTTTTTTCTGCATCCTTTGAGCACATCTTAGCTATCCAAGACTATACAGTAATAATTACAGTAAAATAATATATTAAAGCCAGCAGTTTGGGAGCCGCTAGCCCCCCCCCCCCCCACCCCAACAGAAGCCATGAGATTTCTGGATGTAATACGATGCATTTTAGAATTGTGTTAAAACAGCCTTTTTTCAATGATTGCCCAAACAAAAAACATGATCAAAGAAAGACATTTATTCTTACTATTGACTTTGCTTTGACCAGCTTCCTATTGAAATGTTGTCACTTGAAATGCAAAGTGCCAAGAAGCCAAAAAAGTCTGAAAACCAAGGAGAAGAGCAAATCTCAAAGATAACTCTTCTGTAAACTTCTTTTTTGCAGGGGTGCTTGCCACTAACACCCTCAATTTTATATATACACCAACTCCAAGATCACCATACCTCAGAGAAAAGAGAATATCTTGAGACATGGCCATCTTGGTCTTAGTATACATAAGTTTGTTTTTCAGCCATTTAGTATCTGTGTTTCAGGACTTGCTCTAGCAGGTCCCAGCATTTCAAATGGTTACCCTTTTTCCTACTTTTCACACATCCTTACAAACTAAAACTGCAATCTGATAACTGCAGTGAAAGTAACTGTATTAGGTTAGAGGTCCGGGGCCCACTAGGCCTCGATTAGCCATGAGGTTTCCCGATGCTTTGAGTTGCATTTTAGAATTTTTTAAACAACCTTTGTCAAATGATTGCCTGAGCAAAAAACATGACAAAGGAAAGAAATTCAGCCTTGCTGTTCAACTTTGTTTTTTCTTGCTTTCTCTCAGCACATCCAAACTAACCAAGGCTACACTTTAAAATCAAATAAAAAGTTTTTAAAAAAGACTACACTTTAATAACTGCAGCAGAAATAATTGTATTAAACCATGAGGTTTCTAAATACTCTGAGATGGATTTTAAAAATTATTTTAAAGAAACCTTTCCATCCAGCGATGACATGAATGAAAACCATGATTAAGTAAAGAAATTTAGTCTTCCTCTTAAACTTTGCTTTTTCCTGCATCCTTTCAACACACCCTAACTGACCAGAACAATCATATATTAATCAAATTGAGTTGAGGCCCTGTGGGGTGGTAGGTACGTATGTTCTTCTTCAATTGCCTTATTAGATTTATTTCAGTAAACACAGAAAGTGTTTTTAGTCTTGCAGCTTATACTGTGGTTAGGCCCGTACATTAATCTTGTTTGCCTCCCTCAACATCCTCCACCTACCTATTCTTAAATATTCCCAGCTTAAGTGCAAACTATACTTTGTATTGTAAAACAGATTGGAAAGAAAAAATGTATTCCTAAAAAGAGTAAAAAATCTAAGGAAGCTCCCCGCCTACTTACCCCACTGCTAGAAAGACACTTTTATATTTTAATTAACTTAAATCCTCCTTACATTAACTCACTTCACTCTGTTATAGCTCACCCCCACTCCAGTCCCCTACCATACCCCCATTCCTACCCACCTCCACTTTCCTTGCATTTATATTTATCCTAACCACATCCCTTACTCCCATCAACCACTCCATACCTATCTTTCTCAAACTCCACCCTACTTCCAAAACCTCACCCTCTCCACTATATATCCCAATCACTACCTTCTACCTACTCATTCAACACCTCTCATTCACTTCACTTTTCCTAACTGCCCATTATGCATCCCTCCTTAGTAACCAATATTCTACTACTCCTTTTTCTTTACCTCACCTATAGCTCCACCTCCCTTCACTCATACCAAATCAGGCACATCCACTAACCAACACATTACTCACAACCCAACACATCAAAGCAAATCTTAAAGCCAGAAAAAATGCTGTACTTATGAAATTAAAATTTATTGTTAGTGCTTTCATCACCTTTCATTAAAGGAACTTCTTCAGATATTTGTAATAGCTTAATTTACAATTTAAATAGTCCCAAGCTGATGACATCATCGACCTCCCATTATCCAAATTCAGCAAGTATATAAGAAAATACATTCAGATTTCTGTGTACAAAAACGTTTTAAAACACAAACAAATTCTTCACTAATATTAATTACAACAACAAAAATGTCATATATTAAATACCCCCATAGAAATGTTTTTTTTTTACCTGGTTAATGCTTTAAGTTTTAAAATACATTTCAGGGAACAAGAATCATTCAACCCAGGGTAGGAAAAGGCATTTACTCTAAGTTGTCATAGCAACTCCCTCTCCTCGAGTCTTAAAGCCCAAGGCCCTCTCCTGGGATTCAGATCTATTTTCTCAATAATCATAAAAAGGAGAGTGTGGTTAGTATGTTCCAAAATATGCTTGGACAAAGCATTGTTGTCGTCCTATCTACTAATACTGTACTAGTGCTCATATATCCTTTGTCTAATGTGCCTCTCGGTCTTTCCTTTTTTCTGGTTTCAAGATTTGCTTTGTTTGACAACCCAACACATATACTGAGAGCCCACAACTTTATAATAATTCAACCACTCTTCTCCTGTCTTGCTAACATTACCCATCTACCATCCCATTTCCTCAGCTTTCAGATATCACAAACTGATTAACAAAGTTAGACACCTACTACTACACTATGTAACACAAATTAAACTCCAGACTGACAACCATCCCAACTCAGGCCCCAATTATAACTTCTCACTCTACCTACAAGCCTCCCCATCCACCACCACACCAAATTCTAATCAATCTACTACTTATCCCCATCCCTATACCCCTCTGCCAAAAACTTTAGTTCTGACCTGCTCTTAACCAGGTTCCTTCCATATGTTTGAAGGTTTAAAACTTTGAGTCACTAAAGGACGACCTTTAATGATCGAAGTTTTAAAACCTTAAATCATATAACAGCGATCGCCATAGAGTGTGGTAAGGGAAGGTTTCCCTTTACTGCACTGTAGTGCGATCTCAGAGTTGGTATATTTAAGTAGCAGGGGTGTGAGGGGAGCAGGGGTGCTTGCCCCCCTGCATAGAATGTTTTTTTTCTTTTAATTTTGGGCTTAAAATATTTGGGTTTTTTTTACATTCGAAGTATTAAATGTTCAATCATTAAAGTTCAAAGTTTAGTGATTCAAACTTTTAATACTTCGATATTATGATATAGACCCCCTTAACCAACTTCAGTCTCTGTAGTATCATAAACAAAATAAGTGAATTCCATGCTACCCTAGCCACCTACTCACCAGATATAGCTGTGATAACTGAAACCTGGTTAAAGCCCAACATCAAAGACAAAGAAATTATCATAACTGGCTATAACATCAGTAGACTTGACAGAACAAGCACAAAAGGTGGTGGAGTTGCTGTTATGTTTAAGGACATCCTCAAATTTATACAACTAAACTGTGCTCCTCCTGACCTACCCATCTCCAAAATCCTAACTGTTCACCTTGAAATCTACCCAAACAAATCAATAATTATCATAGCTACCTATCTACCTCCAGGCAATAACCTTTGCAAGATTCAAAGCCTGCTATCCTGGGCATCTACCAATTTCAGCCAAGAAACTATAGTTTTTGGTGATTTTAACCTCGATTGGCACTCCTGCTCATCCAACAACCCCTCAAACTTCACAAACCTCTTCAGTTTTAGCCAAACCATAACCTATCCAACTCACACAGATAAACATTCCAAGAAACAGCCAAGATTAGACTGGATATTAACTAACAAACCTAACTGCACTACTTAGCCAGTTGCCTTCCTGACTCCCTCAGTGACCATTCTCCAAACTTTCTATACAGAAAACATGCCCACACTCAGAGCAATATCACCTACAAGTACTTCTGTAGCAAAAAAAAAACTTCTCCACCACTACATTTAACCTACTACTCCAACAGTGTAACTGGGCACCCCTCAAAAACCTTCAATTAGACCTATCTGTTCAGTACTTCACCAATACCTCCCTTAAAACACTTAATAACCTCACCCCCACTAGGAAAGTACATTCTAAAGTCAACAACCTACCTTTGCTCACCAAAGACACCAAACTACTACTTAAACACAAATATAGAGTCTGGTCAGCCTACCAGACCACAAAAGGAAAAGTAAACCTAGTAGATTCTCAACAACTATGAAATCTAGCTAAGAAACAAATCAAAAAAGACAAACAAATCTACTTCAAATCCTGTCAACAGAAACACCTAAATAACCCCCAAAAATTCTGGCAAAACATTAACTATCTCCTCAGCCACAGTAGTACCCCATCCCCAACACCATTCACCTCAAACAACACTGACCCTATTGCAAATTAAATCAACGATCACTTTATAAGTGCTAGAATCTCTCTACTAGGCAGTCAGCATATTCAGGCACTTACTGTTCCCTCCCCTACTCCAGCTAATCCCAGTATTTTCACTATTGCACCCATTCAAACTAGTTACATAAAAACTCTCCTAACCAAGCTTAAACCCTGGTGTCTTGCAGCTGACCAACTTTCTAATGAATTTCTAAAAATTGCCACTCTTTCTATTGCCTACCCGATATCCATCTCGATTATTTGTTCTATTGCAGAACAATATATCCCACTTTTCTGGAAAATATCACACACTCCACAAAGGAGGGCCTTCTAAAGAACTAATTAACTTTCGTCCCATGGCCATCCTTTCCTCCCTAGCAAACATCTTAGAAAAATGCATCCACAATCAACTCTTTAGCTACTTCCATAATCACAACCTCTTATACAGTTCCCAAAATGGTTTTAGGCCTAAACATAGTACTAGCACTGCCCTAATAACTTTCACGAACACTAGTCATCATCCCATAAATAAAGGCCAGCTTGTCTCAACCATATTTCTTGATATGTCCAAAGCCTTCAACACCATTTAACACCAACTACTATTCAACAAACTCTCATCTTATGGACTCAGTCCATCATCTCTAACCTGGTCCCATAGCTATCATTCCAGTCAACAGCAGGCCACTAAATGAGAGAACAGTCTTTCCCCCCACTCCCCATCTCAGTTGGTGTTCCCCAAGGTTCCATATTTGGTCCTCTCCTCTTTATTATATTTACTAACAACCTTAGTTGTGCTACTCAACTAGCCTCCATTGTCCAGTATGCCAACAATGCTATACTTATCTGTTCAACCCCCTCACCACATGAACTGCAACAAAAAATGCAAACTGCCCTATGGGACACAGAAAAATACCTCACCAAACATCAACTAATACTAAACCCAAACAAAAGTAATTTAATAGCTTTCAGAAACAAAAAATCCAAACCATCCCAGCCTCCCTCACAATCCTGTCTTCAAACAGAACCAAGATAGAATCCACAAACCAGACTAAACTCCTAGGTGTCACTATAGATGATAATCTAAAATTTGCTAAACATATTTCTCTGACAATCAAAAAAAGTCCATATCAAATTTGGCACACTCTACTGCTCCAAACCATACCTTACTCAAAGCGCCAGGGTGGCCACTGCTCGATCACACCTGCTATCCTCCCTCCTATATGGTTCTCTCATATTCACAAACCTCAATAACCTAGAATCCTGCTGCAACAACATTACCAACTTTGCTACTAATCATCCACACGGGACCCACCACTGCACAGTTCTTTCTCAACTCAGCTATCTAGAACTCCCTAACCTTTTATCTCTCAGTTAACTTACCATGGTCCACAAAATAGTCCACCAATCCAGCAGCTGCCCTGCTCTTTCCAATCTGGTCCACCCTAGTACCAATCTCAAGTCCCTCAGATCCTCAAACTTATGCTAAAGGTTACCCACCCCCACAATAATCACGGCAATTACCTCTAGTCTTACAAAATAGCTAAACTTTGGAACACTCTTCCTCAACCCATCACAAAAAGTCCTAACCATCCTGACTTCAAACGATGTCTAAAGGACTACCTAGCTACTCATTGGCTTTGCTCCTGCCATACTCCTGGCTAATTCTTCCTAGCTCCTTTACCTTATCAATCCTCTCCCACCTCCTATCTCTACCCCTATCTTACTGTCCCCAGTATCTCCACTTCTTTAATGTCATCTCTACCCTAAATTGATTTATTATACAACTTCATTCCTCTGCGCTGTTGGATATCGGTTCACATGTATTATGCTCATAATCTCTACATGTAAATCTCAACTATCTTAGTGCCTCTGCTGTTATTCATTTATTCCCCTAGTATTACTTTGTTCAGTAGTGTTTTGTTACTTTGTTTTGCTCTGCATATATATGTGTATACTATTATTTGCAGTTTGTATTTGTATATAATTTTTTTTAATGTTATCATTTATAATTGAAGCTTTTCTACCCAGGCCTCCACTGAAAACGGGCACCTGGCCCAGTCAGACATTACCAGGTTAACAAATGTAATAAATAAATAAATAAACACACACGCACCAAACGCCACTCATAGTACGGTTCTACCTCACTTCAACGACACGCCGGAACTTCGACACAAAAACCGAGAGCCCCAGAAGATCGAAAGCTGAGAAGACCGACGCGACGGGACTCAGAAGATCGACAGTGGAGAAGACCGACCCGACGGATGAAAGCACCGACGCCGAGGATGCCGACATAGGAAAAGGCTGTGTAAGTATGCGGTACTGATGGACATTAGGGTGTGAGTAAGGTAAGTGTGGATACTGACGGTCTGTGGGGATAGGGGTGGGTTAAGTGAGTTAGGGTTAGGGAGCGGGTCAGGTAAGTGTGCGGTAGTGATTGTGTTTGGGTTAGGGGCGGGATAAGTGAGTTAGGGTTAGGGAGCGAGTCAGGTAAGTGTGCGGTAGTGACGGACCTTAGGGTTAGGGTTTGGGTTAGGGTTGTAGGTAGTTGTGTATGTGAGGTTTAGTGTGGGTTTGTAGGGATTTTGGTGTGCTTGTGTTGCGTATGTGGTTTTTGGATGGGGAATGTGTTTTGTTTGTTGATTGTGGTGTGTGAAGTGTATGAGGTTTCGTGTTTGTGTACCGTCGGTTATTTCGTTGTCAGGCATGTGGAATTTCGTGTTTTTGTACTGTCGGTTATGTGGTTTCGGTGATTGCGTTGTCGGTGTTTTGGTGTTTCGTTTATGTGAGGTAGAACCCATAGTACACATACCTGTGTCTCACAGCCTCTAAGGCCCAGCCACAAACCCAACATAGTAGTCATAGGAGACTCTGTTGTGAGACACACCAGACTTGACAAGGAGAAAGTCACAGTAAGCTGCTTGTCAGGTACTAGAATCCACCATATCACGCATGCACTCAAGTCTAACAGGTACTGTTATGACTCGGTCACAGTCCACGTTGGTGTGAATGACTTGAGACATACCTCTCTGGACTATATGCGGAGAGACATAATTGAGCTTGCTGAATATGTGTCCCAAGCAGGTATGTCCATAACCTTAAGCAGCACCTTAGCATCACCCAGAATGATGCCTCAATACAAACAGAAAATGACTGACTTTAACAATTAGCTTAGTTTCTGGTGCCATTCCAAGGGGATCCAGTACCTGACAGCCTGGGAGGACATGATTGACAGACCATGATGCTTTGTCAGAGATGGCATTCAGGCTTCTGGCAAAGGCTGTTGCCTCCCCCATAGTGTCTTTTTTAGGCAAAGTCATGAGGACAAAATTACCAACATGAAAAATTCTTCTAAATGAAATTTAAAGGTAATGCTGCTAAACCCTAGGAGTCTTAACTTGAAACTGCACTAATTGCAAGCATTTCTCACCCTGGAAGATGCAGACATTTATGCAGTCACTGAAACCTGGTTCAAAGCTGCAAAGAGCACCCCAGCCTTACCAGGTTACCCATCCTACCATACTTTCAGACCCCAAAAGGAGGGCTACAAAGCCAAAGGAGGTGGAATTTCAATATTTATCAAAGACATACACACCTCCAGGCTGGTCAAACAGTATGACACACAGGAGACACTCCAGGTGCAGTTAACTGTTGACAAATCACCTATTCAAATCTTAACTAGCTACTGACCACCCAACCATGAGTCAGACTGCCCACTCCATCTATCTGGACTTACTTGAATCCATCAAGATTCAACCCTCTACCCTTATCCTGGACAACTACACAACCATACAGTGGAAGTCCTGTTCTAGCCCAAACATGAATACCCAGTGATTCCTTGACTTCATCAATGCCAATGCATTCAATCAGCTGATCAACACCCCCATGAGAGGTAAAAATATCCTGGACCTGGTACTAACCAACATGAGTAGCCACTGTAGCACCCCTACAGTGTCATCCTCCTTGGTAAGATCCAATCATAAAGCAATCAGTTTTGAAGTCATCATCTCCCCTGACCCTCCTCCCCTTGCCAGGATCAAACAAAAAACTTTTCCAAGGCTGACTACAACCTCCTGAGAGCAGGTATAAGCAGCTTCACAGCTACTATCCCTTAGCTACTATCCCTAGCCCTAATGTCCAAGCCTACAACAAAAAATATATATGAGCCCCTACATAGCTGCATGGACTCACCAGTGCCTGACAGAACCAAATCATTTGCCTCAAGGAAGAGTAAACCTGTCTGGTGGAGAGCAACAATAAACAAACTCTATAATAAAAGGGAAAAAGTGCTGTTCAGGACCAAGAAGGAGCAGGTGCCAAGTTGGAATCAGTCTCTCCCTTACCTAAACATGCAAATAAGGGCACTGATGAAATCCTCTAAGGCTAACTTCGAGACCAAATTGGCCACATCCACTAAGAACAATCACATGGCCTTTTTCACATATGTCCACAGTCTCAAAGGTAACACCCAAATCTGCTCTGAAATGGTGGTCAAGAACACCACATACACAAATTCCATAGATATAGCCAACCTGCTGGCAGACAGGTTCAGTGAAAACTTCACTCCACTGTCCCCACCATCAGTAAACCAGGACATCCCCAGCACCTGTCTCTTTCTCTCATCACCAAGGTGCAGGTCTTTTTTTTCAAAACAGGTTTATTGTTTTAACATATAAAAGGTGCAGGTCTTTAATGCCTTCTCAAAGGTAAAAAATACAGCCTCCGTGGGACCCAACAACATCCCAGGCTGAGTCCTACATGAACTCAGGCAAGAGCTCTCAGCACCATTAGGGACCCTATTCAGCCAAAGCTTGAGCACCGGCTTTGTGCCAGCCAAATGGAGTACAGCCACTGTCATCCTGTCATCCCTCTACACAAAGGTGGAACATCCACTGACCTAGGCAATTATAGGTCCATCAGCCTAACTAGCCTGATCTGCAAGGCCATAGAATGCATTATCATGGACGTTATAAACAAGGACATTGGCAACCTCCAAACACTTGACCCCACACAATTTGGTTTTGTCAAAGGGAGATCATGCCTGCTAAACTCGATTGACTTCTTGGAAACTGTCACCAAGCTCATGGACGAGGGGAAGACAGTGCACACCGCCTACCTTGACTTAGCCAAAGCCTTTGACACTATTTCCCACTAGGGCATAATAGATAAACTCTCCTAGCTAGGCATTAACCTGTATGTCACCAGATGGGTAGCAAACTGGCTCACTGATAGAACCCACTCAGTCAAACTAGATGAAGCCACCTCTAGTAGTAGACATGTAATGAGAGGCATACCCCAAGGATTGGTTGTAGGGCCTCTATTGTTTGGGATATACTTTTCTGAGGTGCAAGCCAAAACTAGTCGTCTGTGGCTGTCCATGTTTGCAGATGACTGCAAGCTGGGTTCTGTCTTAAATTCCCCTAGTGATGTGAACATCTTCCAAGAGGGCCTTACCCAAACTAATGACTGGTACCAGAAGTATGGCCTCAAACTGAATGCCAAGAAATGCATCATTATCCCCTTTGGGGAAATTAACATCCCCACTACTTATCACATTAATAACAATGTACTAAGCATGTAGTCAGTCATGAGGGACTTGGACACCCAGGTTGATAACAACCTGACTTTTGACCACCACATTGCTTCCATTGTACGGAAGGCTTTCTATATGGCTCACGTCATAAGTAAGGGCATTTCATCCAGGAACAAGGAGGTCATAACATCCCTGTACTCCTCCCTTATCAGACCCATTATCAAATACAATGCACCCTTTGGCATGTACCTTGCCAAGTACATGCAGCAGCTGGAGAGACCACCGAGGTTCCTGACCAGGATAATCCAAAGTCTCAAACACCTAAGCACTGTCCCTCTACTCAGTCTCATACAGACTGCTCAGAGGTGACCTGTGTTTGGCATATAAGGCCATCTCAGACCCAGTCTTGATGGAGTTGCTGCATATCCATAAGTCAAACTCCACTCGCACAACCCACACGCAAGGTCTCAACCTGGACTGTGACATTACTAAAACTTGTTGGTGGGATAGATTTGTGTCCCAAAGACTCCCCTACCTGTGGAATAGACTCCCTCTCCATGTCAAGCAGAGTACCCCACTAGCCCTCTTTAAGAAGAACCTGGACAACTAGATGGGAAACTGAAAATAACACCCCTGAGATCCCACCTGTGTCCATGCTGGACAGGGGAAACATGTGCTGACTTTGTGGGAACATGGGCAAAATTCTTGGCTAGGCTTATAGGGGTCTCTGGGCCAATAGCCTAGTATTGTCCTATGAACATATAAACCTATAAACAGCAGCATATTTACTCTCCTCCAAAAGGTAATCACATGTATATGCATTAGATGTTTGATTGTGAGGAAAATGAAAAAAAAAACATGATAACAGTAATCTTTATAACTTGTTTCTTCTACAGACAATGCAATGCTCCTCTACAGGCTATAGTGCTGTCCGTGTACCTCTGAAATTTGTGAGGAAAGTTAAGGAAATAATGACCACACTGTCACCAGCACAATGCAGGATATAATGACCTTTGATGTTTAGGAGGAATTTTAAAGAAATAATAACATCCATCTCGGTGACCCACACAAGTACAGTGACCTTCTCTGTACATGCATGAACAGGGCTGGTTTTAGACTAGGCAGGGTTCAGGGCAGAGGTGATTACTAAGCCCATGTCAAAATGCACTTATATAATCATAGTGTGTAGGGGCCATCACCCCCCCCTGAAGTTCTAAGGTCTAGGTATTCTGTGATGCATTTATCCTTTTTTTTTTGAGAGTGAGACAGATGACTGTTAAACTGAGCAATTGACAACAGGTTCAGTTACTCTCATCCAAGCACCCCTCACCAAAGAGTTATAGCCACTTTTATATAAAATTCACACACCTTACTGTGATAAAAGAGGATGACCATGGAACATATTTCACCTTTGTTTCAATCAATTGCCACACAATAAAATATTGCATGGTTTCATATAATCAGATTAGTTCTGCAAAGCCAAAATAACAAACAGCAGTAGGCAGCTTGTCATTTCCCTCAAAAGAGACAGCCACTGCAATTATGCCTAGTCTGTCCTAGCATATGAGATGTCCAGTTAAGAAGTACGTCTTACTTCTCACAAGTGCACACTAGTTCTGCAAAACCGGATAATGATTGTTTTAAACTGAGCACATGACAAGAGGGTCAGTTAGTTTCATTCAGCCAACCCCAACTCCCAGCAGTTATAGCTATGATGTCTGATGTAATATTATGTCATCTTCACAGTCCACACAAAGATACATCTCAACCTCTATGAAATATGGGCTAATTCAATATAATAGAGGACAAAGGTCTGCAATCAGGAACACATTTTGAATATTGCCCTTATAAACTTAGAAAGTTGCAAAACTAGCAGGTTTTGCATTAGCATGTATTCTCTGATGGATATGAAGTCTGAAACATAAATGTATGTCATTATTTAATTACCTCTATACTCGGTGATTTGACAGAAAACCACAAATTTTATAAGAAACAGACCAAAGTAATGAGATAAAAATCTGAACATTCTGCGAAATCTGGAAAGGTGACAGGTATGCACACAATCAAGTTACAGACATTAAAGTATTCATAGCCAAGTTGCTCCATATAAATCACATTGCCAGACAAATACTACCCAAAATATTTAGCTGATCACTGCCAGTATCATTATAAAAGATAATAACACTTGTCTCACCTCAGCTGTCCACACAAATAACAAAGCCAGAAATATTTCTGAAAATATCTAGTTGTTCACTGGCAACAAGAGTGTAAAAAAGTGATAAGACATATCTCATCACCATGCCACTCCTCTCATCTCAGCTGTTCACACAATGCCAAAAATAAAAATAGTAACACTAACTCAGCATGCCATACCTTGGACTCTTGTCTGCAGAATGTCCCTTATTTTATTTCAAATATAAAAATACTTCCATCAGGCATGCCTTTGCACCTACATTTGAATGCTATGAAGTCTCAATGCCTGTGACCTCGCAACATGTTGTGAATTATATGAGTGAAGTCAAGTGTAACACCATCCCCTGTCTCACCAGGTGTTACACGGGTGCATTTTCTTTCTCAATTACAGTGCTTTATTTACTTTTAGAGCAAATTAAACATAAAATAAACAGGGAAAGAGTACCCCAGTGAGAATGGCACCCTAGGCAATTGCTTAGTTGACTTATGCATATGGTTGGACCTTCCTAGAAAATGAGATGCTATGGCTTCAGGAGTCGAGAATAAAATGGAGCATTAGATCATGCAGCATGGACTGGGCAGTGCCCTCTAACAAAACCTTGGTACTCAGCAGAAGTGCAAAAGGTAGATCATGACAATATCACTGGGTATTCTGTGAGGAGAACCCATATTTGCTTTACGACAAGGATTCACATGGAGCGTTCTAGCCAGACTTTCATAAGAACCATCTGAACATCAGGATGTAGTAAAAAAGGCACAAACATCCTGCTCCATAAGGGTCGCAAAACATATGAACAGCAAACCCAGGATCTTGTCTTACAGAGAGCAGTGAAGAGATTGCTTTCTGTTGTATGCCACTGTGATAATGAAGCTAGAGAAAAAATAGGAGGCAAGAAAACCAGGGTGGAGACTGCAGTCATAAGAATTCATTAGTCTGACTTAAACATCTAGTAGATGGCTGGGAATACTGGGTATATACAAGGTCAAATATAACATGCTTTCTCAGATGGCCCAGTCCCACAGATAGAAGATGACGTGCAAAAGAATCCAAGATTTCATTCACCTTGCTTGCCAGTGCATAACATAAAAGTGCAGCTGTCTACATGAGTACAATGACAGGGTTTGATTGCAGACATGATCTGAGAAGACCCAGAGGGAATTCATACTGCCAACATCTCAAGAAGGTTAATGTGAAAAGGAGATATTTCACTGACCACTGGATGAAGGTTTTATCTAAAACTGTTCCCCAGTACTATAGAGTCACATTCATTGAAAGGAAATCAGTCCACTGATGCAGCCATTTCAATTAGCCATAACCTCTATTCTATGTGTGTGGTGTCTATAATCTGGATCAGAGAAAGGAAGGAAGGATGTCTCCAACATGTAAAGTCCATCATGATCCCAGCTCTCCCTAAATATAATACATTTGGAAACAGCTAAAAGGAACCACTGTATGGTAAGTAACATAAGGCCCAACAATATTCAGAGTGGGAAATTCACACAGGAAGTGGCAGCCTAGACCAAGCCTAAAATGTTCAGTGTCTAGGAGGGAACCAAATGGGATGTGTTATAGTTCATTATGATTGCAAGAAAGCAAAATATATGAGTAGCCTTGCCCCTTCTCTGGGCTGCATTTTTCAGCTTGAAAAGAGAATGGCTAATAGCCAGTTGTCCAGATACAGAATAAGAGATGAATATCCCAGCCACTCCAGTCTTTTAAAGGGATAAAAACCTTGTGTATGGCCCAGATGACATGGGTTTGATTAGTAGCTCAGATGACTGGCAGAGCAGCAGGGAGAGAGGGGCATGCCCATCCTGGGTGGAAAGGAGTTCATCAATGACAATCCCTAAGGGAGCTGTGGTCCAAAGAGGGGATTTACCCTCAAAAATAGTTGATGATATAGACGATGGAATATACTTCCCATACATGTCAAACAGAGCACCTCACTGGCCTCTTCAAGAGAAATCTTGATGAGTGGATTGGAAATAGAAAGTTCACCCCAGGATCACTGCAGTGGCTCCACTCAACAGAGGCACTGGGAACTAAGATCAGGCAGCATGATGCCAGGGTAATCCTAGCATGGGCTAGGCTTGTAAAGGCTCCAGGGCAATTAGCCTAGTACACACCTATGAACCTATGATCATTGGGGAGGGGAAAGTAAGTAGGTAGGGAATATAAAAGAACCCCCCAGACAGAACCACAGATGGCTGTGCCCCAATGACACCTTTAGGTTCCATGACCAGCCCTACCAATACTGGAGTAGTCTGGGGGGTAGGAGGATGGCTGGTCTGAGGGGACCAAAAAAAGACGTGAAGAGACAAATATTCCAAAGTTACAAAGATATACAACACTTAAACAACATGCTTGGTGAAGATAAAAATGAGTGAAGCCAAAGAGTAAGGTCTTGAACTGAAAAGATTTACTAAGAACCCTGAGTTGAAGGAAGTGCCTATGATTACAAACAGGAATGTGAAGATAAGCATCCTTTCATGTCTACGATACAGAGACATGTAAAGTTTGCAAAAAAAAAAAAAAAAAAAAGAGTCTGACTCAACAGTACCCAAAGTTGTTTGTACTCAACAAAGAGGCTCTGTTGAAGATGCAGGATCAATAATCTATCTTTTTAAGGACAAAAGCCCACCCAGATGGAGAAAAATACACATTCAATGAGATTCACTCTGTATACTCAAGGTATAATACTCTGACAGGATATTAATTATAAAGAGATTTTGTTTCCTCACAGAGGACAAGCTACCATCACTAGCATCACCACCTTACTCCACCCCTGCAACCCCATATGTGACCCCCACACTCTCCTGCTTATACTAAATACACAGCTGCTCAACAATAAGGAAAAGAGAAACACCCTGAAATGATAAGAAAACAGGTTTATCAATTGGGAACCCCCCAGTAGAGTTAACTGAATGTAAACATTTTCCAGGACTTGCAGATTCTAGTAGTCAGAATCAGGAAGACTACTTTTCTGATATTCCATCCATCCATGTTTACAAGTCACAGCCAACACCATCCACAGAATATTCTAGGCAAGTAAGGAATGGAAGTAGTTTGCTAGGCCTTTTTTCCATATCACACACTCACACACACACGTGCACACACACAATCACACATATACACAGACAACTTTCTTGTATATCACATACACACGCATCACACACATGGACACGTGCGGACACACACACACACACCTAGGGACAATTTAGACACACAAATCCACTTTAATGAATGACTTTGGGAGGTGTGGGGAAAGTGAAGTAACCAGCAAAATCATACATAAATGCAGGGAGGACATGCAGATCAAACAGAAGGCTTCAACCAAGAATCAAGCCCAAGAACCTCCTACTTTGAGGTGGCAATCACTCCACCATTGTGTTGCCAAATACCATTCAATAAATGGTAGACCTTCCATTTCAATTATGTTTTATGGCATTTTTCGATACCAAATTAACCATTTCAACAAGAAGATCCAGTTAATGAAGGGAGTCTGAAAGAGAATGGAAGAAGGGAAAATGGAGTCAAACTAGAGTGATCCTCTCCAAGTAACTGAATGACCCAATTATCCAAAAAAAAAGTATGCCAGCCATTGAGATGTCTCCCAAATGGAATTGCAGGCTTATATCTTTGCATCATCTGCAGGATCACACAATATGAAACTGCAAGAAATTTCTTCATGGATAAAGGACAACAAGGAGTTGGGGCAGAAACATGGATGACACCCTCCTAAGCCATTTTACTACCTATGTAAGGCTGTTCCCATTCTTCTACCCAGACTTGGTACAAGATGAGACTAACATTTTGATCTTATAAAGCTGACGGAGAGAAGAAACCCCAAGTTACTTTGGATGTAGTGAGTATTCTAGAGGAGTCATTGTGCTTCAGTCAGTATATCCAAGGCATGTAACCAAGACAGCATCTGACGGACAACCCCATGTGCCTCAGTACTAGTTGGGATATCTGCTCTGTCAAATATAGTGTTTAATGACTGTATGCAACCCACTACAAAGTCATCAATGCCACTGTGGAACTTTCTTTAACTCAGAAGTCAAGAAAGCTCCAAATTTAGCTTGTGATTCTACTTTTGAATTTGCACCCTCCCAAACCTGGTCAAGTGTACATTATGATCTGTAATCCGTGTTCTAAGCATCAGGATAGAATAGCTCTTCTTGAATCACAGATTAAGTGCTTTTAGTCCTTATTCAAGGCAAGAAGGCTCTCTTCTCCAAGGTTCTGACCTGAAGAATAGGAGCCGAAGATGATTTTCATGAGTCATCAAAATCCTTGCTGATAACTCTGCTTAAGCAGTCTTAACATCACTGATAGCGGTGCTGTTAAGAATCCACCCTCCAATGGTCTTCATATGAAGAACAAATGAAAGCTTAACATAGAATAGTGGACAGGGGACAGATTGACCATATAATTAGTCCCTACTACCTTTAACAGAGCAGTGATGACTCCTTCAGAAATAGGAAGGCATCAACACATCAGTATGAGCATCTAATTCCTTTGATAGAAGCTGATTTACTGTTGAAGTTGACAAGTTGTCATGAGAAGGCCACTGAGCTAGTAGACCCACTCTACCACATTCCCTGGGTAAGTACTTCTGACAATTGTGATGACCTACTAATAACAGCCTTGTGTTACAGTCTTTCTACATCAATATTGCTAATGACCTATTCCAACAAGCATTCTTCCACCAGCTTTGCAAAGTGCACTCCTATCATTTTTTTAAATCTATTATCAGATGTTTGGTCAAACATGGAGCACTGAAGGCATATTCTAGAATTGAACAGTATAGGTATTTAGAATGGTCATCTTGAAGTGTCATATTTTAGTTGCAATCACATATACAAAAAGTAGCCATCTTGTTACTGAAAAAAACATTGCAAAAATGTTGAATCTTGAAAGAAAAAGGGAACCAATGCCCTAAAAGAAAGCCAACACTGCATATAGAAATCAGTGAAAATGTCATGGTTAAGCGTGATTCCTCTGTAATTAGTGGGCAAGAAGTGAGTGAGATATGGGTTCACTTTCTATTTTATAACTGATTTCAAATTACATTGATGAGAAAAGACATTTCCTAATACAAAGAGTGAATCCAATGTTGAAAAATCCAGGAAAATACTAAGAGCATCATATGCTGGTGGGGAGAGTCCATTACTGAGTACCCTTCTGGCTGCAGTCCATGTAAGATCTAGATATCTCGGGGATTCTTCACTAAAATGCTGGACACTTTGTAGTGTGCACTACAAGGAACAATATTATTTGTTAGTGGTAATGTATGCTGTAAATTAGCATGCAGCTTCAGCATTTTCATCTACAAATGCTACTGTCATATAACTAGCAGCACAGGTCAGTTCAGCACTATAACAACCTTTCTTAGAAAAAGATGGAGCCGAAGAATGAATGCTTCAGACAGCAGTGGTTTAATATTCTGTACTTAAAGAAGGCTTATTTTGGGCTTTAGTACTACTGAGCTGATTGTGCAGCTTATAGAAAATAGCAGTTGTGAGATATGACAAATCTGTTTTTCTGACCGAACAGGTCTATCTATGAGATGATCCTTCTTGGTAGATCTGGGATGGGGCTCATCTTATCTATTTCGATTTTGCATTTTTTTTAACCTCTGAAGCTCTCACTGTCAGAAGTGAGAGTTATACACTGGCACATTCTGTGTTGTGACATTGTACATCACACTAAAGAGAACAAAACTGAATAAAGATAAGGAAAGGACTAATCTGAAATGTAGATCACTTTGAAGAAAAGAGGGTAACAACTAACAGAAAATTAAAACAAATATATAATCACACGAAAATATTCTTACAGGTATCAAAATCTACCCAAATGTAGCCTGGGATCATTTCTCTTATGTTAGCTTGACATGCAGTACAAGAGATCTGGAGAGGAAGCCAGTTTGGAGAGCATATTCAGTAAAGATGAGGAGTCAGTAGTCTGGGAAAATTTCAGATGTTGAGCTGACTACATATCTGTCACTTTAGTCCTTAAATTGATGAAGATGGACCTCCTCACAGCAGATCACTTCTCAACTGTCCACAATTTTGCAGGCTGTCCAGATTTTTTTCTCGTATTTTTGGTCTGTTCCACATAAAAGTTGTGGTTTTCTGGCAAATCATTGAAAAGTGAAGTCACTAAATAATGACAGACATTTCCAGTTCAGACTTCATATCCTAAAGAAAATATTTTGTCCAGATTTCTTGTAGTAAGAGGTTGAGAGGAACAATTTAAGGTATTCAGGTAGGGAATAGACAGTCACATAGTTAAAAGTATACTTAAAACCCTTGCATTTATATATACCAAATTATGTATTATTAATTTTATCTAAACAGGAGAATTAAAAAAAAATAAGAATTTGTAATGTCAAGTGCTGGTTTACACTGGAATGGCAAAATAGCATTAGTAGGTAGAAGAGTGATGCAACAGTTTTAGAAACCCCTTTGTTTCAGATAAATACATTCACTTAAATGTATTGGCATTTAAGTGCTTACATTACACTATGTATTGTTTAATGATAAGAAGTAATGCTTTCGTGCATTAACTCTAAATATTTGTGTTTTAATGAGTTTAGCAGTGTAATGTACAGCCAGCACTGTGGAATTCATACACCCTCCAGATGCAGCACGTTACACAGTTAATCAGCTGCACAAATTACAGTAGTATCTGGTGACATGAAGCAGCTTCCATTTGCAAGAAGTCACTGTATCATCCATTCATTCTCCAATATCTGATACTTAAAAGTAATAAGCATCTGTGTGGTCTGACTGAATAAACTGTTATTCACCAGAAATTCCCCTTAACACAATCTATCACAATTATATTCTTAAGGAGGTTTAATAACAGCAGATTCAGTCAGACCATCTAAACAAATGGAAGACTAGCCTTTCCCTCCAATCAAGTTGAGAGCTAGTCTGGACCAATCAAACCTCCCATGCTAATTAAAGGCTAGATTTTCCCACCAATCAGGCTAACAGCTAGTCTGGATCAATTATTCTACAGAGTTAATCAAGCTAACCACCAATGGCAACAGCTGTCCTCCACCACACCTCCCTTTTCAGAAACATTTAACATGTCAAGTAAATGCTACCTCATTCACTAAAAAAACTATCTAATGAAGTCTACTGGACGAAAGCACTCATAAGGAAACTCAGTAAACTAGAGAACATTAAGAAGCAATCCAATTACCTAACATTTTCATTTTAATGTTTTAGAATATTTTGGAAAATGGTCAATATAAGAAAATTCCATTGCACACTAATCAAGAATTTGACAGGCTCTAAAAGTGTTTTTTGGCTTTTACTTATTTAGTTTCACTTGCTGGTCCCTGGGGAGCACTATTACCTCCACTGGGTTTGGAAAGCACACACACCAACATTATGAGCTCTTTTGGATTATTATTGTTAATCCGTATCTTACGGGCTAAATATGCTCATTGTGAATTGGAGGAAACTAGTCTAAAATAATTGCTGCACACTACATATCCTCCAAAATTCTTAGTAATATCACATTATGTTGTGTATTTGTACTATAATGACATAATTATTTGTAAATACTGGAGTCTTTTTCCCAAGGCCTTCACTGAAACTGGGCTCTGGTTTGTTCAGAACATGTTCATTTATTCATTCAGTGTTGTTGAGTAACATTTGAATCCTAGAGCAACCACACAATCAGCCTCTACCATCCACAGAGTTTACTAGAAAAGAAGAGAATGGAAGTATATTGCCAAGCATTTCTTTCATATTGAACACATGCCACAGACACACAAAACTACAGATAATTTAGAGCCACAAATCCATCTACCACTTGTCTCTAGGATGTAGGAGAAAACTGCAATACCTGGAAAAAAATACACACAAACTCAGGGAAGACAAACAAAGAAAAACACTCCAGCTGTGAAACAAACAAGACACCTTCTTGCTGTGAGTTAACGATGATAATCATTGTGCCACTGTACCTAAACTTAATAAGTACATAAGTATGCCATTAAGTTTTATATTATACGACTCTGTGTTCGAATAACTTTGTATTCCATGTCTCTGTATTAGAAAAAAAAATAAATATTCACTATATTCATAATTTCCTCCACCCCCTAAAAGAAGAAAGAAAAAAACATTTTGCCAGTATGCATTAACTCTCATGGTAAAATGCACCTTGGGTTATGACCCCCAATAAAGGTGCTTAGATAACAGGGAAACAAAACAATGAGGTAGGTATATTTACAAAGTCCAACATGCTGAAAAGAATACATGCAGGATACAAAACTATAACTAAGTTCTAGCAAATGCCCTCCATAAAATTAAAAAAATGGATAGGGAAGTAGTTGCAGGTAGGCTGCACTTGCAGTTTATTTGAGCATCTTCACAAAGATGGATCTTCTGATACCTTGATACCTCTGACACTCAAGACTCACAAAATCTCTTCAAGCCAGGCATTGGAAACATGTAGGAATAGGTTTACTATCACATATTCGATTGTCATTTAGACGATCGAATATGTGAGAAAATCATTTTCTCGAACTGAGAGTTCGATCACCACAATGTTGAAGGTGACATGAGCGAACAGCCGCTATTGTCAGCTTCAACATTGCGGTGCAGATCGCACTATAGTGGGGATCGGGAAATGTATCCTTAACCTCACTGTAGTGCAATCTCGGAGTTTGTATATATAAGTAGGTGGGGTGCAGGGGGAGCATGCCCCCCTGCAAACATTATTGCAAGTTGTGGGCAGATGTGACCATTTCAGCAAAGTCGATATTCGACATTGCTGAAATGCTCTGTTTAATATTTCAGTTGCTCTATGTTTTGATTTATGACAATATTTGTCGGAAATCGTTGCGTTCGTCTAAATGACGTTCGCAAATATGATAGTAAACCATAGGAATGTGTTACACCTGCCTTCTTGATCTTGACAGGAGCCAATGTTTTTCCTACATTAATCACTGCTCATCCTTATACCCACAATTACAGTCTTAGATCAATACTGCACATACTTGGTTGCCATAGTCATAAAATATTATTTTCTTTGCAATACTATGAAAATGTAAAGAATAAAGCAGGTATCACATAATGAATTAATGATCTTCCTGAATATGATTTTTACATATCCCATTCTTTTTGCTAGAAAAAACTACTGCAGTTTATATACCAGTCCAAGTTATTTCATTTTGGTGCATTGTAACCACAGTAAACAGAAACTATTGCCTTATGAAAGACAACTTTATTAACCGAAAGAGGGTGATCCCCAACTAGCTAACAGAAGTGGTTCTGTGACTGCAGTATCTAGAGAGGAAAACAGTCAGTTTAGTTTGTACCAATGTCAAAGCAGAAGGGCTGCCTTCCTTCTCTTCTTCGGAGAAAGACCATTTCTTCAAATTAATATGACTGTGTTAGCCAAATGTTTTCAAAACAGGTTAGGGAAATTACAGTGCAACTATTATCTTCTAGTTGTATATAAGGATGTAATATCTTTTGTATAATCAGACTTTTGGGTGCTAGATAATGTTAGGAATTATATAAATAAGAAGACACTATTCATGAACCAGGCATGAAGAAATGTATTTTGTAACAGTGCAAAACCTATTTAAAAAACAGTTTTTAAACTCACATACATAATATTTCAATCTATAAGAGCATCCTCAAGTGTTTCAAATCACAATTCATTCAAGTCATTGCATGAACTAGCATTGGTGTTCACTAATATTACATGTGAAATTCATTCACAAAGCTTTACTACACCTAGCAGCAAAAACAGGGTTCATGACAACTCAACAAAGGGAGTTTTGTGAATGTAAAAAAAATCTAAAAAAAATGAATGTTTACTGAGTCTACCTACCGCAAACATCCAAGGAGACCTTTTTTGAGGGTACAAGCCCTCCTGTACCCCCATTTGGGGGTACACCCATGAACTTAAATATACCACGTCAGGGGTCACACAACAGTGGAGAAAAAGGAAAACTTATTATGGAAGCTATAAACACATTATAAACATTACAAAACATGGATACTGTATAAAATGCATGCCCTGATATAAATTTAGCATTACTAAACATGGTTATGTTTAAATTTAAGCACAGCAACAGTTACCTTGGCAAATTATCAGCTCTGAGAAGGGACTCCAATGATTTTCCCCTAACTCTGCCTTAACCATGCGATATACATTTCATCAGACAGTCATGTATATTCCACAGAAAGAATACCTAGGTATGGCCAATAAGCTGTGTGACAGCTCACTGTGACAAAGGTGGTATACTTCAGCTACACATCACTGGAAGATATGTAGGGAGGTACATGAAGAAGGGTGCATTCTACACAGTTATTGGTGTGATGAAGGCTGTGAACTATGAAGGTATTATGGCCTCTGATGTGTTTATCCTTCACATAGCCAGCACTTGTTTTACATTCAAGGGAGTAGTCAGCACTGTGGCCACATGCTGATGAATGTACTATTTACCATCTATCCTAGTACATGGGTCACATACTTATTGGTCTGATTATAGGGTGTAATGACCATATTACACTAGGGTGGTGTGTCTGTTTCCTAAATTAACAAATCCCCCAATGCGTTTTATCACTGCAGGTGTTGTCATGCCTGTGGCAGCAGCGTTTGGTATGTGTTACTACTGTCTGCATTATACCAATATCGCAGTTGGAGTCAAGGATTGCCCACATTCTGTAGTTCTTCAGGAAGCTGTGTAGACACAGCATGTGTATGTCATCTGTGATGTCCATCACTTACCTAATGGACAGGAAAGGACCTAGCAGACAGCCCTCCATCACTTAACTAATGGACAGGAAAGGACCTAGCAGACAGCCCTGATGTATGCACCTGTTTACTGGACCTGAGATATAGGTCATGTCAATGTGTATATAATACACTGGTCTACCCATTTGAGGATATAGCTGTTTATGGCCACATATGACAGTGCTGAGTGAATACCTCAGTGTGGATTTGTCTCAAGTGCCTTGACCTGGTCAGGTTCTACAAGATGATACTGTTGTCATCATGCATGCTTTTGATGACCTCTTTGAGAACATCTATCAGATGTAACAGACATGATGTAGCATTAACAACTCACACAGGTCTGTTGCACACAGCCAGAATATGACAAGTGTACATGTAGAAGAGGTCCATGATCACATGTTGGTCTTCTTCACAGTTGAGAAGAGTCAGAATATCTCTATAGATGCATGCATCAGGTGCTGTCCCCTCTAGTTAGATGGATGAATGTTGATGTAGTCCTTTGTATGGGAATATAGCCTGTGTGCAAGGTGTGTTGACATGTATATTTAACTGTATCAGGGAGGTGTATGTGCTGAGTCATGCCATAGGTAATCTGTGATGTCGTCACAGGCCATTGCTTCCATGTGATAGGCCTGGATAAAGGTAAGACAGTGCATTTATTTATTTTTATTTATTGCCAGTTTGATTACCGGGGTGGCCCATTTTCAGTGGAGGCCCGGGGAGAAAAGCTCCAAAATTACAAAATTAGAATAAAAAATTAAAAATAAATCATAGCATTATATAATATTTTAAACAAAATGTAAAAAGATACAGTGAGATATAGCGAAATACAGTGCATTAATAAAGATAGAAAACTTAAGGATAGTTCATAATATACATACAATATTTTAAAGTAATATAAAATGATACAGTGAGATGTAGCAAAACTACAGTGCATTAATAAAGATAGAAAACTAGAGGATAGTTCATGATATACATGCATGGTAAGTAGGATAACTATTGGAAAGTGAAAAGAGTAGGAAATATATACACAAAATGAGGAGAAAGGAGAGAGAGGTAGATGAGTAGTAGAGAGAGACAATTGTTTATTGGAAAATGATTCAGGTGTGATAAGAGATAGGAAGATATACAGAGGAGAAAGAGGCTAATGTTTAGTAGAAAAGTACTGGACACATTATTTAGATAGATAGTGTCATTTGTGAGTCAATTTTATATAGATTTAGAGGGAAGAAGTATAAAGGGAGGGAGAGTAGAGAAAATAAGATTATGCATAGTATTTACATTGTGTACATTAAAGGTTTAGAAATTATGTTAGAATTGACGAGGTGAAGATGTTGGGAAAGAACAGCATGGAGTAGAAGTGCTTAGTGAAGTACTAGTAGGAGTACTGCCAAATGTGATATGGGCTAGGGTTTAACACAATCCCCCATGCAGGTATCATTGAGAAACCTCCCAGCTGGGGATTAAACTGTACTTCAGTAGATGGGTAACCAACTGACTCACCGACAGAAGACACACTGTGAAAGTTGGTGAATCAACCTATACAAGTAGAGCTGTCACCATTGGCAAACCCCAGAGAACTGTGCTTGGCCCTTCATTGCATGGACTCTATTTCTCGATAGTTCAGGCTAAAGTATATGACCTTTGGCTTACCAAGTTTGCTGATTCTTGCATATTGTTTACAATCATTGAGTCCATCAGTGATGATGCCATAGTACACAAGGAGCTAACACAAACCAATGAATGGAGACAAAGTCACGCGATCTACAACTAAATGTATAAATGTGTCTTTTTTTATATTGTCCATCTAAAAAGTGGAATTCCATGTTAATCACAGCACTGACAACAGGCCTACTATGCTGAAAACCAGTGATGCCAGCACTGGGAGCACATGTAGATAGTACTCTGAACTTCGACGACCAAGTGTCCACACTGGTATTGAAAGCCTATGTTGTACACATCATACATCATGCCATCATATTCAGATCTTAGAATTGCATGACAGCACTATAATCAAACCTTATCAGAACAGTAATAGAGTATAATGCTCTCGTTTTCATGTACCTAACTAGACACATGCAGCATCTGGAGAGACCACAGGGTTTTCTCAGAAAGATAACAGAGAGCCTACAAACCATGCCATGATGTATGTGGATATAGTTAAAACCATGTCACTGTAATCCGTTTGGCATAGAATGAGGTGACATCTGCCTCACCTCCAGGCCCATGTCTGACCCCACCCTGGTAGGAGTTCTGCATATCCAAAACTCTGATATAGCTGATCACACCAGCAGTGCCTGTTGAGAATATGGAAATAACAGTGTCCCAGATGCTACTGTAAAAGGCTGTGTATAATGTCAAACAAGAGCTCACACACATAAACGCACACACCCTGTTGATTGCAGTGAAAATAAAACCCCTACCTATCTAACTACACAGACTACAGATCTCTGTATTTACGGTAAGTGCCACAGCTCAAGTCTGACTTGGAGTACATCAGACAACACTTTATAGCTGATGACATTAGCAGTGCCTGTTGAGGAGGGTATAACAGTGTCCCACATGCTGGTGTAAAATGCTCTCCATAAATCAGTCAAGAGTATGCACACATACTTGACTTTAGTGAGTATAGAACCCCTACCTAAGTACACAGACTACAGAACTCAGTACTTTACACAAGGGCCACAGCTCAAGTCTCACTTGCAGTGTGTCAAACAACACTTCATAGCTGATGACATCTGCAGTGCCTGTTGAGGTGAAAAAAAACACACACCTGGTTTAAGTAAACAGTTTTGCTGTACTAGCTTCTGTTGGTTTGACAAACGTAGCAGAATATCAAAATTAGATAACTTGCTGTAGGTGGGGGCCCCATCAACTGCAGGTTTCTCTGGTGCCTAAAGCTGGCTATGTTTGAATTAGCAAGAATTTTTCTGAAGGACACAAAGTCTGAAAATCACATGCCTGACATTATTTAGTGACTGTACTCCACAACAATTTATCAGAAAACCACACATTTTAAAAGGAGCAGACCAAAATAATTCCCAGTTTCTTTGCCCAAGAATTTTGGACAAAGCCAAAAATGACTGGGAGAGGAAACCACAAAAGGAGCATTTTTAAAATCTAGTTTTCTACATTTTAGTCACAAAGTAAGCATATGTGTGCATGTGTGTTTGTGTGTGTAAACCCATTGGAGAAAGTGTCCTTTAAAGGGGTGATGCAGGAGTACATTCTCACTGACTTTTTCACAGACACTGTAAGCAAATGGAGGTGTGAAGATTCAAACCTTGTACCTTTGACTACAGGAATCAAGTCATTAACCTTCAGCACCAGATAACTCTAATTCACTTAGAAAGGTAACAGAACTATAACAGGTGTTACATGGACATGCATTTTCCAAACAATGAGAACTATGAAACTCTAATGACTGATTTACCAAAAAAAGGACTTGTGGGTGGTTTGGTATGGGGGATTAAGGCTCTTAATGAACTGCCTCAAGGGTGTGACTCTATGCATTTCAATTAAGAAGTAACCCTCTATCTAGCTAGGGTATTTCACACATACATACATACACACGTACACACACACCAGCATACTCACTCATACGTCCACACACATGCACATACATGTACATACTTCATGACT
Source organism: Protopterus annectens (assembly GCF_019279795.1). NCBI lineage: Eukaryota > Metazoa > Chordata > Ceratodontiformes > Protopteridae > Protopterus > Protopterus annectens. The sequence continues at coordinate 488,791,684 of NC_056728.1, forward strand.
AAAATTTAGTAACCACTACTTTAGACACTTAATTCCTTTTCTCAACTGACTAGAAGATACTGAAAAGGGATGCGAAAAACTCAACTGTGCTTGCAAGGTGAACTCACATACCCTTTCATATTGTGCCCAGCCAAATGAAAAGCATTTGTTTTATTATTCAAGGACATTTTAGTATTCCTAGAGACTGGGGTGCTCAGTGATGTGCACACTTTCACAGTGGGTGGCCACCTCCAGCACCATCCCTGCTACAGGGCCAAATTCATAAAACTTTGTCACATTGATGTAAGTGAATGTGCACAATGTGTGGCCATGCACAGAGCATGTGTGATTCAGAAAACCCAGCTACATGCCACTGCCATCTGAAATAATATTGCTGGGCATTTATATGCTAATAATTGTAAAATGAAGAGTGGTGCACAATAAAGAGAAACAAAAAAACTTTGCAGAGTGATTCAGAGACATTTACATGTCATGCAGCAATATTGTGCCAGCCTTAGATATGTACACAACCAGATGCTCATGTTCAGGCAGCGTAAGGTACTTAAAAATGTTTGGGGCTGGTTCAGCTGTCATAAACTTATCTCTAAAAGAGGGTCTTATAGCAGCCTTTGCAGCTGATGGTGTGCGACTTTACCCTTAGAGGTGTCAGGTCTTCTGACCAGCTTTAACATTTCATGCCCTCCATGACAACATAGTAAACCAGTATAGTGTGGACAGGGACAAAATGCAATGAACAGTGGACACGTATCAGCTTTATCTACAGCTCCAAGGAAGTCATAGAGTATCCATTCCAGTGGATATAAAGGTATGTGTGACTTTATGCATATTGGCTACATGGACCTTTCAGTGACCCATGAGGGACACCTTGTGGGTATCTCAGGAATTTTTCTCAAAAATACTCCACAAGTCCATCAATGCCACACTTCATCATTCAGGGTAACATATGTGGCTCCCACATACCACAGAGTAGAGAACAAACACCATGCTTGACTTCTATGCTGTAGCCTATGTCTCTGAAGTACTGGGAGCATATAATGCATCCACATTGAAATAAAGCCCCACCTGGTGAACAGGGAAGGAGGTAAGAGAACCATAAAGGGCATCCACTCCAACTGTTAGACTGTGTTTAATAAACAGGATATAATCTATAATATGTATGCAGGCTACCTAGGCATTTTCCATAACTCCTACATAGCACATGTGACATGCATGAATGGTTTGTGATGGGGTGACTTCCCACAGGGGCATCTTGTGGGTGATGCTGGATATACCCTGTAATGATGGCTAATGACACCAGTTAGAAATCCTCATAGCCAAATAGATTGCAGTTATAACCATGCCCTAGCACAAACTAGAAACATCACAGAATATGTTTGGTCTGCTGAAGTCATGGTTTCACTGTTTGGCTACATCCTGGTGGTGACCTGCAGTATTACCCTGCCACATGTACAAACATACTTACTGTGTGTGCTGTGTGTTACACAGTATTACAGTAAAGAAGCAGTTGCAGAAAGCTGGCCTCTTGCAGGGACTGCAGTTCCCAGAACTACTGGAGGCAGCAACTGAGACAGATGAGGGATCAAAAGAGGATCCAGCAGCAGGAGATGGCCATGCCAGACTGAGTTGGGCAAAGTACACTGTAGTACTAACAAAGAGGCAGCAGATTGCACATGGCTTTACAATGTAACTATATAAGAGCTAAGCAGATACAGTAAAATGATGCATACAAAAACATCAGACCATGCTACCCTGCTAGACAGGGGCCCAGAGAAGTAAATACTGTATGAATAAATATCCAGGGAATTGTTATGGCTAGGCTTGCATAAGCCTTAGAGCCGATAGCCTAGTACCAACCTATGAACCTATGCTTACTCATGCATACAAAGGGCACTCAATGCATCAGACATAGGCAACCCAAGTAGCAATGTGCAGGCTACAGTTATCATCATTTGCACAGGTGGGTGAGTAAGAATAGGTGTGCATGTCTTTCACTGGGAACTGTATGAATGGGAGCACTGAGGTGCAATAAAAAAATAAAAAGCTTTTAGGGGATTGTCAGAATTGCTATGAGGGTGTTTATTTTTGGAAAGGGCCAGGGTGTGTGTGTGTGTGTGTGTGTGTGTGTGTCTCTCTCTCTGCAGGGACACAGCCTTAGCATGTGGTAGAGCACTGCATCATGTTCTACTGGATAGGTCCAGGGCAGGCCGGACAGATGGTTCAGCTTCCTGAGCATGCTTCTGCCCATGACAGATGGCTCTGCCAGGAGTTGCATCAGTTGTCCAATGATATTGGTGATTCATTCTAACAAATTACCATACAATCCAAGCACTCCTATATATCAGCATGGAGACCCTGGATCACCCTCACAACTTCTGTTCAGGCTCTGGAAGAACTTGCCTGTGCATTCACTATTACCCTGTACATGCAAAAATACATGCGTCTTCTGAGGGACACCAGACTTACACATACAGTATCACCATCAAGTTGTCCACCCACAGATGGCAGTGTCCTGTGTATGAGAAGGCATTGAGACTCTGTCCATACTTTGAGGACAGGATGTGGGGGTCACACTCCCTGTGTCCAACATGCATACATTGCATCCACTGACTGTGCCATTGCATCCTCACCATCATTATTACAGGGTAAAGATCCTACAGCCTCAGATGAGATTAGTTCTACACTGTTGAAGCCATGCAAGGTTTCACCTGTGACTATACCAAAAGAAACATATCCACTGTAAGTATGACTCAGCGACAAAACTACACATGCAACTAATATCATTACAGCTATAAAGCTATATCAGGTTGTAACCCTGCCCATACCTTGTGCAGACAGATATTGCATGTGGGTGTCAGATGTAACACAAGACAGATATTATAAATTGTAATGTGACTAACAGGTAAACACAGGGTCAGGCAGTGATACAAGGACAACATACTTGGAGCATCATCAGTGGAAATTCATTGGAACCTATTCATCCCTGCCTCAACATCCAGCACTGCACTGTGAAACTCTGTGGAGGTGGTACTGCTGAAAGTAAGGTCAAGACCTCATCTGTCTCAATAAGAGCTGGTTCAGTAAATGGCCCACCATCTGTTACCTTCCCTTCCTATGCCATGGTCAGTAAATAGCCCACCATCTGTTACCTTCTCTTCCTATGCCATGGCCATTGCTCTGTAGGTGGCAGCATGGCTCATATCTGTCAGTCAGTGGCAGATCATGTCATAATTACAATTCGAACTACCCACAGTATTGACATGGATGCCACATACACTCACAGAAGGGCCAGTTGACAGAAGTATTAGCAAAGAGCCATCTACCATGGAGAATAAGGTCCTCTAGTACCACATAATTTTCTGCCACTGTGAACTTGGGCATGTGGATGGATGTGGCCTTCTGTGCCCATTTCTTCAGCATATTGCTGTTGAATAAGAAAACACTGAATTAACAGCTCTGGCCTTACAAAGGTGTTAAAAATCCTAACAGCCAAACTATAACAGTCCAACTGCTATGCTTTAGAAGGCCCTGGAACTAAAATACATGCATCTACAAAATACACCCAAAATATCAACACGTGACTACAAGTTAACAAGCATGCAACTTAAGAAGCATAACGATCATTAGCCACAACCATGGTAGAAATTCTTAAATTGTAATTATGAGTATAACGTGCACAACCGCTCTATGGCATGCTTTAACCTAATGACAGCCTATAGTAACATAACTTCATTCTTCTTTGGTCAGTACTCTTGAAATGTACTCATTCAGAGTGCTTTGGCCAGTATGTACATCCACTGAAAAACAGAACCAGACTTCTAGGTCTTAAAGTTAATAGCACATAAAAAGCTATCCTTGTACAAAACAGGTGTAAAAAGAACAAACTATCATGTAAGCAGGTGATTGTATTTTGCAGCAACAAGTGATTGCTGTAGGAGATATCAAAATTGAGTTTGCCTTCCATAATGTGATGATGATCTCTGGTTCCAGTTGCATTTCAGTTGTGCAGATCCCCCATGTGTGCATGATAAGTATGTGGATTAGGGCTCATCTCATTATTGTTTCTGCAGATTCCTCCATCTGTGCATGATAAGCATGTGGATTAGGGCTCATCTCATTGTTGGTTCTGCAGATTCTACCATCTGTGCATGATAAGTATGTGGATTAGGGCTCATCTCATTGTTGTTTCTGAAGATTCCCTTCTGTGCATGATAAGTATGTGGCTTAGGGCTCATCTCATTGTTGTTTCTGAATTGCTCAGTTTGTGCAACTAGTAAACCTGATAAACATCGTGTTGCGGTCTACTGTATCCAGTGCATGTACCACAGCACCTGCTGTAAGATCTGCGCACACACTGGAAGCCAAGATTACAAGGGCTGTGAAATTGTCATGCTCATACTTCTCAGGTGTGCACCATTATGATTAATGTTCCTCCATTTAAGTTTTAAAGAGACATATTTCTCGCATTTCCAAACTGAAAGGAAATGTCATCCATTCAAGTGCTGGCAATTTTTTTTAACTGATATCCATAGTAAATTAAAAATGAGTAATACGAATTCATTTTTTAAACCAACATTCTTTATTTCAGATACACCATACAGCTTTGTCAGTTATACACAGTCCTTATGCATGGTGCATCTTCAACATTCACTCTGAAAACGGTCAACTTAATTGTTAAAGACAGGTATCTTTATAAAGGCAGATGAGGCTTAGGTCAGATTATGGAATTACTTTACGCTTATCAAACCTTCCATGACTCTTCAACCCCTTTGTTTACTATAAGCTTTAATTATTCTTTTAACACAGTTCCCACTGTTATTTTCCCAGTATGTGTGGTCTCATGTACTTCTCCCCCTCTTCTACCCTAATCATTTACAACTAGGTTATCATTCTTTTTTCATGTTGCCTAATCTGCCATATCCTTATTGCTGAGTTCACTATCTGTAATGTCGATTCTGACCTAACTATATTCAAACTTTCTCAGCTACATACATTTGCACCCCCCCAAATTTTGTATTCATTTGTTTTCTAACCTAAGTTCTCTTATCCCTCTATCTCCAACATTATTATTTTACTGCTCTTTGCTTTTAAAATGCTGTCATCAAATAATTTATTGTAAGCCCTGCTGCTGTTTCCCTCATTTCTATCTACTGAATCCTTCCTATCACCCAGTTTTCCTTTACTTGCCCCCTTCTTTTTCTCCAGTTTTTCTTTTCCTCATTAGCTACGTTATTCATTAGTTCTTCTACCTCTCTCTTTTATCGATGGGTCCTCTTTTTCCATTGTCTTGTTATTGCTTTCTCCCCTATTCTTATAAACAGTACTACTATTTCTCTGATTTCCTCTGACACAGTCTTCATAACCTAATAAATATAACGTTGGTGTTAACTCTCCAAGCTCAAGTTATTAAGCAGGACCTTTATTTCTTTCTTTCTTTTTTCAATTTAGCTGTGACCTACAATCCCAAAATACGTGTTTCCCTATTTCCTGCATCCTCCCTCTTCAGTATGTCCTGTCCACTCCTGCAAACATCTTAGCTATCTTATGTGGGGTATATAAAAGTACTTATGCAGACATTTCCAGGTGAAAATCCTAAATATACAAGCTTTAATCACATATCTTGGGATGCTTAATATGTTTCTCCACTCCTTATGTTCCTATCTCAAATTGTTTTGTCTGCTTTTCCTCCTCTCTATTGCTTCTCTGTTTCCCCCCATTTAAAACCTCTTATCCCTGATTTTCATATTGCCTCTGCTAGTGGTTCTATATACATTGCCAATAAAAGAGGGGACAATGGTTACTTGTCTTGTGCCTCTCTCAGTTATTTCCGGAAGTCTTGCCCTAACTTTCACTATAGCTGTAGCCTCTTTATATATTGTATTTAACCAGTCTATCAACTTTTCTAGGAATCACCATTTTTCTGCAATTTCAAATGTATATGCTCACTCCACTCCATTCTACCACATGCTTTCTCCGGGTCGAATGAGAATAAGGTTAATTATTCTGCTTTCTCTCATGCATCTTGTAATATCAGTCTTGTTTGCTGCCCTCTGTCCCCCTCCCAACAAACAACACCTTTCGGAGTTTGTCTGCCAGTGTTAGCATAAAACATATATAACCATGGTTTCAGACAGAAATAGGTCTGTAGGAGGATGGTTCAAGAGGGCTCTTCTCTTCCCTGTGAGAACTGCCTCTTTCGGTGATTCTGGGGGATCACCTCTCTCTCTCTATCTAGCTATTTTATTTTACTAAACATCTTTACCCACTTGTCTATCACTACCATCTTCCTTAACTCCCATAACTCCAATAGGAGGCCAACACTGTCAGGTGTTTTTCCTATTGTCATTCTTTCCCATATTGTCTCTCTCCACTTCCTCTTTACTTTTTGCTACTATTAATCCTCTTGCATCCTCCTCTTTTATTTTCTATAATCCTGGGCATTGCCACCTACTGGCTCCCTCTGACATTACAGTAACTGCCCTCTTTCCTTGATTATTGGTAGTACTCCTACCACTCCTACCACACCATCTTCCTTCCTTTTAATCTAAATACCCCCTTCTCTGCTTCTCGTTGTCTCAGTCTGATAGCTCTAACCATCAAGTGACGAATGCCATGGCTAATGTATTGTCTCTCTACTACTATCATCTTTGCCCAAATCCTCTCATCCTCCAACTTCTGCATTATTTGCATGATCTCCCCTATCTCTCTATTTCTTGTTCAGTACCCCCTTCTTTTTTCTTGTCGCATGTCTATTAACTCATTCATCAAGACACTTTTGTTTATTTCTGTCCACTTGTCCTTTTATTTTGTTTTCATCCAAATTTCTGTCTTTATCCTATTCTTGGTTCTATCCAGATTTCCCCTTTAATCCTCCTCCTCTCTTCCTATCTGTTCTTTTTCTAACACATATGCCGGCATTCTCCAGTTTCTTTCCAAATTTTTCTCTTCCTCATTTTTTAATTTTGATTCCTAATTTAATGTAGCTAGAGTCAGAGGCTCTATTTTGGTCATCTCTACCATATACTTATGTTCCATTGCTCAGTACACTCTTGTTGAGCCTGGCTGATGTTTCATGTCTATCGGAATAGAGAGTAAAATTAGTCTTTTTCCTTAACTCCCTTCCTAGCTTCCATGTTTCCCACAGACTCCAAATAATCTTAACTCATTACATCTGAGTGAAGCCGCCAGGTGCATCTGCAGTTAACCCTTACTGACACCTCTAGGCGTCAAATACTGCTTGTTCATATTTGCATCAATAATTTCAAAACCATGCTATGCACAAGGTTTTTAAAATTTTCATCTTAAAGCTTACACAATAGCAAACTCAACTGGATTAATATTTGACCTTTGTCTAGTGTAAGTAAATGGACATTAACTGCAGTTTTTGAGACATTAATTTATATAGATATAATTTTCACATTTTTCTAAATATTTATTTTTATTTATTTTATATTTGTTGACCAGGTTTGTGTACAAATGCCTATTTTCAGCGGAGGCCCGAGGAGAAAAGCTCCAACAGAAAATAGAAATTTTACATATTGAATACATATAGAAATACATTCTTCAGTACCACAGATTACTGCATTACAGTGCCACACATTACATTCACCAGTACCACACATTATTGCATTACAGTGTCATACATTAAAATGTGGCAAGTGAAATACATATAGAAATACATTAATCAGAGGGATACATTTATAATTACATATTATATACACAATAGTGCAATAGTTACATAGCTGAAATATTTTACTAGTTATGTTTGTACAGTGATGTACCAAGAGGAGAAAATAAAGTAGTAAGTTTGTTTACTGAAGGGAAGGAAGAGAAAGTAGAAGGTTATAAGGGAGGGTTTACGGGGGATAATTACATTGGCAAGTCCATTTTTCATGAAGGTATGTTTTGTAGCGGTTTTGAACCAAGTAACACACACTAAGAAAATAAATAAAACTCCAATCAACACGGCTGAAAATGAACCATAAACTTAAATAAAACAGAAAACATAAAATAAAATAAAAGGTAAGCGCTTTCAAAGATACTTAATCTGCTTCTTCACTAAGATGGAGTTTGCCCCTGCTGTACCCCCTAAATAACTATATATGTATGTATTGTTTTGGCCTACATCTTTAGAGTTATTTTTTCTCTGAGCGGAGTCGTCCACTCTTTGGCTTGACAGTATGTCATAAACATGACAGCTCACCATATTGTTCAAGTGCCCTCCTTTCTCCTTTATATCCTGTGCCTTTCTGCTCTACTTCTCCCTCGTTTACTTCTTAACCTCTCATTCTTTTACACTTTCCCTGTCATGACTTTTTGATGCACCTCTTCTAAGTTCCGCTTACTGAACTGATGTCAGCTGACAACTTTTTTATATTTTTTTTTAATAAATGTCTTTCCCCAAATTTTGTCTTATCTCTTTGATGCTTATTTTCATCTTAGTTTTTATTCCATTTTCAACTCCTCTCAAACATATTTCCTTTTTATTCTTCCCTTGCCACAATATTAATTGCTCTTTTCATGGTTCCACCTGCCTCTTTCTGCTGTATACCTTTCTGTTTTCCATTTTTATTATTTATTTCCACACAGCTTTTGCACATATACAGCTGCCTCTTTGCTCATTTATTTCCTGTTCCTCTTATGCAGGTCATTATTTCTCTGTTGCCCTCTCCCTTCATCCCCTTTGCAATCTTTCTTAAATTATGATGCTGGGAAAACTATCAATTAGAGCTGAGCTCCATACTTTTCTTGTAGTATATTTCATCTCTACACTTTTATTATCTATATATCCATCCAGCTTTCTGGGTACAGCCTTTACCTTTCCTTATTTCAGTCATCTTTATTACTGCATACACCCTTGTCTGTCCCTTATCTCATACATATTTTCTCTTCTCCCCTTTCCCATTGAATGATGATCTTCAGTATTTCCAAAAGGCTACATTCATCTTAAGCTCATTGTCTACCCTACAGGTTTTCCCTCTAGTGTTGCGATTCATCTCCTAGCCTCTTTTTTGTATCCCATTTGCTAAGATCCTATTTTAGACAAAACTCACTTTTTAAGATACATTATTGACCTTTCACATTGTTCCTCCTAACTTGGGGGCTCTTCCTTCTACTTCCATCCCTACAAGATCACTTTCTGTTACTGTCTCTACTCCTTTTTCAGGTTTTCTTCCACCCTGTATCTTGTGTTCATTGCCAATCAAGGTGTGGCATTCACATTACTATCTTCCCTCCCTCTCTTAATGTGTGCAGTTCCCCCCAATGACGGTCTAGTCTTCAACCACCATCCCCTCATAACACTAGTGTTTGGCATGCCCATTAATGTTGGTTATCAATCCCCAATCATACTGCATACCGAGTATCTTATATATTTCTTTAATATGTGGGCATTCCTGCATTTTTCTGCAGAATGTCTCTACAGAAATGTGCCTTCTGGGCTTGCTGTACAGGAGATTGAATATTTTTTATCCCTTGCCATTCTCTCTTTCTCTACATGTCCTATTCTTTACCCTGCTTCCTTCAATCAGCTATTCTTTACCCTGCTTCCTTCAATCAGCTATAATGTCCATGCAAGTCCCGTCCCTGTGCCTTTTTGGAGGGCTGTTTCTTTTTCTCCCCGTATACCTCTTTTCAGGTTTATCCCCCACAACTGTCTGCGTTACTGTATGATTATTCCTAACTTTTTGTGTGTGCTTAACTTCAGTTAGGTTGCATCTTTGCTTCTTTCAGATGATGCAACATTTTAAATAGAAAAACTATCCTAACAGAACTCGGACTTGTATTTATCATTTGACATGTGCAGTTTTTTCAAACCCATTAGTGGTAACATAGTAAACAAGAAATATCCCTGAAATCAGGGGTAAGACACTTTCTTAAAATTGTTTAGCTGTCATTGAAGTATAGTGTCCTACCATAAGTCAATACAAGTCCTTTCAGTTACTCATCTCTTCTACTGCCTGTTAATCTCATCCTCACTTCTTTCATTAATTTCACTTTCTCTTTCAGTGTTTGCCTTTTTAAAAAGAGGGATACAAGTAGGGATGCCACCTTTTCAAATGCCCAAAGTGGGACATTTTTTGTACAAACATCAGATTTTGCAGGCCAAAACATACTCACAGCCAGTACAAAGGACAGCATTTAATTTTTTGCCTAAATAAAAGCTTATTCTTGTAGCGTTTTAGTTACTTAGTCTGTTTCTTGTAACATTTAAGTGTTTCAGATACAGAATAACTGTTTTATGCAACTATTACATAAAATATAGCAAATAATTTTGTCCTAAAAACTCAGGACATTTCCCATTTTTACAATTTTTTCATAGGACACAACTTCCCAAAGAGGGACTGTCCCTCGCAAAGTGACTTCCTTTTCAGGGTTGCCTTCTTCCTGATCATTCTCAAGCTGCCCATGTCTGACCTGGTCCTCTGATTCTTACACCCCTTTTCTGTGATTTGTGGCTTTCTTAAAAATTCAAGAGTTCCTTAGGGCTGATGAAAGATTTTAACGTCCCTTGTGTGAATATTTTCATAGCAGCAGGGTAAACCAGCCTCCAACTCAGCCCCCATTTCTTACAGGACTTGATTGAAGATGAATGCTTTCGTATTGGCAATCTCATCTCATAAGAATCACCTTGGTCAATGAATATTTGTTTGTCTCCTATTTTGAGCTGAGGATTCTTTCCCTGAACTCAAATGTCCAGAAGCAGATAATCACTGGTCTGACTCTCCTCATGGTATCTGCCCCTGGTCGCCATGTAGTCCTATGGTCTCTCTCAATAAGATCTCTGCAGTAGGTATCTCCATCCATTTCTCCAAATGTTCTTTCATGGCCTTTATACAGTCTATACCTTCAGATCTCTCAGGTAATTCTACCATATTTCTAGTTTTGCACCTGGCTCTTTCTTGGCTTCCAGACAATCTAGCCTCATTTTTGGTGTTTCTGCTCTGACTTTTAAGTCCTCTTTTTCAGCAATCACATTCTGTATGATGGTAGCATGTTTGTTCAGTTCTTCAACAGGTGCATTTAGTCTCTTCACATGTGTGGCTAAATTTTCTATCAATATTCCCTTCATTTACTCTAGCTCATGCCATATTGTCTCCAGTATCACCTTTGCACCTACTGTATCTATCTGTAATTTCCTCTTTTGGATTTTGCACTCACCCATCTCTCTAAAGTCTCCAATTTCTCATCTTAAGATTTTTAGCTACTTTCCTTGCTTCTCCTCAACACTGTTTATGATCTGTGCAGATCTTGGCAGTTTGTTTGAATTTAGCATGGCACCATAGAATGACCGAAATAGTACTCCATGACATGGCACGTTAACCATGCTGTGAGCTTACTAGTTCAACTTGCTAGTAAACTTTTACTAAATGTTCCACATGTTGTCCAGGTGTTCAACATTTAAGTGGTGTCACACAACTAATGGATGGAAGGCTAAGATTATTGGTCATGCTACCCTATCCATCTGAAGATGGAGTCATTGTTAAGCATTTGTTCTCAGCAGCAAATGGAGGGATGGAGAACTGTCATGTTTCACAACTTAAAGTGCCATCTGAACCATAACACAATACCTACAGTTTATTTTGTTATCCATCAGGCAAATTACTTACTCATTGATGCCCACTGTGCAAAGGCTGAAACACATGAAAAGTAATATGGCCATGAAATTTCTTGCCATTTTTCCTGAGATCATTCAAGGTGAGACATTCTATGTCTGGAAAAGGTGAGGGTAAGGCATTTTTAGAGCACAGATGTGGTGGAAGTTGGAATCAAAGATATTTCTGGGCATTCTCAAGAAGCATTGCAGATCACAGCATAAGGATGTCACCTGGAATAGTTTGACCAAAACTGTCACTGCACAACTACAGTCACTAGAGGTATCACAAACCTGACTTCCTTGGCCAATGGGAGGGATGAAATTAAGGCATGACCACCTGAGTAGTGTAAGTGTAACATCATTTACCTTTCCAAATGCCCTAACAATGCATGGTACCATACACCTTTTAATTTTACTCTGTATCTCCAGATTATCAGAGAATGAAATGAAAGGGGGGGGGGCTATAATTGCCAAGACAGTGTTGAATAAAATATACATACTGTTGTAAAAGCTGTGTCTGTTTACATAGTGACAGGTAGCAATAAAAATAATGGTAACATTTACAGAGCAGGACATCTGTCAGTGCTGGCATTATTGGAATTAGTATGACTGTCAATGCTGTGATTTTGCTTCTGCATGTTATCCCCACCTCTACCCTGTATAGCTGGAGAAGTGGCTTGTCATGTTATGCCTATGTGCAATAAGATTGTCAAGATGACTATGGGCTCAATCCTCCCTCCAAAAAATGTTGCTGGCATGGCATAATTTTAATTGGTTAGCCAAATAAGACTGTAAATAAAATAGCTAAAACATTAAAATAATTGTGTGGGTCCTATTATGAGTATGAAAAAATAGTTAGGAATGCCATTCCATTGTTTTTGTATGTCTCTTACATCACTTTCTTTGTCCCCAACATTTCTTGCATTCCCTTTTTTGTGTCACCATTTCTATTATACACAGAAGCACTGTGACTTCTTTGTTCCCAATATTTATCTTTTATTCCTTTTTTTCTGTCACCATTTCTGCTATTATTCCACACAGAAGCACAGTGACCTAGACTGACCACACCTGTAAAGTCTAGCATTTTCCCACAGGTGATAGTAGTTCCACTGCCCCCATCAGAGGCATCCAGCACATCTAAGTCACAGCCTGTCAGAGTTGCATCTATACTGCATGCCCTACCTGTACCACCTACATCAGATAACCTTGCAGTGAAGGCTGGTACACTGGTATCCAGTAGTAGTAGTGCAAATGGATGTGATGATTATTTCACCTGTCAGGAGCTGACAGGTCTTGTGGGGAAGATACTGGAAAGGTAGTTCAATGCCCACATCATCCAGAGACAATGTGCCACATACATATTGAGTTGCATACCTGCCCAGTGGTGACTCCACCATCTGAAGCAGGACCCAGTGTTGATGGGTTGTGTGGTGAAGTATAATCTCATACTGTGACAAAGCTGGCAGAGACTACATCCCCTGAATACCCAATCCTATTCCCAAACCTGTTGTTCCTCTCTTTTGTCTTTAACCATCCTTTTCCTCTACTGTCTTCCCTCTGTCTGTTTCCTTCACCATGGTGTTGCCCCTGTCTTACTGCCATACTCCACAACCTGTCAGTCATTTCCATCTTCCCTTGTGACCTAACTCTCCCCCTCTTACTTCCCTCACTTCTTTACAAAACTTTCCATTCTCAATAAAAAAAAACAAAAACTGCACCTGTCCCACACAAACAAAAAAAATATTCCCACCCATACCTCTCAACTTCACCAACATTTAATGCACAGATGATTAGCTACAAAAAATACTCCCATTTCCATCCTTTAATTGAGCCACAAATAGATGAACACAAAACACGTGCTCAAAAAAGGCTTGTATATTAAAATAATGCTCCTGTGATCATAAGTATAATGACAGGTATCAAAGAACAATGTCACTGATCATGTATAACTATGGAAAAATTATACTTCCCGTTCTTTATGAAAAATTAAGAAAAATCCTACGAACATACTAAGATCTTCCCATTAGTAATGCAAATGAGCTTTGCATATGTGCACGTCATTAAGCAATACTGAAAATACAGTAAAGTTAATACTTTCCCTGTGAAGGCAAGTGTGGCACAACATATTCATGATGTGAGTATTTGTTTCCCAGTGTACTGGGTGCAGGGTTCTAAATCCCTTAGAGAGCAAGAAGTTGTTTTACAATATTACATTTTTATCATACAGCTGTATGCCATTCCCCTGCATATTTTATTATATTTACACCTTTCCTCCAAGTGCTTAAGTGGCATATATGGCTAATGCACTGGTTCAAGACTATCAGAGTGACAAACATGAATTTAAACAGGTTCAGCTGTATTTCTCTTGTATTGCTATCCTATGTTCTATCATTTCCTATGTATGATTCTGTAGCACATCCAGCTAAGGTTCTGCTGTTGTGAAGTATGCGACTAACACAGGCTGGTTTCAAAACCATGCAGGTGTAATCCTCTTGGTATTGTTTACCATGTATTTCTTTCCCATGAAATGAACATTCCTATCACCAATGTGTACATTTTGTCATGGAATTTGGCAATGTAAAACAAAATATCAGTATGTTCATCTAGCATTGTTTGATTAAGGAGTTTTGGTATATGCTCCTACCCCACTTCCATCCAGTTCATTCCTTCTTAGTTTACCTTGTGTGCTATCCTCTGTGTGCTTCTCATTTTAATGATAGTTATGTACTCACCATAACTTGGTATCCATGTTATCTGTAGTCACCATTCATCATGTATGGGTCTAGGATCTGAGCTGGCACACTTAGACAATAGCTTAGTTCAAGCTCCTCCCCACCCATAATGCACTGCTGTCTTCTATCCCCTCAGATCGAGTTTGCCCTGAAGAAAGAAAATAGACAGAAACTACCTGCCACCAGACAAGGTCCACCAAAAACCTGCCAATCCCACAGGAAGGGGGATGGAGGGTGGGACCATAATGAACGTAGACTACGGATAACACAGATACCAAGTTATGGTAAGTACATAACTAGCAATCTGATGTTATCCTAGTCACCATTCATCACATATGGGTCAGTGACCCTAGCTACCGGGCATTCTTAGGTGGCATCATGGAAGGACATGCCGAAGAACAGTGGAGCCAAAGGCAGCCCTTCCCTAGAAACTAGGACAAGTTTGTAATGAGAGATGTAGGTATGAGGAGAAGACCAAGTTGCTGCTGCACAAATGTCCTCCAAGGACTGACAAGCTACAAAGGCAGCTGAAGTAGCCACTGACCTGGTGGAGTGAGCCCTAACTGATCCAGGCAAGAGAGACCCACAGGAAGAGTATATGTAAGAAATGCACTGAGAAATCCACCAAGAAATAGTGATTTTTGAAACATCATGGCCCTTTCTGTTGACTGAAAAAGCCACAAATAATTGGTCTGATAGACTAAAAGACTTGGTTCTGAGCACATAAAAACAAAGCTGTCTCTGAACATATAGGGTATGTGAGATGTATTCCCCTTTATTAGCATAATTAGGAAAGAGCACTGGGAATTGGATGGACTGATTAAGATTTGCTTCAGTAACCACTTTTGGTATAAATGAAGGGTTGGGTCTTAAGACCACTCTCTCTCTATGAAATATCAAATAAGGAGGCTTAATGGTTAAGAGCCCGCAGTTCTGAAATTCTTTTTGTAGCCACCAAAAAGGCAGTCTTCCAAGAAAGAAATTTGAGGTTGCAGGATGCAGTAGGCTCAACAGGGGGGGGGGGGCTAGTTAGAGATTGCAGCACTAGAGCAAGATCCCACGGAGGAGAAGGTCCTTGACTGGAGGATGTAAGAAAAAGACACCTTTCAAGAAGACTTTGCAGATGTAAGAAAATGTAGGCTATTCATTGAGATGGAAATTAGAAATTGCTGCCAACTGGACTTTGATCATAAAGAAATTAGCACCCTCCTGAAAAAGGGAAGCCAGGAAAAAAATATCAGAAATAGGAACCGAAAACAGATCCAGATTTTGGCCTTCAGCCCATATAGAGAATCTCTTCCACTTACTTCTGTAAATTCTCTTGGCAGAAGGTTTTTGGGAGGGGAAAGGGAATATGGAACACTAACAAACTACCAAACGCTACCTATTTAAGGCAGAACTCTAATAAGATAAAGCAAGAAAGAAAGAAATCCCCCCAAACAAAACTTACTTATCAAAAACCTGAATAAACCTGAGCAATCTGTGTCTGGACGGTACACACTGCAAATGAGATCGGAGGGGTTAGACGGCAGCAGTGCATTCCGGGAGGGGAGGAGCTTGAGCTAAGCTGTTGTCTAACTGTGCCAGCTTGGATCCGATGTCAGATCCTAGACCCATACATGATGAATGGTGACTAGGATAACAACATATTCTTGGTTTTATATTCACATTCCCATTTCCATTTCCAACCTGGTTCAAAAATAAATGCAATTAAATGAATGACTATTTCACACTGTTCAGCATCCACTCTGCAAATGTGTATCCCAGACATGAATCTTCTTAATGACACCTTACGGTTGAACAGCTTCAGTGACTGCCTTTACTAATTCACTATGTATCACATCAATATGAAAGGCATGGGTTCAAAACCATGGCTGTCTGTCTTCACTCCATCTTGCTCAGTGTTTATCTCCTCACATTTGGTTTTCTCATGTGCTTGCTGCCCTTTTTCATCATTGTCCTGTACCATACACAACCTTTAATCTTCTCAAAAATAAATGATCATCACACCACAAATATGCCCAAAAGGGTTTATAAAATAACAAAAATCATCTATCATTGTATGAATTTTATGACAGCTGGCAGAGGGTAACTTCACTGCCCATATGTATGCACAGAGAAATGGCATTTCTCATTCTATGGCAAAAAATTATAAAAATCCTTAGAATGCACTTAGATCTTGGCATCTTAGTGTAACTGTGCTGACTGTATCTGTGCATTACAAAGCAGTATTGAAATAAGGTGAAATTAATAGTTTCATTCTAACAACTGCGATGTCTCATAGTCATAAAGTGATGTGTACATTGTTGATACACTAGGGGAGGGTTTTGATGCTCAGATTGTTGTATGATGTCTGCCAATGTTCATTTTTTCATCTTCCACAGTGTTCTAACATTCCCTTGAAATGTGTTTTCTGATGCCTTCACTACAAGTTCTGTGGTGCCACTTGAGAATGCACTGCTCTAGAGAGTATCAGTTAGGAAGTAAGGTCCCAATTCATGAAGTTCTACATTGTAGCCATCTTCAAAACTATATTTATCATGTACTAATCACTTAAAATGCACATATTAAATAAGGCTATACATAGTACATGCAAGCAACAGTAACTGTATATCAATTCAATACAGTAGGGAAAGCTGTTGATCCCCTGATTTTTGTATGATGTTTAACAATGTTCATTCATTACTCTTCCTCAGTGCTATAACATTCCCTTGGAATGTGTGTTTTTAATGTCCTTACTATCTGTACTAAAGTAGCTTCACTTGATAATGCACTGGTCTACAGAGTATCACTTAGGCAATCAGGGGTTCAAATCCATAGAGGTTTACCATGCAGCAGTCTAAAACACAATCTATAGCCTGCACTCATAACATACAATTCATATATGAATTAAAGCAAAGATGTAATAAGTGACAGATTCCATTGCTCAGTCTACTCTTGAAGTGATAAGTACATTGTCAATACACTATCAGAATGGTTTTAATCTCTGATGGCTAGTATGTGGTTTTCCACTACTCAGTTTTCAGCCTTTCTCACTGTTCTGACATCTCCCTAAAATATGCATTTTCAGACCCTTTCAGTATCATGTTCTTTCATGGCAAGCCTTGGCTAATACCATGGTCTACAGAATATAATTGCCAAAGTCAGGGGAGGGAAGCCAGTTAGGTGCATTTATGTTGTCTTGCTATCATGTGCCCTGCTGTCCTGAAATGTGTTTTTCAGTCATTTTTTATACCAGAATTTGTGTGACATACCTTGCTAAAGTCCTAGTCTAAAGAATATTATTGTCAAAGGCAGGGATTCAAACCTGCTAAAAACAAAATAAGGCATGGATGCTCTGTAGTCCCTGAATGGTACTGCGTTTATTTAATCTACAAAACCACAAGTTAAAATAAGTGCTTTCATCCTAGTATAATTACAAGACTTCTTCAGATCTGTCTGTGCTTTATTTTGTTTTTAGCTAGTTTATTTTTCACTTTGTATCAAATTCAAACCAATTTATGTGTAGTTTTGTTGTCTTGCTGGAATAAGTTCTGTTCCCATGAAATATATTTTTTTCAATCACCTTCTGTACAAGTGCTCTTTTGGGATTCCTTGCTAAAGTCCTAATCTAGAAAATATTGCCAAAGGCAGGGCTTCAACTCCATTTGTATGTTTTTTTTTCCCTGTTCTTGCTATCATGTGTTCAATTTCTCTAAAAGTAAACATTTCTAACCTCCATGTGTAACTTCTGTGGGTGAATTTGGCACTTTCAAACCTAATTTCTGGATTCTTCTTCCATTGTTGAGCTTGGAAGTTGAGAGATATGGGCTTCTATCCTACCTTCATCCTGCTCATTCTCTATTAGGTTCATAGGTTGGTACTAGGCTATCAGCCCTAGGGCCTATACAAGCCTAGCCATAACAATTCCCTGGATATTTCTTCCCACAATATTTACTTCCCTGGACCCCTGTCTAGCAGGGCGACTGACATGATCCCCAGTGTGAATTTCCTATCTCCCATCCAATCAAGGTTCCTTCTGAAGAGGGCCAAGGAGGTGCTCTGCTTGCCATGTATGGGCAAGTCTATTCCAAAGTATGGGGAGTCTCTGGGTCAGGAGCCTATCCTTCCAGCAAGTTTTGTTCATTGTGATGACAAGGTTTAGATCCCTGGAGCGTGTGGCTCTGAGGGATTGGGATTTCTTTACGTGGAGCATGATCAGCAGCTCAGGGTTTGACATGGCCTTGTATGTTAAGCAGAGATCGCCTCTGAGTAGACGATATGCCATACAGTATAGCTGGAGTTTTTTTTAGATGGTCAGCATATGGCATCTGCTTTAGGCCTGTGATTCTTTTAGTGAGGTATTTTTGCAGCCTTTCCAGCTGTTGCATATGTCTTATGAGTACATACCAAATGGGGCATTATACTGTATAATGGGTCTAATGTGGGATGAGTACAGTGGGACAATGACCTCGTTTTCTCTGGATGAAAAGCCCTTAGTGATGAGGTGTGCCACATAGAAGGAATTCCTGACTGTTGTGGCGATGTGGTTATCGAAATTGAGACCACTGCCCACCTGTGTCCCTAAGTCTCTCATCACACTTTCGATGTTTAGTGTACTGCCACCTATGTGGCAATTCAAAGGTACATGTTTTTTTCCAAAGGGGATAACTATACATTTCTTGGCATTAAGCTTGAGCCCATGGCTCTGGCACCAGGCATCTGTTTCTGTAAGGCCCTTTTGTAGAATATCCACATCATTTGGTGATTCAATAATGGCTCCCAGTTTGCAGTCATCTGCAAACTTTGTTAGCCAGAGTCCCTTATTGTTGGCCTGTACTTCAGAGAAGTAGATGCCGAACAACAGTGGTCCCAGGACTGAACCCTGAGGTACTTCACTTGTCTGGAGCTGGATTTGGAGTCAGCTACTTTTACAGTCTGGGATCTGTCAGTAAGCCAGTTGGCAAACCATCGAGTGACGTAGGGATTTATGTCCAGCTTAGTAAGTTTATCTATGATTCCAGAGTGGGGGATGGTGTTGAAGGCCTTGGCAAGGTCCAGATAGGCTGTGTGGACTGCCTTACCCTCGTCCACAGCTCTGGAGACTGATTTGAAGAAGTCAATCAGGTTCAGGAGACAAGATCGGCCCTTCACAAACCCAAACTGGGTGGGGTCCACTATTTGCTTACCTTGTGTTTTACCACCTGCTTACTTCCACTTTTCATCTCTGTCCTATACTCCCAATTCCAACTTATGATGTGGTCAAAAACTAGACATAACACACAAATGCCAAAAATGGCCACATACTTCAAAATCATTTTATGCTCCTACTTTGCATGACAGTTGACATATATGGCCACACAGGAATGGCACACCAGGTTCTATGGCAAAACTGATGAAAAAACCTAGGTACATGTTAATCACTCACACAAAATAGCTATACCTTGTTGTGCATACCAATCTGAAATAAAGTACTGCTACTGCTATTATTCAAACCCTTTGATGGCTCAGTTTATTCATGCAGTTATTCTTATGGTGACAGTGCACTGGCTAGGGGTTGAAATCACCTGGGGATTGTATGCTGCTTTAATATCTTTTCAGTCTGCACAATTGCTAGATTTCCCTGTATGTTTTAAAAAAGAACCCTTGTACTCTGTTGTAGTGACACCCCTTGTTAATGCACTGCTATGAAAACATTCAGTGAAAAAGTCATGGGTTCAATTCCTTTGAGGCATTTATTTCTATTTTGCTCACCATCTGCACATGTGCTACATCTCCCCTGATATGTGTGCTTTATGATCCCTTGTACTCAATGCTGCAGTGGCGCACCTTCCCATTAAACTGTGGATATACTGGCATATGGACTGAACTGAATGGATTCCCCTCACGGTAAAATACACTCCTGTTTTAATAACATTCACAGCACAGTACAGATCCACTGCTAATATTCTGGTGTTGTCAGGACTGGTAGAAGTTGGTACATCATGTTACTTTATTGTATGTCAACTACCCTGTGTTGGTTTCAGTCTTCAGAATGGGCGTATTGTCATAGGACCTTCTTTGCTCTGTTTTACTGACAATTATTTTGTTCTGCAACTCCTGTAGATTCTCTTGTTACAGTATATCCTCTATTTCACCCTCAGCCATTAGCCATTAGTGGCATTTCCCTTTCATTGCACATTTCTCACTATGTATATATATATATATATATATATATTTGTTGCCATTGATTAAATCAACACTGTACATCTAAGTGGATGTAGTAGTCTCATCAACTACTAGGGGTGCTCAAGCACTGCCTATGTTTACCTCAGCTGCTTATACTTGTAATGTGGCTGCAAGGTGGTTTATTATGATCTAGCCATGGGTTGTGGTATGGCCATGACAAGAGGCTCCATGTCACTCACACAGGCCTAGTCATGTGCATATAGTTAGTAAAACTTGGGGCTCATCTGGCACACAATGTAAACAGTGTTGGCTTGGCGATAATTATGGACATGACATTTATGAAGCACTGGGATAGTCTACACATAGTGCTTTTTACTCACCCATGATGCTATACTTTGAGGGACTGAATGGAAACAGCATTCAGCCACACAGACCATCACCTCATAATCAAGGTGAATGGGTTTTACAGGCTTTAAAGAAAAAAAATGACCACTGGGAAGAAACAAAGGAAAGAAATAACATTGCCATTGAAAATGAACATTTGAACTACTGAATTAATACAACCTCCAGATACTGTACTTGATGGTTTAATGAATACATCTTTCAAGTGTGCAAAGACAAGCATCATGGAACAGTCAATGCATCTTACAGTACTGCAGTCTTAGCTCACGAGTGATTTGTCAAATTTTCGCTTTAAGTTTCTTTTGGCTTTTTTCACACACTGGAATATTACTGCATTAAAATTAAAAGACTATTTCAGAAAAGCTGAAGCGCAGCAAACAATTTATTTGGAAACAGACTGCTAGCTAATACAATAGTGGCAATTTGGTGTTTGCTTTCTCATGGCAAGACAGGACTCCTTCTCCTCCCCATTTCTACTCATGAAATAATGTCTACATTCACATTCACTTATTAATAATCATGAAACAATGGTTTCCTAATGCCCTTATCAAAGGCAAATCATATTACTGTTTTACTTATTTGAACGCTAACCTCTCACAGCAATTTCCCAACTGAAATTCATGTTATGCTTGCAAGGAAAGCCAACACAATAAATAGTTATAAAACACATTTACTTGTGGTACACAAACTGGCCATCACAGACCCCAATTAGTTTCAAGTTTTATTTGTATTAACTAACGTCCAGCTGAAGATCTCCAATGAAAAAAATTGTTAAAATGCAAAATTACTCCAGTACTGCCAACGCAATGGCACAGAGGCAATGCATTAATCTCCGTCACCAATGAGTTGAGTAAAGAATAGACAAACTGCTGACAAGATTGGCCAAGAGGAATGGGATAAAGTCACAAGTGATGTGTTCTCCTATCCCAGGAGGGCAGGATATATATATATATATATATATATATATATATATATATATATATATATATATATATATATATATATATATGTGTGTGTGTGTGTGTACATATATCACACATGCACAGACTGAGTAATAAAGGAAGATGATATGCAAGACAAGCTGCATATGGTTTACAAAATTTCATCCTAAACTGCAGTTCTTGTTTTGTTTATGCTGGTATGAAAGGCAGGAAATATGCATCTTAAGCCACTGTCTTTATACACTTAAAACTCCCGAACCATGTGTTAGCTACAGGGTGCTATTACATGCTTTGAAAAAACTTCATATGCATGCCTTTTTCTGAACAGGTTTGAAAAACTGTCCAAATAAACAACAGCAGGGTCACCACGGCATAAAACAAACAATTTATTACAACTGGATAAGCGCTTTCAGAAAAATACTTTCCTTCATCAGATCCTATAATTTGTCAAAAACATACTTATATAAATACTCATTCAAAAATTAAATAAGCCAATAGAGAGCCTCAAGACATTAATTAAAACAGCACTTCCTGAAAACCATAGGAATCAGAGAAGTCGCTCCTTAATGTCAAAGTTCATAAAAAAGCATATACCATAATAAAAAAAATCATAAATAAAAACAAAAACAGCAGAATGTTAATTTTAAAATATACACTGCAGAATATGTATAATTCTATAAATAAGAGTTTATGAGCCTTCAGTATGGGTTTAAGAGGAATAAAAGTATTCAAACCAGGCAAGACATGTGCACGTAATTCTGCTATCCAATAAGTCTCCTTTACTTCTGTAGCATTATATAAATCCCTACCTCCCATATTGGTGTTAACAGCATCAATAGCCATAAAAGAAAAGGCATGATTTGGATGGAGAGCTGTATGTTGGAACAAAGTATTATGTTCCAAACAATTACGTATGGCATACTGATGCTGCAGTACACATTGCTTGAGCATCTGATTTGTTTTGCCTAATTATATTAGATACTGTGAGCTTGTTCACCATTATACCCAATAATGTTGGACTTGACTTCATCTGTGATTATAATGAGAGACCATCTCTTATAGACAAAGACGTTATGACATTTATTAGTCATTTAATGAGGATTTTACCGAATAATGTTTTTTGCTTTAATAATGTGATCCATCATCAGTGGAAGGGTGTAGCCATGGGCACACTCTGCATTAATAGTTACACAAATCTAGTTCTAGCAGAGTGGGAATATAGCTATGTTTTAAATGTCAACAACCCATGGTACCAACAGGTGTTATTTTACCGAAGGTTTGTTAATGATCTTTTTTCTTGTGGACACGTGATGAGCAACAACACTCTGACTTTAAGGCATATTTGAAATCGACCACTAACTTTTTACGCTTCACTCTACATGCAGATAAGAGGCGCATAGAATTTTTAGATGTCAGGTTAGAACTAGATGCTGAAGGTAAATTGAATACGACTTTGTTTTGCAAATCTAGTTGGAAGAATGCCCTATTAGATAGAGACAGTATGCATCCCCCAAATGTTTTTCGCAGTGTGACTAAGAACCAGATTTTGAGGGCTTCTAGACTCCATAGCAGTGAAAAGGCCTTTTCAGTACAGAAAGATAAAATGACACACAATTTGAAAGAGCGTGGCTATAACGAGCAGGAAATACAGGCACATTTTGCTGATTTAGATAAGTTATGCAAAAATAAGGGTAAACCCTGGTTTTCTACCAGGCATGCTATTAGTAATCATGAAGAGGAGATAGTGTTTAACTCCTCTCAAGTCAGGGTTCCACATACTTACAATAGTGAAAGTAAATATATTTGTAATGTAATACATCACAACTGGAAGCTGCTTTTATTGGATGAAAAGATAAGGGAAATAGTTGGTTCTGTTCCCCGATTCTGTTATAAGAGGAATAATAATTTGCAGGATCTGTTCTATCATAAAGCGACTAATAATCGCAGCTCTGTTACTGTCAGATAAGAAGGGCACATATCGCTCGCTGTAGGAGATGTAAAGCATGTCCCCTAATTAATAATATGAATTTGTTCAGACACCCCAGTACAAATAAGGAATATTTTTATAGAGGGCATGCAACTTGTTACACCAAAAACGTGGTTTATATTGCTAAGTGCGATACTTGCACTAGCTTTTATGTAGGCAAAACAAATCAGATACTCAAGCAACATGTATTGCAGCATCAATATGCCATATGTAATTGTTTGGAACATAATGCTTTTTTCCAACATACAGCTCTCCATCCAAATCACGGCTTTTCTTTTATGTCACTGATGCTGTTAACCCCAATATTAGAGGTGGGGATTTATACAATGCTACAGAAGTAAAGGAGACTTATTGGACAGCAGAATTACGTGCACATCTTGCCTGATTTTAATGCTTTTATTCCTGTTAAACCCATACTGAAGCCTCGTAAACTCTGATTTACAGAATTATACTCATTCTGCAGTGTATATTTTAAAATTAACATTCTGTTGTTTTTTGTTTATTTACGATGTTTTTTATTATGATATTGTATGTTTTTTATAAACTTTGACATTAGGAAGTGACTTCTGGGGCTACTATGGTTTTCAGGAAGTTGCATCTGTTCTAATTAATGTCTTGAGGTTTTCTATTGGCTTATTTTATTTTTCAGTGAGTACTTGTGTATGTATGTTTTTGACAAATTACAGGATCTGATGAAGGAAAGTATTTTTCTGAAAGTCCTTATCCAGTTTTAATAAAATGTTTATGATTTTTGCGGTGGTGACCCTGCTGTTTATTTCGACATTATCTTTACTTTCTTCGGAAGGGTCTTCAGCTTCTGCAGTGTTGTGTTTTATTTCAATCAGGCTTGAAAAACTAATAAACTTGTTTTGATGAACAGCTTTTTGTCAAACTTGTATAATGTAGTGGTGGTGTTTGAAATACAAATACTTGATCATGAGTTTTATTAGGAATCCCTTTATAAAAGGCTGAGAATGTGATTGGTCTTTAGTGAGATGAAAACTGTAGGAGCAGCAAACGTATGTCAATTTATGAACTCTAAGAACTGCCACACAAGTCTAGGTGAAATGAAAATTACAGCTGAGTAAGAATTTAACATAACAGTGCATGTCAAAACAGATCACCGTTGCAATATTGCTTCCTTAAGTGAGGTGTCCGGCCAAGAATACTGTACGTCTGGCCATTTTGTTAAGATTGGGTTCCTTCTGTAGATCCTTATGTCTGATCTACAACTTAAGCACAGAACAATGTGCTGGTACACAAGGAGCATATGAAGGTCCCAAGAGCTTTCATGCCCCACAAAAAGGTGTCTGAGGATAAAGGTCAAGGACTGAAGGATTCAGGTACAGAGGGTCAGAAAGGGGAATACAAAAATAGGCCCAACTTTGCCAAGACAACATAAAGAAGAAAATATAAACAGATTGGGGAAAATTATGGAGTGTTCATATATTTTAACAGTGCCTATTCCGACATCTACTTTATGGTAAGTTCTTAAATAATTAACCTAGGTCGATCATTACATCAGTCATGTATTACTGCTTACTAACAGGAATATTCCCAGAGTTTTTAAACTGATTGGGAAGAGGCATGAGGTGCAGAGCTGAAGTCTATTATCCCCTGAAGCCTGGATCTGACAAACCAGTTCTACATCTAGAAAAATCAACTATTTTGTACTGCTTAGTAAAGGCTTTCGATGGGTGATCTAGTAGCTGCTTCCAGAATAGTTCTTGAATCTACACCCTTGAAGGTGGCACCTGAAGAGGCAGCATCTCTAGTAGAATGAATTGTAACCTTGGCTTGGATGAATTTTCCTTGGAAAGTATTACAAAAATATGCAAGGGAAATCCACCTGGAAATGGTTTGTTTTGATACAGGAAAATCCATAAAACAATGATCAGATTGTCTAATGAGCTTTGTTCTCTACAAAGGGAAACTTAATTGTGTGTGAGAACATCAAGTAAATGATTTCTCCCTATTCTTAGAGTTAAGAAAAAAATTAAGACAAATGGAATGGTTTAAATACATCTCATTTACTACCTTAGCCATAAAAGGATTAGTCCTAGTTGTAACACTGCCCTTATGAAAAATCAGAAATGGTGGAGAGGACATAAGGTGTTGCTGCTAACAAGACTGTCTTCCAAGCACAGAACTTTAAAGCTCTGAATGAGGCTGGTTTATATGAAGGAAGGATTAACATTTCCAATACACAGTTCAGGTCCTAAAGATGAGGAACAGATTTTATTGGATGTCTGATATGAAGGATGCCTCTCAGAAGTTGCTTGAGCTCAAAGTGAAGAAAGTGGGGAGTCCATAGGTAAGCAGGTAGAAATGTCTGATAAATGCCCCTTACTAGGGGAGTATGCCATCCCTGAATTAAGCAATTTACATGAATATTTGAGGATAACGGGAATTCTCAGTTGAGAAGGGTCCTGACCTCTCTTACAGCACCGGATAAAAATCTTTTCCATTGGAAATATAATATTTCCATATGGCAGATTTTCTTCCCTCCATTACTACCTGTACCCTATCCTTAGAAAACAGGTGCCTAAAGGGATTAGAAACCTCCAATACAGACCATCACACTGAGAGTCTGTTGGTTTGGATGAATGAGACAGCCCTTTTGCATTGTATGTCAATCCTGTGTGATGGTGACTGCCCTTGCCTAGATGAAAAAGAAGGGAGAACTAATGCTGTCTGAGCCAAAAGGGAGTCACCAACAGCATCTTCTGTATTGTCCTTGTGGATTTTCAGAAGGACCTTCAGAATAAGAGGAAAGGAAGGGAAAGCATAAAGGAATGTTGCTTTCTACGATGTTAATAAGGTATCTGTTTTCTCTGCTTCTGTGCATTGAACTCTAGAACAGAAACAGTCTGAGCTGTCACTTCAGAGTGGAGACAATATCTGTCTGGGGAGTTCCCACTGATGGGCAACTTGTAGGAACACCTCTCCATTAAGCATTTGTTCATTAAGGTCTACCTTGGATATGCTCAAGTAATCTACCATTTAAATTCATGCTCTGATTGGATGCAAGTTGCTTGTAGAAAAAAACATTTTTTGCTTGTTGAAAAAGATTGTGATGGACAGCAATATCCCTAGCCATCCTGCTAGCATGGAGAGATGTTAATACTTTGTTCCATTTTGTTTATTGATATAACACATGACTGCAGTATTATCTGTCAGACTTGCAGGGTTCCTGGAGACCACTGGTGATGAAAAGCCTGCAGGGAAAACATCAGTTCTTTTCATTCTTTGATATGTATATGTTTCTGTCTGTCCTGCTTAAACTAAACTCTTGGGACTTTCATACTTAATGAAAATGTACCCCAAGCCAAGGTCTAAAGCAACTGTGGAAACCTTCTGAGGGGAAGAAGAGACCAGGAAAGGCGCTCTTGAATTGAGGGTTATTTTGTTCATCCACCAATGGAATTCTTTCTTCATAAAAAGCAGGTGAAGGATTGATCTGACATACCACTAAATCACCTTCATGTAGTGCCTAACAAAAGGCATCATCTGCATTGTTGATGCTATGTACCCCAGGGGTTTCAGAAACTGATACGCAGAGGTCATTTCCAGAATTAAGATTTTTTAGAAGTACAAAGTCAGAAACTGGATTTTTACCTGAGACAGAAAAGCCATCACGTATGTAGTACCCAGCTGACACCCTAGGAAAAAAAAAACAGGTTCTGAAAAGGTTGCAGGGCGTATTTCTTAAGGTTTAAAGTGATGTCTAGGTGAAGAAATAGATCCATTGTGAATTGTAGTCTCTGCGAGTTTTTTTGTACTGATGTAGCCTGAAAGGATGGTCTAAAATAAGGGTAGCTGTGGATACCCTAGAGTTGACAGAATGCTACAACTGAGGCTACATATTTTGTGAATACCCTAAGAGTTGCAAAAAGTCCAGAGGGGAAAGCAGAGAATTGAAAATAAAATCCCAAAGCACAGATTCTTGTGAACTATTTGTGATTTGGATGAACAGGAATGCATAGGTAGGTATCATTCAGATCCAAGGCAACCAGATAAGTTTGTGGGAAATTCATTGGAAGCAAGCTTTGGAGAGATAACATATTGAATTCTGTGATTTTAGAAAAGTGTTTAGAGTGGATAAGTCCAAAATGGGTATCCATCCAAAATATTCCCACTAAAGACACCTACACCCTTTTCATTGCTACCATTGACAGGACAAGTAATGACGGAAGAGAGAACAAAATATCTGGGTATTATATTTTCAACTGATAATAGAGATTTTTTTATAAATAATATTAAATCAACTTGGGATCAGATAACATTAGATTTGAAAAGATGGAGTAAACTGAAACTACCAATGATGGCAAGAACTGCAATTATCAAAATGAATGTTCTTCCAAGAATACTATATATACTTAGAGCCACACAACTTAGAATCACGAGGAAATTTTTTAAACCGCTTCATATAGGACTAGGGAGATTTCTTTGGGAGCCTAGGAAAACGAGGATAACATACGAGAAATTGATGGCTCCAAAAAATAGGGGAGGTCTAGATTTACCGGATTTTGAAACTTATTACTTGATAATTAATGCTAACAGAATTTTAAGGGCGATTCACTTTGATAAGAATAGTCTGAAATGGGCACCCAAATGGTTGGTCTTAACATACAGACATGTAACTAGAGTGGGAATTAACTGAAAAGCTCTACCTTTTTTGAATAGAGGAACACTCAGTAAAGTTGACTTAATGGAACACATACAATGCTATATAACTTCAATTCAAAATCTTTTTACCTCATTAAACTTATTAAAGTATATGATGGTATTTCAACCACTTCACAAGAACCCAAACTTATTATTAGGGAATAAATTGATAGACTTACAGAAATTCCCTCTAATAAAAGTTTTAATCATGTTGGATTTCTACCCCTTGCTTGGGATATCAGTTCACGATATTTTAAAAGAGAAAAGTCTCCCTATTTCTTATCTAATTATTATGAGACAATTAAAAGATCTGGCTACAAATTACTTTAATAACTTTGAATTTAAAGAAGAGGAATTAAATATATGTCATAATCTTTGGGAAGCTCTGATACAAGACAAAAAATATATAACTTCCTCATATAAACTGATAAAAGAGATGAAGTATAATAAACATATTCTTTTATCGAATTACTGGAGGGAAAAATTAACATTAGTTGATGATAATAAGATCTTGGAAGCATTTAAACTAACATTAAAGTCTGTATCACTACAAAAATTATTATTTACACAAATCATATTCAACAATGCCTATTATACCCGTCTCACTCTTCATAAATTGGATTCAAAGAACTCGCCTAACTGTCCATACTGCATAGACCAGACAGCTGACCTGCTTCACATGTTTTGGAGTTGCAAATGCATTTTTAAACTTTGGAATTCGTTAAAACTTCAATTACAGAAAATGGGCTACCAACAATCAACACTCTCTTGGGAATTCATGATCCTACATATTCCCCCAGAAAATTTAGACAAATCAAAAAGGATCATAATCATGAATATTTGTTTATTAATGAAACTATACATAGCTTCAAACTGGTTGAACCTGACCCAGACATCTTGGGAAAATTTTAAAACATTAGCTATAAGACATATATTAGCGCACAAACTGTTACTCAATGACCACAAGAAAAACATAAATAATATTAAAATATGGGAGCAAATCTTTAATATTGTGTTGGCCTAGAGGTTCTTATCCACTGTTACTTAGGATATATACTTATAAGACAGACTCAATCTTAGATTAGTTATTGATTGTAATAATATTAAAAACTGATGGTATTTTCATGTTGTATTTCCTTATAATAATTTGTTTTAATATATAACGTTTGTATAACTTTTGGAAGCAATCATGTAAATATTGTACATATATATATATATATATATATATATATATATATATATATATATATATATATATATATAGTAGTGTGTAGTTATGTAATTGGAAAATAATAAAGACTGATTATTGAAAAAAAAACAAAATGGGTATCCATGCCTCATATTTTCTTGCTATGACAAATAGGTCTAGAATAAATCTCGTCTTTTTTGGTGAGGAGAGACTAGTTCTGTGGTTCCCTGATGGAATAGCTCTAGTAAAATTGGAAGAACCAGGTCCTGGTGGCATGGGGTACTCAGGCAATACATGATGGAGCTGGAGGGGAGCCCGGACAGATTTTGGACAATGTTCAGTACCTGGGTGTCTGATGTTATCATACTCCAAAAGTGAAAGTCTCAGAGAAAGTCTTGCTCTGGAACAAGATTCCAATCTACATTAGGCAGAGCTACTCGCTAACCATCTTCAAGAGGGACCTTGACGAGTGGATGGGAAACAGAAAGTCTACCCCAGGGATCACTTCAATGGCTCTGCTGGACAGAGGCACAGGGAACTAATCTAAAGGTGCGGCGAAAGCCAACACATTCCAGCTAGGCTTATAAATGCCTTTGGGCAGATAGCCTAGTACCTACCTATGAAAGAATGTTAGGGGACTGGCTGACATGTGGGGAAGGGGGAAGTTGATAGTCAAAACGTGGAACTTTTCTCACCAAGGATTCTTTAAAGTCTGCCTTAGGATTATCTTGCCACTTTTATTTAATAAATTTCTCTCTCTTTTGCTGTGTCTTTTGGCCTTTATGGAAAAAAGAGACTAGCTTTATAAGGGTAATTTCTCTGGCACTTTAGTATGGGGGGAGAGAAAAAGCTGCTTAAAATCTTACATAATTTCCCCATTTCTTGAAATTTTTTCGAAAATGTCAGCTGCAGTGTTGCACTCCTGAGTTTGTTATCCTTAGGAAGAAATTTAAACCGTGGTCCCATCTGCCTGAGTTGGTGGTAGCTCAGGTCGATATAAAACATCCAATGGCATGTCTTCATAACAGTAAAGGAAGGTCTGCACTGCCCTGGCGAAATTTCCCCTAGTAATCCAATTACCATCTTGGGTCTCCACTGAAAAAAAAAAGCTACTAGCTTAGTGGGACTAAAAATAAAAATAAAATAAAATGTTGCGGTCTTTTCTTAAGATGAAAAAGAAACATGCAGGAGTCTAAAAAGAAAATAAAAAGTCTTATGGTGAGAATGTGAAAAGGTTTAAACTTTAAAAATATTTTAATGAAACACAAGGTCACAAGACAAGGTACAAGTTACCCAACAACACAAGCTTTGTCATCTGATATATCTTGTTTTGCAAGAATAGCTCTACAGCGGAAAGTAAGAAAGTAGCTGTCTGCCAATGTACTTTACCGGTTCGGCCCTTCAAAGCATGGAGTGGTTAATAAATACTGGTAGAGAAAACATTTAAGGAAAGTGGCAATTACCATAAAGTTTTGTTAATTAAGAATAAAAATTTAGTACTTCAAATCAAGGCTTGATTTACTTTCAGCACAAATGAGTATCATAACATAAGCTATAAAGTAATAAATAGGTTGCTACATGGCATAGCTTTCTGATACCTACAGCAAAATGCTGTACAGTTACAATTTCTCACAATGTAAAACTCAAAGCACCACAAGGAGCTAAAACAGTTTTTTCCCTGGTCAATATGTTGCAAAAATGTCTTTAGCCATGCAACAGTAATCACTAAAAATAAGGCGAGTAGAATCTCAGTATATCCAAATCAATAAGAAAAAAGACATCTGCTGGCTGCCTTATATGCAGCGAATATCTTTTTTGGTAAATCAGTGTGGAAAAAATAAAGCACATTAAGTGGCCAGCAAGTCAAAGTTCCTTCAGTTTTTTGTACCACACTGAGGCTGAATTTCAGGACTCATCTCAGATCTGTCACCATTCTGTGGAACCTGATATGCCTCCTAGGCTGCCAGTGGCTGTATAGTCAATAATCTTTCTTTGTAGTTTCAGAATCAGAGAGCTCATCTTCCTGTACACATGGGTCATACTCTCCAACAGCATCATTCAAGTCCTCTTGCTCATCATTGCTCTCTGCACTGTAGTCAATCTCTTCAAGGAAACGGGGTTCATCTTCTTCCAAAACATATGTTGTTGGACTGTGAAGGAAAGAGAAACAGGACTTAATTGCCTGTGAATGCTTAATTAAATCAAAACAAATACACTTGAAAAGAAAAAAAATCATGGATGAGAGGAAAATGAATAGGAAAAGGCACATGTTGTTCAACAAGACTAATGGATGCAAACAGACTCCCACGTGGCACAGATGTGGCAGTGACTGCATAGAGTACTTATAGCAAAGGTTCAGGTTCGACAGTTATACTTATGAAAATCAAATGAAAATCACTTATGCCTCTGCCAGTAATTAGAAGTTATGTACTTACCATAACGTTCCATCTGAGTAGGTAAACTTCATTTGTCAGCAACCTATGGGTTATTGGATCCATATCGGATCCGAGCCGGAGATCCAAGCTCCTCCCCCTTACCCATAATCCCCTGCTATCCCTTCCTGACCTCAGATCGAGTTTGCTTATCCATAAACCATACGATACCAAGAACCACCTCCCTACTCTAACCTGGAAACAATCCGCCATGACAGCAGGAGTCCTTTGAACATCCATATAGGTTAGGGGGAGGGACGGTTGCTGACAAATGAAGTTTACCTACTCAGATGGAATGTTATGGTAAGTACATAACTTCTAAAGCTGAAGTGGTTAACTTCATTTGTCCATCAACCTATGGAACAGAGTCCCCAGCTACCTGATTTTTGGGAGGTCCTCATGGAAGGATGTTCCGGAGCACTGCAGAGCCAAAGGATGCTCTCCCTC
This sequence comes from Protopterus annectens, assembly GCF_019279795.1. Lineage (NCBI taxonomy): Eukaryota > Metazoa > Chordata > Ceratodontiformes > Protopteridae > Protopterus > Protopterus annectens. Next base: position 488,824,222 of record NC_056728.1, read on the forward strand.
TGGAAACAATATCCAACTTGTAATGATTTATAAATGTATGAGATGAAGCCCAAGTGGCTGCTGAACAAATGTCATCCAACGACACCCTAGATCGAAAAGCCGCAGAGGTAGACATCGATCAAGTAGAATGGGCATGAGCTCCTTGAGGTGCAGACCGGCCCGAACTCTCATATGCCAAAACAATACATTGGGAAGTCCATCTGGACAATGTGACTTTTGATACAGGTTTTCCCAAAGAGGGCTTAGCAAAGGATACAAAAAGCTGGTCTGATTTCCTGTGATCAGCTGTCCTGTGCAAACAGAATCTCAGTTGCCTATGTACGTCCAGAGAGTGCAACTTGTATTCACCTTTGTTCTGATAATTTGGGAAGACTGGTAAATTAATAGATTGGTTGATATTAGACTCCGATGCAATTTTGGGCAGAAAGGAGGGGTTGGTCCTGAGTGAGACTCTATCTTTGTGGAAAATCAAATACGGTGGCTTGGCGCAAAGGGCTTGAAGCTCCGAGACCCTTCTGGCCGAAGTTATGGCAACAAGAAATGCTGTCTTCCAAGATAAGTATTTCAGATCCACCGAAGTTGCAGGCTCAAAGGGAGGAGCTGTTAGAGACTGAAGTACAAGAGTTAAATCCCAAGGAGGGACTGCATCTTTTACTGCAGGTCTTAGTAGGAAAGTGCCTTTTAGGAAGGTCTTACATAATTTGGATGAAGTCAAAGTGCCGAGATCACTGCCAACATGATAATGAGAGATTGCAGCCAACTGGACTTTGACCGTAGAAGAGCTAGCACCTTGGTTGAATAACCCTGACAGAAAATCTAGTACTGCTGGCAACGGAGCTGTAAAGGGATCTAAGTTCCAATGCTCCGCCCAAATAGAGAAATGCTTCCATTTACTACTATAGATTCTTCTAGTAGATGGCTTGTGAGCGGCTACTAGAATACCTTGACAAGGGACAAGATACCGGGAATCCTAGCTATCACTGGAACTGGATCAACCAAGCTGTGAGCTTGAGGTTGTCCAGATTCGGGGTTGACAGGCCTGATGGGCGAGTGATCAGATCCGGAATGGGATCTAGAATCCATGGGGGATTCACTAGATGAGACCATAGATAAGGGAACCAAGCTTGACAAGGCCAGAATGGGGCAATGAGGATTATTCTGCCCCCCAACCATCTTTCTTTCTGTAAAAATTTGAGCATCAGGGGCAGAGGAGGGTAAGCATAGAGTAGACTGGGTGGCCAAACACGCACCACAGCGTCTCTGGGGGATTCCCCGGGTGGGGGAATTAGAGCGAAGTAGTCGCTGCACTTTGTGTTTGAAGGAGAGGCAAAAAGATCACAACGAGGTTGACCCCATTTGTAGAAGATTTGCTTCGCTACTTTCAGATTCAGAGACCACTCGTACGGTGACAGGATGCATCGACTCAGTCTGTCTGCCAAAATGTTGGAATGTCTTGGAATGTGCGTCGCTATGAGAAAGCGGTTGGTGGACGTAGGCCATTCCCACACTTTCATGGCCTCCCAACAAAGTGGATAGGACCTGGTTCCCCCTTGCTTGTTGATATACCAGACAACCGACATGTTGTCTATCTGGATCGCAATTGTCCCCAAGCGAAGGTGGCTTTGAAGTGCTTGGAACGCCAAAAGCACCGCTCTCATCTCTAGGACATTGATATGCAGTGAGGTCTCCGAATAGTTCCACGTGCCTTGGACGGTCCTGCCCACCCCTGGCTAGAGGAGGGGATACAGAGAAACCATGGAGCCACCATAAGAGGGCTTTCTTGCACACCCTGCTGAGAGGAACGGGAAAGCTCAGGGGATGTAGCAGGAAGGACCACTGGACTTGTAAGGTCCACTGAAGAACTCTCATGTTTAAGCGCGTCATGGGTAGTAGGTTGATGGTTGCCACCATCAAGCCTAGAGCCCTCAGGTCCAATTCCGCAGAGGGAGCTGGGGATTGTAGAAGGGCCAGTACATGGAGTTTCAGAGTTCATAGCCGGTCCCGAGTCAAGAAGGCTAGAAGCTGGTTGGTGTTCAATCTAGCTCCGATGAAATCTAGAATTTGTGTTGGCAGAAAAGAAGATTTTCCGATGTTGATCGTGATCCCCAGCCGGGGAGCTAGATGGAGAAAATAATCCCTGGCAGTGCAAAGTAGATGCCTGGTGGTGGTGGTGGGGGGGGGGGTCAGGAGCCAGTTGTCCAGGTACGGAAAGACCTGAATTCCCTGGAGTCTCAGGTGGTCCGCTACAACAGTTAACACTTTGGTGAACACCCTGGGGGCTGTGGTGAGACCAAAGGGAAGGACCCTGAACTGGTAATGGCGGGCTCCCAGCCAGAAGCGGAGGAACCTCCTGGATCATCTTTCCATCAAAATGTGGTAGTACGCATCCTTGAAGTCTATGGAGCACATCCAGTCATTCTCCTGCAGAAGGGGGAGAATGGATTGAAGAGTGACCATCCAGAACTTTTCTTTGGCTACTGACAGGTTCAGGAAGGACAGGTCGAGGATTGGTCTTAGGTCCCCCGTCTTTTTGGCACCAAGAAGAACCTGGAGTAAAAGCCTGATCCAAACTGGTCTGGGGGGAACGTGCTGGATTGCTCTTTTTCTTAGCAGCCGAAGTATTTCCTTGGCTGCCACCTCCCTCTGATTGGGTGGGACATCGGGGAGGCTTCGGGGACTGAGAGGGGGATTGAGAAAAGGGATCTTGTAGCCTCTGGATATGATCTGAAGCACCCCAGCGATCTGTTGTAATGGACTCCCAAGCTGCCAGGTGCCTCGAAAACGCTCCCCAACTGCCTCCGGAGTGGAGCAGTCGAGTAACCCCTCAGGGTTGCTGCGTGGGCCTATCAGAGAAAGGTTCTCTGTTCCCAAAGTTCTTCGGGCCCCCTCAGCCTTTAGGGCGGCGTCCACCCTGTCCTCCTCTGCCTCTGAAGGACGAGGGGTCCAGAGTGAAATGGGACTACTGAGACTTCCGGAACCACATCTTCTTCTGTCCCTTTTGGTTCCTGGAGAAGGACCTCTGGGGAGCAGAGAAGCGGACTCCAATGGCAGACGTCGTCTTCCCATCTTGTTCGCTCTGGAACAGTGTATCGCGTACGGTCTTGCCAAAAAAGGCAGAACCATCAAACGGGGCATTTGTGAACGATGCCTTAAACGGTTCTGCGAAATCACAATAACGGAGCCACACCTGTCGCCGTAGGACGACGTCCACGCCTCTAGCTCTAGCAGCTCCTTCCATGGCATGGGATAGTAGCCGTATAGAGGTATTGGAGATAGATTTGAGAGTGGCCATTCGGGTAGAGTACACTTTCTTGTCCTCCGCCGACATGGACTCTGGGGGCGACCCAGCATATTCTTTGATAAGATCCCGTTGGAGCCGTATCATGTGTGCCATATAGTTCAGCGACCTTACAGAAAAGGTGGCTGAAGCGAACAACCGCTTCCCCAGACGGTCCATTGTCAGAGACTCCTTGTCTGGAGGATGGACCGAGGAACTCTCCTGGGCCAGTTCCCTTTTGGTGGCGGCCGCCACCAACATGGCATCTACCGGGGCTTCCTTGCTCCAAAATGACCTGTCCGAAGGGGGGCTGAGAATTTTGCCTGGCCTCTTTGGAATGGGCTCCACAGTGTCCAGTTCCTTCCATGCCCTGGTAGTAATCAGGTCTACCAGGGGATCGGCGGGAGGGGACATCCAAGAGGTAGACAGGCCTGCTTCAAATGCCTCCAGAAACACAGACTTGTCAGAGGAAGGTTTTGGGGCAGACCACCCCCCTCTGATCCGAAGCATCTCCATGATGTCTCAGAAGGAGACGTCTTCGGGGGGTGACCTTGGGGAAACTTCCCCTTCCTCCAAATCTGTGTCCTCTGTCAAGGACTCATGGGAGTCCAAGTGCCTCTTCTTGCACTTCCGTTTGTGAGGGACCTCCTGGGGGGGCTGTCCGAAGAGGCCTCACCAACCAAATCCTGTTCCAAGGGAACTATCTGGGATGTCCGAGCAGACTGTCCCTGGGGCCGGGTGATGGACGGCAGACCCGTCTGAGAGGGAGTGCAGGGTGGAGACGTAGCTGAATGACATCGAACGCCGAAGGAGAGCTGCTCTCCCTGGGATCCGAGAGCAGATCCGACAAGCGGATCGGAGCTGGTGCCGATGCGGTCGGATCTGAAGGGCCAGTATGCTCCGACCGAGACGGAGCCGAAGCCATACTGACACCTCTGGATCCGAAACTCAGCTCTCGGCTCCAAGAGCTCGGATCCGAAGAAAATGGACCCGACAGACTCTAAGGTGCCATCGGCGCTGACAGTCCCCCAGCTCCGACGTTACCCAGCTCCGAAGGCTCCGAACCCCGGTAGTGGGTCAGAGAAGGAGCAATCGGGGGGAAAAAGGGGGTCGAGCACCCCCCCCCGGAGGGGGGAGGGAGGCAGGAGCACTCCCATCTGCAGCTGGGCCTGGAGAAACCTACGCACCATCCGGTCCAAGTCTGCATCAGACATACTGCGGGTAGACCTTGATGAGGCCACCGAGGCGGGCCGAGAGTGCCGACTCGATGACCTCGAAGGCGACCGGGTCTCCTCCTCCTCCAGCCCCGGTGAAAAGCAGGGAGATTGGAGCCCGGAAGAAGAAGACTTGGAGGCCCTAGGAGGAGAAACCCGTTTGGCTGGCAGGGCCGATGCAGAAGCTTTGGTCTGCCGCTTGTGGTGCTTTTCCCGGCGTTTCTCCTTTCTGGCTTCCCTCTCCTCCTGGCCCAAGGTGGGAGGCTGAGTCCCGGCCAGGGGAAGGGGAATAGCAGGTGGCGCTGTCGCAGCCGCGGCAGGTGCCACAGAAGGACCGGAGGACGAAGCCGAGTCCGGGGCAGAAGTCCCACCAGAATCAGCTTTGACCTCCGGTCCTTGAGGGCCCTGGGGTTGAACGCTGCGCAAATAGTGCAGCCGGTGGAAAGATGTTCAACCCCAAGGCATAAAACACACAGTGTGGGGCCATCCGCTGGGGACAGCTTATGGCCGCACTCGGTACACTTTGAAAAGAAAGTTTTGGGTGCCTCTGCCATACCTAAAAAGAAACAATACACTCGCTAGGCCCCAAAACACACACACCCTAACACGTACACAAGGGGGAGGGAATAACACTAAAAGGAAAACTAAACACTAGATAAAGAAAAACGTTAATGCTACTGGGGAACTATACTAACTCACGCACACGCAAAAATTTGTTTAAAGTAGGAAAAAAGAAGATTTTTTTTCTCATAAATCCATCACTACCACGCCTGGAAGCTCAATCAAGTTGCTGAGAAAACCGCGGCAAACTAGATCTGAGGTCAGGAAGGGATAGCAGGGGATTGTGGGTAAGGGGGAGGAGCTTGGATCTTAGCTGTTGGAAGCTGCCGGCTCGAATCCGATATGGATCTGATAACCCATAGGTTGATGGACAAATGAAGTTAACTACTTCAGATACATTATTTCAGATTGCTACGCAAGAATCATTAAAAAAAATTTTTATTTTTTTCACTACTGCTAAATTCCATAACATCGGAGCAGTTTAGATACCTTACAGCGTATATGTTCCTATGTTTCCTTAAAAAATTAATAAGCAAATAAGGAGTGATATCAAAATGGCAACCATGACGGCAAAATGACAGCTCCACAGTATGGAAATGGACAACAAATACTCAATTAGAATACAGAGGAATGAATGCCACTTTAGCAATTCTACTTCCTACTGGATGGGACTAAGAAATGCGAGTGCTGTGGGACCCTAGCAGTATAACAGGGTGCCAGCGCAGCTGATGTGATCAAGGGACGGGATGCTGAGAATGGTGATACAACTGGCTATTATGCTACTCAGGTCAGGGAGATTAAAAAAGGTAAGGAGAGTACTGGCTGGGCCATTGATGGCTATCTATAGCCACAGAGAGCATCTTGCAGCAGTGTAACTCCTAAAGACCCAATATGGTTGCCATGCACAAGCAATCATTAAAGCTGCATTCCATGGATAGGTAATTCTCTTTCCTATGGGGTAAATTCTGTGAAGGTCACACAGGTCTAGTAAAGAAAAGTGGCAACAAACAGGCTGAGACTAATGTAGGCAACTGTGAATGGGGAAAGTATGCTCACAGATGAGTGATGGGCTAAGAATCAAGGAGATCTTCATTAAAAAGGGATCCTGGTAATGTTTAAGACATCAGACAGAAAATCTCTTCCAATTGGACAGATGTGATTTTCTGGTGTTGGGTTTACTGGCCTTCTGCAGGACCCTAAACATGTCCTCAGAAAATTGGTGTCAAAAAGGAATAAAAACCCTATCACCCAAGTGTCAGTTGAAGTGAGGACAATTAAGGGTGGAGGAGAGATCTGTTGTCCTGTGTGAGAAGGTCCATGCGGTGAGGTAACTTGTGATGATTGCCCTTGGCCAGATGGAATAAGAGGAGGAAAAAGTGGTGTCTGAGCCAAAATGGAGTCACCAACAAGATTTTTGGATTGTCCTTCTTGATCTTGTGAAGGACCTTGGAAAGAAGAGAAAGGCACAGAGAAACATTCCCTTCTAAGAAAAAGGCATGCCATCTACTTTTCAAGCCAAAGGACTTGGGACTCTGGAATAGAACTGAGGGAGTTGTCTGTTCAGAGAGGAGGGAAATAAATCCACTTAAATACCACAGTAATGAATTATATTCAAAAACAAATCTGTGTGAATCATCCATTTGTGAGGCTATGTCCTGGACCTGCTGACAGAATCTGCCACAAGATTGCGCTCTGAAGGTATGTAAACTGCCTGAAGGGTCATCGGTAGATTGATGTCTTTTTCTAGCATTGAAGGGCTAGTCTGCAAAGAAGGCAAAACCTCGTGCCCCCTCGTTAATGTACCACATGACTGTGATGTCTGTAAAAGCTTCAAGGGACCTGACACCCAGAGCAAGCAGAAGAATTGAGGATCCAAAATGAGAGCCCTCACTTCCTTGATGTGATGTGATCTGCCCTCTGTTGAGGGGACCAAAGGCTCTGAACCTTTATGGTGCCTGAAGAGGTTCTCCACCCATGCTCTTGAGGCATTCATGAAGAGTTCCTGAAATGGCTGAAAGGGATTGAGAGAGACCTGCTGAACCCACTAGTGAAGTTCAAGCTTGAGACAAGGGAGCAGAGGAACCAGAGAGTCCAGTAGATGGCAATGTTGAAAACACATTGTTCTGAGATACCACTGAAACTTTCTCGTATGCAGCCTGGGGCAGAGAAGCACAGGTATGGTAGAAAACATGAACCCCAGACCCCTTAGAAACTCCCTGGCTGGAAGACAGGACAGGAGAAGCAGGGAAAGAAAATAATCTGTAAGACAGAAAACCTTGGTGGCAGGAATAGAAGCTAGCATTGGAACAATTTGGATTCTGCAGCCTAGAAATATGTGATCCTGTGATGGAATCAACATTGATGTTTGAAGTCTGACTGTGATCCCAGTCTGTGTAGTAGAAGCTGGGTAAAATGAAGATCCTGCACTAGTTTGGTTTGGGAAAGGGCCTGAAGTAAGAGGTTGTCCAGATGAGAAAATATCTGAATGCTCAGTAGCCTAAAAAAGGCGATCACTGCAGCTAGGCATTTGGTGAATATCCTTGGGGCCACTGAAAGGCCAAAGGGCAAAGCAGAGAACTAAAAATAAATGGAAGAGATAGAGAAACACAAAGCTTTCTTGAAGAGAGAGTGAATAGGAATATGAAAGTAGGCATCCTTTAGGTCCAGGAAACTAGAAATGGCTAGGGAAGCAACAGGGGAAACAGAGTCTGAAGAGAAAGCATTCAGAAGGATGACACTATAAAAAAAGTGTTCAGAAAAGAAAGATACAGGACAGGTTTCCAAGACCCCTCTTTCCTCGGGACCAGAAACATTCTGGAAAAAACCCTAGACCCTTCTCGGTCTGAGGAACCGGTTAAATATTACCCTGGTCTAACAGACCCTGCAATACTCCTGGAAAATAAGGGAGTTGCTCTTCAGTAAGCTGAGGGATAGCAGAGGAGGAGGAGGAAATGATTTTCTAGGCCATAAAGTAACACTGCCTGATAATGGACAGAATGCAAGAGTCTGTTGTGTTTTTTTTGCCAAACTGGGACAGACAGAGAAGACAAGAAAACGTTGGTCAAGAAGAAGGGAGGTCAGAAAGTCAGATGGCTGCAGACTTATCAAGAAAGGACTGTTTTGGGGGGTCTAGGTGTTTGAGTAGGCTTACCAAAAAATACATGCCTAGGAGACTTCTTACTCTTAGCAGACTGTCTATGCAGTCTGTGCAAAAGGCAGTCTTACTAGGATAGTTCCTCTGAAACTTGTGAATGGGAGAAAAAAAGAGATGCTTCATATCTTTCATGACCTTACCCTAATCCTGCAAGGTCTTAAAGAGGTCTGCCACAGCAGTGCCAAACAAGTTTTGGTTATCCAGAGGAGCATCCAGAAGTTGTGTTTTAATATCATCTGACAAGGTTTGAAGGTGAAGAATAAAAAAGAATCCACAATCGTACTTGGGTAATACATGTAACTCCCTACAAATTGCAGGAGTCATCACTGGGCACATTGTGGGTGCTGCAAAGAGCACTTCTGGCTGACATCAAAGACTGAAAAGTACAGTTGTGTACACTTACCATAAATGTAGATGGTCTGGTGTATTCACTGTTGCAGTCATCACACTTGGGTTATCCCTGCCAGGGTAGCCCCCGGCTTGCCTGAATACCAGAGACTTAGTATTTCTGCATCGGTTGGTGTCACTTGAGGACTGACGTCAGGTTGTCAGGAGTATAAAGTAAGGCAGCCGATGCCATTAAATTAGTTTTTCTTCCCTAACCTGTCAGGAGCCCCCAAAGTAGGAGGCCAGGTTCTGGTGGAAGAACCCCACCAGTGTAAAATACATACCAATAAGTCCCTTGTAAGGAAAAAGAGAATAAGGGGGAATGGAGGGAGGGAAACCAGGACTGCAACAGTGAAGACACTCGAACATCTACATTTATGCTAAGTGTACACAACTGTACTATGTTCTTCATGTTTCACTGTTGCAGTCATCACACTTGGGTAGATTCCCAAAGCTGAGGAAGAGGGTGGAGGCAATCAAGGAAACTATGGGCTGGCTAGGATGCCCTGCAAGACTGCAGAGGCAAACCCTGCCCTGGATTTGGAGAAGAGAAGCAGGTGATAATGCTTGGTGAAAGTGTGAACAGATGTCCAGGTGGTAACCTCCAGGATGTCCCTGGGTGGGACTCCTCTGAGGAAAGATGAAGAGGTGGAGGCTGCTCTGGTGGAGTGTGTCCTGACCCCCTTGGTGGGAGGCTTTCAATGTTGTTTGTAGCAGAAATGGATGCAGTGTGCTATCCATTTGGAAATGGATTGCTTGGAGATGGCTTTGCCTTTTGCCCCTGTAGCAAACCTAACCAGTAATTGATCAGACTTTCTGAAGGATTTAGTCCTGTCCAGATAGAATCTGAGCTATCTGTGCACATCTAGAGAGTGAAGAATCCTTCCCCCCTTGTTCTGGGGATTAGGAAAGAAGGTGGGCAAGTGAATGGATTGGCTGAGCCACAATGGACACCACCTTGGGCATGAAGGCTGGGTTAGTTCAGAGGGATACCCTGTCTGCATGGAAGATGATGAAGGGTTCCACAGTCATGACAGCTTGCAGCTCAGAGACTCTTCTGACTGAAGTGATGGCCAGAAGGAATGCTATCTTCCAGGAGAGAAACTTTAGCTCTGCAGAATCAGCTGGTTCAAAAGGGGGCAGGGTGAGTTTTTTCAGGACAAAGTTAAGGACCCAAGCTAGTGTTGGTGTCCTTCTGGGGGGCCTCAAGTTGCTAGCCCCTTTGAGGAACTGTTTGATCAAAGGGTGTGAGAAAAGGGGCTGCTCAGTAGGAAAATGAGCAGAAATAGCAGAGGTATGAATTTTTATAGAGGAGAAAGAGAGGCCACTGTGTAGTAGGTCAGCTAAGTAATCCAGGATGAGAGGGATGGACGGCTTTGCCATATTGGCTCCCTTAGCTTGGATCCAGGTGCAGAACCTTTTCCATTTATCTGCATATGACTTTCTGGTGCTAGGATGTCTGGCCTCACGGATCACATCCAGAACCTGTTTACTGAGGATGGCAAACTAGTTTGGGGTTAGGGAATAAGCCAGGCTGCCAAACTGAGTGTCTGCAATTGGGGATGCATGAATTCCCCTTCCCTCTGGGTTAGGAGGTTTGGGATCTGAGGAAGATGCCAAAGAGGCAGCAGGGACAGGCTGTGCAGGGAAGGGGTACCAGTGTTGTCGGGGCCAGTCTGGAGCTATGAGAATGGTCCTTGGTTTTTCCTCCCTTATTTTGAGCAGTACCCTGGGGATGAGAGGTAGGTGAGGAAAGGCATAGATTGACCCAGGGGAAGGAGAGGACATCCACTTTCCAAGCCATGCAGTGATGCTCCCTGGTGCAGAATCTGCTGAGTTGATGGTTGGTGTGGGAGGCAGAGAGGTCGACTTTCGGGCTTCCCCACCTCTGAGTTATTAGGGCGGAGGTACTTCTGTTGAGTTGCCACTCATGTGGGTCCAGAAGACGTCTGCTTAATTGGTCTGCCAGAGAGTTGAGAGAGCATGGAAGGTATTGTGCTAACATGTGTAGTTGCATGGAAGAGGGTGTGGGCCAAAGGGTCATGGCCAGCCTGCACAGAGGGTAGTAGTGAGTCCCTCCCTGCTTGTTGATGTACCACATCACAGTGGTGTTGTCTGTTTTGATCAGGAGAACTCCTGGAGAGACAAGGGGTTTGAAAGCTACTCAGGCATTCTGCACAGCCATCATCTCTTTTTGAATGATGTGCAGAGAGATTTGCTGTGGGCTCCATTGGCCCTGTACGCACCTGCCATCTAGGTGAGCACCCCAAGTGTAGTCTGATGTGTCTGCACAGTGACGGTCTGGGCGGCGGGAGTTTGGGAGAAGGGCAGTCTCGTGTTGTGGGAGCATGCTGTTGTCCACCAAAGAAAATCCTTTCTGAGGCAAGGAATTATAGGTAGAAGAGAGTTTCCAGGTCTTGAGAGAGTTGACACCAAAGGCTCTTTAGGTACCATTGTAGTTTCCCCATATGCATTCTGGCATATGGAATGAGTAGTATGCAAGACACCATGAACCCCAGAGCTTGCAGGATCTTCCTTGCAGATAGCTGGGTTCTAGTGGCTAGTTGAGAGAAGTAGACTGTCAGGAAAATTTGTTTCTCTGGTGTAAGGTATGCCATCTGGGATGCTGTGCCCAGACTTGCTCTCAGGAAGATTACCCTTTGGGTGGGCACCTGCTTGGATTTCTTTTCATTGAATGTGTACCCCAGGGAGGTTAGTAGGGTCTTTACAAAGGCCAGGTGCTTGAACAGCTTTTCCTGGCTGTCTGCCTGAATAAGGTAGTGGTCTACGTATGAGTAAATTTGACTATTTCTCTGTCTGCGAAAGGCAATGGCCAGAGACATTTTTCGAAAACTCTGGGAGCAGTAGATAAGCCAAAGGGAAATGCAGAGAACTGAAAGTGTTGAGTTCCTGTCCTGAAGAGGAGACATTTCCTTCATGTTTCCCTGATAGGAATGCGGAGGTAGGCCTCTTTTAGAACTAGGGTGGCAAGCCAAGCATCTTTGGAGAGCATGGGTAGCAGCTGCTGGAGGCAGAGCATTTTGAATTTTGGAAAATGTGTATCCCTGGGACACAATGTTCAGAACCCATTGGTCCTTGGTAATGGTAGGCCAGGTGTTTGAGTGAAAGGAGAGTTTTCCTCCTAGGGGTAAGTGAAGGTAAGCAGAGGGTGGGAGTTGAAGAGGTGAGTCATTGTGAGTTCTTACCATAAGGGGGTAGCTTAGAACTCCCTGGTTTTGAAGTGGAGATCGTCCACTGCTTAGATCTCTGCATTCCCTGGGGCTGCTGTCTGGGGGGAGGTCTGTTTCCACAGGGCCAGGGCTGGGCAGGTTTAATCAGAGCAGGAAAGGACCAGTGCTTGGAGGGACAATGCCTGATGAACCTAGGGGGCTGGACCTGTAAGAATTCATTAACTGTTTGCATAGATTTTGCTTTTTCTTACATCTTTTTTAAGACCTGTTCTGCCTTAGTGCCGAATAGGTTATCTTTGTGCAAGGGACCATCCAACAATTTGGATTTGACATGGTCTGGCAGGGGTTGTTCCTTAAGCCATTCATGTCTTCTAATTACAGATCTAGTGACTGTTGCCCTGTAAGAAGCTTCTAGGGCATCAAAACCATGGTGCAAAGTGTGGTTAGTTACTTCATTTGCAGAATGCATTAAGTCTTGTAAATCTTTAGATTCTGCCCAAGCAGGAAAGGGAGACATTTTTCTTTTAAGGGGTTCCAAGGTATGTTGCTGAAATTTCGGCATATGGAACTGACAATTTAGTGCCCTAATAGCAAAAGTGGCTGAGGTGTATACTTTGTTACCCCTTCTGTCCAAAGCTTGGGAATCCCTGTCTGAGGGGGGTGGGATTCTTAGCAGAGGTTGTTTTAATCCCTTTTGGCCCTTGACAAATGACCTCAGGGTCAGCTGTTGGATTTTTAAAAAGATATTTGTGTGCGTCAGGGACTCTATAGTGCCTGTCTGGTTTTCTGGGAGCAGGAGGTAGGGCGTCAGGAGTCCAGCTGGATTCGAGGAAAACATCCTCCACAACATCCAGGACTGGGGGGATGGTCAAAGGTCTGTGCTGTAGAAGATCTACGAATTCCCTGAGTCTCTTTTGTGACTGAGGGTAGTTCTGATTCTCCCATTGGAAATGCTCCCTTAAAGTATGGAGGGTTTCACCAAAGGAAAAATCGTCTGGGGCTGAGGCTTCTTTACGTTTTTTTGGAAGATCTGCTGTCAGATGGCTTACCGAAGCCATATCGGAATTTGAGAACTGTAAGCGAAAATATCTGGCTACAATAAGGGCCCGACAATGAATAGTTATGGTGTTGAACAAAGCACAGAAGTGACAACAGGGGACATCATGGTCTGGGCCTAAACAAATCACGCAGTAAGAGTGGAAGTCTCGGTGTGGTATTTGCTTTCCACAGGCGAGACAATTATTAACTTTTTCTGACATCGGTTAGTGCAAGAAAAAAGGATCCCCAATGGGGTACTTATCTTCAGAAGTCTTCAACTTCAGGTCGGTAGGCGAAACTCAGGTAGTGGCTGACCGACACTCGTACCAACTGATTCTGCTTCGGGCTCCATGGCAAGAAAGACTGATGTAATGGTGTCAAGCTGCCTTACTTTATACTCCTGACGACCTGATGTCAGTCCTCAAGCAACAGCAACTGACGCAGAAATACTAAGTCTCTGGTATTTGGGACGGGCGAGGGCTACCCTGGCAGGGATAACCCAAATGTGATGACTGCAACAGTGAAACACGAAGAACATCAATACTAATTTCTTGAACTTTAATCGTACTTAACTTAGGAATGCGGTCCATTGCCATCATGGTATTACAAACCCAAAAGACTTGGAGAAATTAAAAATTACAAAGCCCAGAATTGTGCCCCATCATACAACCAGAGGCAGCAGCTCTAAAATAGGCATCCGCTGCATTATAGCTGCACTTTATAGAGTGGTGGGCAACTTGGGAACTGGAACCTAGTAATGAAAGAGCTGAGGCCTTACCCTCAGAGTCAGTCAAGTCAGAGACAATGTTCCCAATCCAGGAAAGAGGAGACAGAGTGCATCTTTTTATGTTGGTCTGGTTATTTATAGCCCTGAAGGCTAAAGTAGCAGAAGTGCATGCTTTCTTACCAATCCTCTCCATAGCTCTACTGTCCTTGTCCAAAGGAAGGAGTTTAGAAGAGGGCAAAAGCCTAGAGGACTCATCAGTAGACACAGAAATCACAACTGGATCAGATGAAGACCATTTTTATAAGACCTTGCAGGCATATGGCACCTTATAGGGGCTGGAAGTTCAGAGTCTACTGCCATGAAGACAGCTGAGAAGATATCCAGCACAGGAGGGACAACAGAAGGTTAAAGACAGTCCATTTTACTAACTCATAATACCTCTTCTGGACATCAGACACCTGGGAACAATCTCACTTAAAATGTTCCAACATACACAGGACCATGTCTCCAAAGGATAGTCGCTCCAAAGAAGAGTCAGGATTGACAGTTTCCTCTTCCTCCAACCATAGTCTAAAGGAAAAGTTAACTGAGAGGATTAGGCTAAAAAGTCAGTATTATAGTCAGAGTCCTCATCTAAGGACTCATGGTCCCTTGCCCTTTTCAGGGTAGAGAAACAACAGGGTGCAAGAAATGAAACCCCTGGAGGAGACTTCAATGCCATCAAAGCATTGAACAAGCCTTGAGTGAAGTCCTGCCATTCCCCTTCTGTACATCTGGCAGCAGACAACATGTTTAGTTTTCTGCATTTTCTTTAATGGGACATTTGCCTTGACAAAATGTGGGGGGGTTTAGGCACTGGCCAGAATTTGATCAATGTATCTGGCATATCTTACCTAACAAGGATCTAAGGAATCCCTTTTGGGCATTCAGAGATAATCAACTGTGGTTCTCCCTCAATGTCTGCGAGGACATTTGCAACACCTCTGTGGATGTGTGAGAAGCAGGTTCCATACTGGCCTCCAAGAAGGTCACACCAGAAGAAACCAAAAGCAATAGCGGACTGTCCTCCAGGTTCTCATAAACCTCAAGAGAGATATCCATTGGACGCTGGACAGCAGCAGGCTCTGGCCTAGATTTCTTGGCCTTCTTAAGATGCAGCTTTACCTCATGGGGAGTGGATTATGCCATGGAACCTTGGGACTACAACTTGAGACATTGGTTCTCAAGATACATTGAAAAGGAGGGAAGATGGCTACACAAAGTCTTTGTTCAAAAGCCAGACATTGAGTGAGGATGTGAGATGCACCTAAGCAAAACAATCACCTATTGTGGAAGACCTTATGGGAAATCTGCCTCCCACAATAACATCTCCTTTTCTTGGATGACATGTAACCCACTGAACAATAACAGAGAAAAGGGAACACCAATGGGGTACTTATCTTGAAGACGTAGGCTCGGTATAACCAGCAAAATGAAGGGTGTTTATATCGATGTACGATAATGGCTTTCAGACTGGTGGGAATGAAATTCTGTGTTGGGAGTATTCATACATCACCTTTATGCCCTACACTTGTGCAGGGAGCATATGTATGACATATGACACTCCTATGTAATTAAGGCTTTGTTATACTGGCCGGACATTGAGCTGTCCTTGGCTGGAGAGCCTATGGGGGATGAACAGTGATATGGAAGGACATCAATAATTACACGAGCTCTAGTTTCATTATTTGATGTTATTCTATCAGTCAATCTTGTACATACGAAGCTTCAACCGATTTTAACCCAAGGGGTTTTACCAGCAAACAGTTAATGTTGAACAACATGCTGGAAGCCTGCCAGTGTGGCCTTAGGATCTCAGTACAGCTTGTAACATCTGAGAAACAGCGGCAGTTCTGACTAAAGTGTCTCCATTATTATGCCATACAATAGTGTGCAGCATGCTTCTTTACAGAAGTGATAAATTAAACAGCGTATTCCTCCTGTACTGCTGGAAACTCCGGCACCTACTCATTTACATATCTGAACTCATGAATTTACACTCTAGCACCTTGAGAGAAGATAAGAGCAGCGACAGTCCTGTCAACACCTGGTGGAGGTAGCACAAAAGATATATTACAGTGATGGAATGCCCCAGAAAATATCAGTCAGGTCAGCTATCTCTGTCATTGCAGATGGATGAAGCTGAGACTATGAACCAGGCAACCACAGTTCAACTAGTGGCATAGCATCTTCTGGAGTTTGAATAGAGAGGATGGACAGACTGGGGCAGTGGGATCTTGGACTTAATGAATGCAATCATCAGAGACAGAGTTTGGAAAAAAATGACTGGGTGAACTAAAGCTCAGTTGGTGTAGAGATACGTTGCTGTGATTGTAGTGCACAGGGTCTTGGGTTCAAAACTTGGAAGTGATGACCCCCCCCCCCAAAAAAAAAGGACCAGTCACAATACCAGTAGATTGCCAGGCACCCAGTATTATTACTGCACAGGTTAAAACAGCACTGTCCAAGGCCAAGAATACAGCTTCTATGGGACCTGACAATATCCTTGGCTGTGTTCTACATGAACTACAGAGTGAACTGGCACCTCACCTGTGTGCCCTGTTCAATCACAGCTTCACCTCAGGCTTTGTCCCTACTGAATGGTGCACTGCTAGTCACCCCTCTCCACAAAGGAGGAGCGACTACAGACCCTGGGAACTATCACCCCATTAGCCTGACGAGTCTGATATGCAAAGCTATGGAAAGCATCATCATGAACCTAATAAACAAGGATTTAGGGAATCTCCAAACTCTGGATCCCACACAGTTTTGTTTTGTGAAGGGTAGGTCATGCCAGCTCAACTTGGTCAACTTCTCTGAGTCAGTCACAAGAGCTGTGAATGAAGGCAAGGTGGTTCATACAGCCTACCTTGATCTGGCCAAGACCTTTGATACCATTCTCCACTCAGGAATCATAGAAAAACTCACTAAGCTAGGCATCAACCCCTATATCACTAGGTGGGTTGCAAACTGGCTCACAGGTAGAACCCACAGTGTGAAAGTAGCTGACTCCAAGTCAGACTGCCGACCAGTCACGAGTGGAGTCCCACAGGGTTCGGTCCTGGGTCCTCTCCTGTTTGGTATCTACTTCTCTGAAGTCCAGGCCAACACGACGGGACTCTGACAAAGTTCGCACACGATTGCAAGTTGAGAGCTATTATTAACTCCCCAAGTGATGTTGACATCCTACAGAAAGACCTCACCGAGACTGACTGGTGTCAGAACCATGGCCTTAAGCTCAGTGCCAAAACATGTGTCATCATCCTCTTTGGGAAAAACCCAGTTCCCATGAATTACCACATCAATGGTAGTCCACTGAACACAGAAGGCATTACAAGAGATCTGGGAACACAAGTTGACAGCAACCTCTCTTTTGACCACCACATTACCACTGTGGTCAGAAAGTCCTTCTATGTGGCACATCTCATCACTAAGGGTTTTGCATCCAGGAAGAAAGAGGTCGTGGTCTCCTTCTACTCTTCCCTCATTAGGCCAGTCACTGAGTACAATGCCCCATTTGGTATGTACCTCACTAAACATCTGCAACAACTGGAGAGGCTGCAAAAGTACCTCACAAAGAGGATCCTAAGCCTTAAACATTTGTCCTATATAGGCAGACTCAAAAAAATCCAACTATTCTCTGTCTCATATTGTCTACTTGACTTACAAAGCCATGTCTGACCCAGCAATGTTAGAAATGCTGCATCTAAAGAAATCCCAATCCCTCCACACCACACACTCCAGAGACCTCGACCTCATTACCACAATCAACAGAACATGCTGGAGGGTCAGTTTCAGAACCCAGAGACTTCTCATGCTATGGAACAGACTTCCCATACATGTCAAGCAGAGCACCTCACTGGCCCTCTTCAAAAGAAATCTTGATGAGTGGATGGGAAACAGAAAATTCACCCCAGTGGCTTTACTCGACAGAGGCACTGAGAACTAAGGTCAAGTGGCACAATGACAGGGTAATTCTATGTGCTAGGCTTGTAAAGGCTCCAGTCCCATTAGCCTAGTACACCCCCATGAACCTATGACAGGGACCTGTATCATGAAAGTGAATGTAGTAAAAAGATACAAAGGTTTATATGGAAACAACAGAAATCCACAATTCAAGCATCTCATAGCTCAGTGAGTTTAGTAGTAAAATAGCTGGTACAGAAGTGCACACATTTAAAAAATACAATTTATAATCTTTAAGAGAAGGAGGTGCATCTAATATTAAAAAAAAAAAAACTGGTGGGCAGTATATAGTTAGCTCAAGTTATTTTCAATCTTTGTCATTCCTCAAACTGCAGTTTATTTATACTGTTCCACATATTAGACATGAAAATCAGCATGAGTAACCGCAAATGAACAAGAATCCTGCAAACAGATAAAAACAGGAGGTTGAATAACAGACAGTGTTGTGTTGATACAATATAAAAGAACTGTGGCCAGTTGTGTTGTTGCCTTTTTCAAAAGCTCCCTGCAGGGTGGGTGAGCCAGCATTGGCTGCTCAAGCCTAACTTCCAGTGCACGTGTCACAAACTGAACGTGGGTTATACTGGTCACAATCAGGGCTTCATCCCTCTGCACCAAGGCAACGGATTATTACGGTTATAAAATTGTTACTTTATTTCTGAGTACAGCTGTGGCATGTCAATACTTTTTAGAAGATTTTCAACTGCAGTCTTCTCCTTTTACCATGAAACAAAACATGCTTTTATAATTTTCGGTCCTTTAATTAACGGCCTGTTCTATGTGATTTACTTTTGTGTTTAACATAATATATTTGGGATTTTACCATTTTGTTCTGGACCCAATTTTTATTTATCATATTAGTATTTCAGCTCTTGTAGCATTTGTTTTATATTTTTCTTCTAACTCACTGCTACCTTGCTGTTACTGTATTATTTTGGGTGGTTCATCATTTTGTTGGTGGGGGCACTCCTTTTTAGCATGCGTCTATTCTCTTCTAGGATACACCTTTTGGCCTACCACTCCTCTGGGTTACCAGTGATTTTTCTGCTGATTTTTCTTTTAAGCTGTCATCCTGGTGCTGCTAACTGTCCAGACTGGAGGCCAAAGGATTACACACCCTTAAATTGATATATGGATTTTGAATAGGATTACTAACAGTCACCAAACGGTGAACGTACAGAAACATAGGTATAATCACCACCTAACTCAGGTACCTGTAAAGTCAAAGACAGATCATAAACTTGCACACAGGTTTTATAATCCCCATCCTGTTTAAGTGCAGTAAAACACTGATCCTCATGGACCTTCACCAGACTTAGCTCAGGAGCACTGCCTGGTTAAATGACATTCTCCGAATCACACAGCGGGCAAACTGAGGCTAAGGAAATCAAGCCATGAACCAAAGAAGTTGCTTAACTCAAAATCTCAGACATCTCTCTTAACTTCTAGAATACACAGCCATAAAAGAAGCATGATTGGTGGTGGAATGATATTTGCCACCACTCCAGATTTCAGCTGGCCCAAGTTTACAATGAGATGCATCACTCCTCTGAATGCTTTATGGGTGTAGGAGCTCAGTACATTTCACTTTGTACACAATTCATTACACGTCAGAGGAGTTTTCTGCAAGAGTTTACAGACTTCCATGCTGCCACAGTGCTTAATGGCCTGAAATGGATTATCCCAAGTGATTTCCATAAATCACACCTGGACTTATAAATACTGCTGTGAGCTCACTACGGAGTTTCCTAGACTTACAGAAAATGTCAGTTTTGCTAAACCGGTTTCCTTAACAATTCAGGTGACTTCGACAACAAAGATATCATGATGGGAGTGGTTAACAGAATCAGTTTCTTGGTCTGGTTCTCTCAAGAGCTTCTCCTCATGCCTTACCATCCCTAATGATGAACTGTCCTGGTACAGATATCAGACATGCTACTACCGATGAGATGGTATCTGTACAGGACTAGGTCTTTGTGGAGGACACTGCTTATGGTCCAGACTGTCTCGACAATGCTTCTAATAGGGTGTTCACTTTGGCTTTGGACCTCATTTCATAGGTTGGTACTAGGCTATCAGCCCTAGGACCTATACAAGCCTAGCCATAACAATTCCCTGGATATTTCTTCTCACAATATTTACTTCCCTGGACCCCTGTCTCGCAGGGCGACTGACGTAATACCCGGGGTGAATTTCCTATCTCCCATCCAATCGTCAAAAAAGGGCCAAGGAAGCGCTCTGCTTGACATGTATGGGCAGTCTATTCCAGAGTATGGGCAGTCTCTGGGTCAAGAACCTATCCCGCAAGCATATTTTGTTCATTGTGATGACAAGGTTTAGATCCCTGGAGCGTGTGGCTCTGAGGGACTGGGATTTCTTTAATTGGAGCATGTCCAACAGCTCAGGGTTTGACATGGCCTTGTATGTTAAGCAGAGATCGCCTCCGAGTAGATGATATGCCACAGAGCATAGCTGTAGTTTTTTTTTTTTTTTAGACTGTCAGCATAGGGCATCTGCTTTAGGCCTGTGATTCTTTTAGTGAGGTATTTTTGCGGCCTTCCCAGCTGTTGCAGAGGTCTTGTGAGGTACATACCAGATGGGCCATTGTACTCTATAATGGGTCTAATGAGGGATGAGTACAGTGGGACAATGACCTCCTTTTTTTCTGGATGAAAAGCCCTTAGTGATGAGGTGTGCCACATAGAAGGATTTCCTGACTGCTGTGGTAATGTGGTTATCGAAGGTGAGACCAATGTCCACCAGTGTCCCTAAGTCTCTCATCACACTTTCAGTGTTTGGTGTACTGCCATCTATGTGGTAATTCATGGGTGCATGTTTTTTCCCAAAGGGGATAACTATACATTTTTGGCATTAAGCTTGAGCCCATGGCTCTGGCACCAATCATCTGTTTCTGTAAAGCCCTTTTGTAGAATATCCACATCATTTGGGGATTCAATAATGGCTCCCAGTTTGCAGTCATCTGCGAACTTTGTTAGACAGAGTCCCTTAGTGTTGGGCCTGTACTTCAGAGAAGTAGATGCAAACAAGAGCAGTCCCAGGACTGAACCTTAAGGTACTCCACTTGTCTGGAGCTGGATTTGGAGTCGGCTACTTTTACAGTCTGGGTTCTGTCAGTAAGCCTGTTGGCAACCCATCGAGTAACATAGGAATTTATGCCCAGCTTAGTAAGTTTATCTATTATTCCAGAGTGGGGGATGGTGTCAAAGGCTTGGCAAGGCCCAGATAGGCTGTGTGGACCGCATTACCCTCATCCACAGCTCTGTAGACTGATTTGAAGAAGTCAATCAGTTTCAGGAGACAAGATCGGCCCTTCACGAACCCAAACTGGGTGGGGTCCAGTGTTTGAAGGCTCTTGCTACCCCCATAGTGCCTTTTTTAGGCAAGGCTCAAAAGACAAACCCACCTCCATAGGTATCACAAGGGATGAGAAACTAAGAGTAATGTTACTCAACGCCAGAAGTCTAAACCTCAAGATGCACGCACTCGAAACTCTCCTTAGCATGGAGAACATCGATATCTGTGCAGTAACAGAAACCTGGTTCAAGGCTCCCGAGAGCACCCCAGCACTACCAGGTTATACCTCATACCATGCTTTTCGGCCCCAAAACTTGGACCGAACCACAAAAGGAGGGGGAGTATCAATATTCGTCAAAGATACCCACACCTCCAGGTTGGTGGCACAGCACGAAGCATCATGTGCAACTAACTGTGGGTAAAACTGCCTTCCAGTTTATAGCCTGCTACAGACCACCCTCCCAAACACAGGAACCCCACTTGGCCTTCCTGAGAATACTGGAAAATATGAAGGTCTCTCCAAACACCATTATATTGGGTGACTTCAACTACCCAAACATAGACTGGGAGCATTACTCTAGCTCCAACACCCTAGCCCAAAGGTTCCTAGAATTTATAAACTCAAATGCTATGGAACAATTTGTTACCACTCCCACAAGAGGGGAAAACATACTGGACCTGATCATCACCAACATGGGGACACTATGCTCCAGACCAGAAGTGTATCCCTCACTGGTAAGATCAGACCATAAACTAATCTCACTGGATATTCACATCCCGACCCCACCCCTGCCCAGAAAACCACAGTGAAAAACTTCTCTAAAGCAAATTTCACACGCCTCAAAACCGAGGCGAAATCCTTCAAAGCCCCTGGGCCTGTGGAAAATACGGCCCAGACCGCAGAATCCTTTATAAACACATTCTATGAACACCTTCAGGAATGCATGGATCATGCAATCCCAAATAAAACCAAGACCCAATCCTCCAAAGGCAGACGTCCTGTCTGGTGGACCCCAGCCATTAACAAACTATACAATAGAAGGAGGAAGCTACTACATGATAGAGCAAATTCCCAAAAAGGGAAGGCATCTCTGATTAGTATTAGCAAAAAACTACGGGCACTCATAAAATTGTCTAAGGCCAGCTTCGAGAGAAAAACTGCACAGGACACTAAGGATAATCACAAGGCTTTCTTTAGTTATGTTAGGAACCTGGGTGGGAATTCCCAGATATGCTCAGAATTAGTCCAAAATGACAAAAAATACACCGAGCCCACAGACATTGCCAACATCCTAGCTGACAGGTTCAGTGCAAACTTCTCCCTCTCCCCACCAAAAGGGCAAATATCTATCCCAACAGAGTGCTGCCCCCCTGACATCTCAGATGCTCAGGTAAGAGCCACCCTCTCCATAGCAAAAAACACAGCATCAATGGGACCAGATGGTGTTCCGGGCTGCGTCCTACATGAACTCCAAGAAGAGCTAAACCCAAACATAAAACTACTGTTCAATCTTAGCCTTACTACAGGATATGTACCCAAAGAGTGGCGTACAGCAACAGTGGTCCCTCTCCACAAAGGTGGTGCCTCAACGGATCCTGGAAACTATCGCCCCATAAGCCTGACTTGCTTGGTCTGCAAAGCTATGGAAAGGATCATCATGGACCTCATAAATAAAGATATTGGGGACCTACAGACACTGGATCCTACCCAGTTTGGCTTTGTTAAGGGCAGATCCTGCCTCTTAAACCTGGTTGATTTCTTTGAAACAGTCACCAAGGCCATTGACGAGGGGAAAGTGGTCCACACAGCCTACCTGGACCTCGCAAAAGCCTTCGATACAATACCCCACTCGGGCATTATAGATAAGCTCACCAGCTTAAATATAAACCCCTATGTCACTAGATGGGTTGCAAACTGGCTCAAGGACAGAACCCACATGGTTAGAATTGCTGGAGCCATGTCAGACTCCAAACCAGTTACAACTGGCGTCCCACAAGGCTCAGTCCTGGGACCTCTCTTGTTCGGTATATATATCTCGGTGGTACAGGCCAACACGGAAGGACTGTGGCTGACCAAGTTCGCAGATGACTGCAAACTGGGCGCCATAATCAACTCTCCAGCCGACACAAGCATCCTCCAAAAGGGCCTCATAGAAACAGACAACTGGTGCCAGAGCCATGGCCTCAAGCTAAACGCCAAAAAGTGTATAGTCATCCCCTTTGGCAAAAACAAAGTGCCCACAAATTACCACATAGGTGGTAATCCATTAATACAGAAGAAGTCATTAGGGACCTGGGGACCCAAGTTGATAGCAATCTCTCATTTGACAACCACGTGGCCAAAGTGGTTAGAAAAACATTTTATATAGCCCACCTAATCATGAAGGGATTCACATCTAGATCAGGGGAGGTCATTGTACCTCTTTACTCATCCCTCATCAGGCCCATAATTGAGTACAATGCCCCTTTTGGGATGTACCTTACCAGACACCTGCAGCAACTGGAAAGACCCCAAAAGTACCTCACCAACAGTATCAAAGGGCTCAAACAGATGCCATATGCTGCCCGGTTAAAGAAACTCCAGCTCTACTCAGTGGCATACTGCCTGCTCAGAGGTGATCTGTGCCTGACGTATAAAGCCATGTCCAACCCGGAATTAATGGACATGCTGCACCTCAGAAAATCCAAATCCCATCGAGCTACGCGCTCGAGAGACTTAAACCTCAGCACTGAAATAAATAGGACATGCTGGAGGGACAGATTCATAACCCAGAGGCTCCCTTCACTCTGGAATAAAATCCCAGTCCAGGTTAGGCAGAGTCCCACATTGACTCTCTTCAAGAGGAATCTTGATGAGTGGATGGGAGATCGTAGGTTTACCCCGGCTATCACTTCTGTGTCACTGTTAGACAGAGGCACAGTTTACTAACCTCAAAAAAAGGCATAGCAAAATTAATTTAAAATGGGTGGCGAAAGCCAAACACACTCTGGCTAGGCTTATAAATGCCCTAGGGCAGATAGCCTAGTATGAACCTATGAACCAATGTCTGTTCATAAGTTCCATGATAATACATTCCATGCCCTTGCAGATCAGGCTCGTCAGACTGATGGGACGGTAGTTCCCGGGATCCAAGGTGGATTCCCCCTTTGTGGAGTGGGATAACTGTAGCTGTGCGCCACTCAGAGGGCATGAAACCTGAGGTGAGGCTATGATTAAACATGACACTTAGGTGAGGTGCCAATTAATTTTGTAATTCATGTAGTACACAGCCCGGGATGTCATCTGGTCCCATGGATGGTGTATTCTTAGCTCTGGGGATTGCAGTTTCTACCTGTGGGGCCATGATTACCAGAATTTGGCAATCTTTTGGTATTGAGATGGGCCCTTTAGAGAGTGAGAGGGGGTGAAGTTGTCACTAAATCGATCTGCCAGGATATTGGCACTATCCTTGGGATCAGTATATTTAATGCCATTCTGCTGTAGCTCCGAGCTTATCTGAGCATTGCCATTTAGATTCTTGACATAACTATAGAATGCCTTCTGGTTGTCTTTGGAATCTTTGGCAGTTTTATTTTCATAACTAGCTTTGGAGGATTTTATGAGGGATCTCAGCTTTGTACTGAGGCTGGTAAGGGAGTTTTTTGCATCCTGGGATTTTCATCTTTTCTGCAACAGTTTCTTTCTTCTGTTGTATAGTTTGTTTATGGCAGGGGACCACCAGATTGGCTTCCTTTTTTTGGAGGAGAGCATCTTGGTTCTATTTGGGATGGCACAATTCATGCACGAGTGGATGTGCTTGTACAGTGCCTTAGTGTAGGACTCAGTCGAACTTTCAGCTCCAGTCTGCATGGGTGTCATGAAGTTTGTCACTTCTGTCTTGAGTAGTATGAAGTTGGCTTTGAAGAAGTTTTTTACGGAGGTTTCCTTACTGGGGGGGGGGGGTGGGATGTGGATGTCAAGGGTGATTTACTTATGGTAAGACCTGACCAATGAGGGCGTGACCACTGGTGTGGAGTATCTATCTCCCATGTTGGTAATGACCAGGTCTAGGATATTGGAGCCCCTGGTGGGAAAATGGCTTAGTTGATCCAGGGCGTTGGAATTTATGAATTCCAAGAACCGTTGGGAAAAGGTGTTGGTACCAGAGTAGTTTTTCCAGTTAATGGCAGGGTAGTTGAAATCACTCAGTATTAGGGTGTTTGGCTGTATCTTAATATTTTCCAGTATGTTTAGAAAGGTGTAGTGAGAATCTTGGGACATGGTGGGGGGTGTGTAGCAAGCTACAATTTGGATTGCAGTCTTACCTAGTGTTAGTTGCACCTGGAGAATTTCTGATGCATTGTGTTGGGCAACTAGCCTGGAGGTGTGAATATCCTTGGTGAATATGGACACTCCTCCACCTTTTGTGTTTCGGTCTTGGTTTGGTGGCCTAAAGTGTGGTAAGAGTTGTAGCCTGGTATTGCAGGGGTGCTCTCTGGAGCCTTGAACCAGGTCTCACTTACTGCACAGATATCGATGTTCTCCATTTTTAGGAGTGCCTTGAGAGAGTGCATTTTGAGGTTTAGACTTCTAGCATTGAGTAGCATTACCTTCAGATTTTGCATGTTTGTATGTGTTACGGTGGTGGTTTTGTCCATTGAACCTTACCTAAAAAAGGCACTGTAGGGGTGGCAAGAGCTTTATCCAGTAACCTGAATCCCAGGAGTGACAGGTGCAGACCATCTCTGGCAAAGCATTGTGGTTTGTCGATCATGTTGTCTCAGGCAGACAGATACTGGACCCCCTTTGAATGACACCAGAAATGTAGCCAATTGTTGAAGTCAATCATTTTGTCCTTATACTGTGGTATCATTCTGGGCGAAGGCAGGATGCTACTCAGAGCTAGGGTCATACCTGCCTGGGCCACATGATCCGAGAGCTCTTCCATGTCTCTTCATGTAGTCCAGGGAGGTACGTCCCAAGTCATTCACTCCAACATGGACAATGACAGGGTCGTATTTGTACTTGTTATGGAGTGACTTGAGTGCAGGCGTTATGTGGTGGATCCTGGCACCCAACAGGCAGTTGACTGTAATTTTCTCCTTATTCAGCCTGGTGAGTGGGACAGCAGTGTGTCTGACTATAGAGTCACCTATGATTAAAGTGTTGGGTATGTTGTCTTGCCTTAGTGGCTGTTGTTGTGTGGCACACTGGTGTTGTGAGCTGTGTCTCACTTTGGTTGTGACTGGTATTTGCATTTCAGCTTCTGAGGTCCTTGTTGCTTGGGCAGGTTAATGTTAAGGGCCTCCACATATGTGGGTTTAGTGTTGCTATGTGTGGGTGTTGATGGTGTGGGTTTTGAAGGGCTATGTGTTGCTTGAGGTGTAGTGCAGGTGTTAACCTTCTCCTCTTGACTGTCTAGTACAATCTTGGCTGGAGAGAGCTTTGCTTCCAGTTTGGCTATGTAAGTGCATCTCTCGCAGGTTGCAGTGTTGGGTGGTAGGAGGAGAGGGTTGTCTGTGTACATGAGGCAGTTGCTGCATTGCCCCAGTATGCCCAGATTCACCAGGTGGACAGGAGAAATCACCGGAAGCTGACCCTTGGACATGCCCATTTAGGTGCTTTTTTGTAAAGTACAAAAGCTGTTTTCCCTTACCTTTGCAAGGTACTTTGCAATTATAGGCTATTTAGTGCCTATGATTAATTTATCCTTATTAACAAGGAGAGTTGAGTGCTTGAATCAGTTTAAGGCTTCCTAGTGCTTTCCAACAGGTTCTAGAGCAAGTGCTAGTCACAGGGGTTCATATTTTAGTACTGCTACTGAGAAACCAGCTAGTTCTAAGGGAAAATTTGAAGAGCAGACTTTGACACCTGGAATAGTTTAACCGTAGCCCTGCTGTGCTGCACAATGCGAAAAATGTGCAAACACGCACGTTTTTAAGCCAGAATGTTGAAAGGGATAGAAATCAGCCCAAAATGGCTAAAATTACAATTTCAGAGCTAGAAACCACTCCTCTAGTGTTAGATAGGCAGTACAATGTTCACCACTCCCACTGGTAAGCAGTAGGACTTCCCTCTACCACAGCAAGGTCTGGATAGCTCTGAACACAGAAAATAAAGTCCTGAAAGCAGCAAAGCCTGGGATCTGAACTATAGCTAGGAAAGGCAGGAAACAAGCAAACAAGATAGTATTTGTTTGTTTTTTTTAGGTTAAAACAGGCTAAACAATGCAATAATACACTAAATAAACACAGAAAAGGCTAACACACTTGATTGTGTAGCCCTAAACAGTAAATACAATTAGAACTCTACAAAATTAGCAATTTAACTTTTTAAATGAACCAAGCTAAGTGCACAACTGAAAAACAATTTAAGAGGCAGTAATACAGTAGAATAAGTGGCTAGACTACATATACAGAAAAGTCTATATACACAGAAAAGCAGCTAAAATACACTACAACAATTCAGATGCAGTGCAACCTGGAGCAATTGAGTTGTAGCAATGTTGAGGCAAATACAGTTTTAATAAATGCACTAAAATATACTCTATATTTCCAAAATCTTTTAGAAAGGGAGAAAGGAGGAACAGAAGGAAAGAAACTAAGTGGGTTGGCCTTCTCAGATGTTCACTCTGTATTAGGTAGAATGAGCTAATGACACTAGACTGGAAGGAGTGTCCAAGATCATATTTAGAGTAGGGGCGGGCAACTGCAAGGCCAGCAGGTATAAAGACAAGATGCCAATAGGGAGGCAGGGTGGGTAGGAGAACACTACAGAAATGTTTATCACAAGTGAGCCAATAGCTATGAAATACAGTACAAGTATGCAGTATGCAATAAAATTGCTATAAACATCTAGAATAAGCAAGAACTACTACAAATAAGCAAACAACAGGCTATTATTTCTATATATTACAGATCAGCTGCTCCTCCTCATATAGCTCTGTGTGTAATGGCTGAAACACTCAAGTTAACTTCTTAACAGAAAGTTGAAACCTGAAACAACTTTAAAAAAAGCTCAAAAGAACCAGTGAGGTGCTTTCTCCAAGCCGTAGCCCTGGCACCCCATCTAGACAATGACCATAAACACTAAACTCGCACTGAAGTGGGGGATGGTCTTTGCTAACTAAGATGGCCTGGACAATGAGCTCAGAAAACAGCCTCTATCAAATAACTAGGCCCACAACACAATCAGGAATATGGAGAATATTACAGCTACTACCTAAACTATTTTAGGCAGAAAACACTACAGAAATGTTTATCACAAGTGAACCATTAGCTATGAAATACAGTACAAGTATGCAGTATACAATAAAATTGCTATTAATATCTAGAATAAGCAATAACTACTACAAATAAGCAAATAAAACAGGCTACTTATTGCTATATATCATAGATCAGCTGCTCCTCCTCATATAGCTGTGTATGTTTCCACAGAATATATATGCTGTAAGGCTACTGGAATGACCTAGAGCTCTGTAAACTGTCAAGTATGGGCTGGAGCCTGGAACATGAATGAAGCAGGATGCATCTGACTGAAAACAAAAAAAAAAAAATTGGATGACCATTCTAGTTTATGCCAATTAAAAATCACACATAAGATGGTCTTTTTTTGACCGGTGAAGATATTTGGTGCATTAAAAAAGTGGTTAAAAACCTCTCTGTCAGTAAGACATGCTGGGCTGCACAGCCTATCTATGGTTCAGAAATATTTTTTTCTTAATATGGCAAAGATATCACTAGAATATGCATTGTTCTTTGAATATATGAGCTTTCTCTTGGACGTGTTCATGGATAAATCCAGTGCACGGCATGGACTGTCCATTTGTTTTCTTGATAGACTGTAAGCATGTTGGCTATGAAGACAATGCAAATAAAGTTTTAGAGACTCTTGCGTACTGTGGAATGGAGACAGGTCTGCAGTCCTGGGGTTTGATCACTCTTCAAATAATATTGGATATTTTGAGATCAGGTGTTTCCAGTCAGTTTAAAAGAACTATTGATTATGCCTACCTAAAGAATCCTACTTAAGATATAAACAAATGAGAAAAACCTTAGCTCTGTTGCTAACCTAGCACTTGTCGTTAAAGTCACTGAAGAGTGTGATAGGAAATAGCTGTATTCTTGTCATCAGACAGCCTTCTGGATTCATTTCAATCAGGTCCTCTCTATCAGGTCACTGCACTAATATTGTAATAGAACCCTACATGGACCACATTTGAAGAGTGATTTCTGGATTCATTTCAGTCAGGTCCTCTATCAAGTCACTGCACTAAAACAGTAATAGAACCCTACATGGGTCACATTTGATGAGTGATTTCTGGGGTTCATTTCTCATAGTGGTACAGTCTTTATTATGGGGTGTTGAAGGCCTCCATTTTGGCTCTTCTTTTGTCCTGAGTGTATATGCTCCCACTGGGGTACTAGTCACCTTAATGTCTCCTGTCTTCACTGGAGAAAACCATCAGCTAGAACTGAGTGTCAATCTCATTTTATACAATGAGCTAGACAGGACTCAGGGTGCCTCCAGGATTTACACATCATTCGTATAACAATACAGATATTTTACATATGTAGACATGTAGCAAGTTAAGTACATATTTATATACATACTGATACGCAGGTTGTTAGGGCTTGTACAAACTTGGATGCAAGGTAATAACTAACCTCAAATACAGGTAAAAATATTCAATTATGCATACATTGTGTACTAGCAAATGCTATTCAAGGCACCTTCTGCCATTTTCTACCAAAAGGTGAATCAAAGCTGCCCATGTTATCATAAAATCACAAACAGCTACAGAGACGGGATCACTGGCCTACTTTAGTGGGTTGGTCATTTTTGACACAATTTCTCACACAGTTTCTCAGACTGCTATACTCCATCAGTGAAACTGGCCACCCTTAAGTGGACAAAAGCTATTTTTTTAATTAAAATTCATTCTGGACCAAGGGTAATAACAGTGCCCAAAATGTGTCATGAACTAAGTTATTTTGTGGTGCATGAAAGGCAGGTAAAGAGGACAGAAACAAAATAAAAAAAAAAGAAACCAGTTAAAATGACATCATAGCAAAGGCAGAGAAAGGATAACTCATCTCACTGGTGCAAATTAATTTTGCAAGTATATTATTCATAAGGGATCCAGTGTCAATGATTTGTGATTAAAGACTAGCTAAAGAGAGAAGAAGAGTGATGTTTACATATTCTAGTAACTGAAAATACCTGGCATTACCTTTATAGTTCTACTGCCCTCAAATTCTTTAAAAAAAGCCATTAATTATGGTCCGGAAGTTTAACTAGGTTTTGGGAGTACCAAAATATAGTGGTGGTATGCAAGGACATTAAAACAAACAAAAAAAGTTATGTACTTACCATAATGTCCCATCTGTGCTGTCAATTTTCATTCATCCTCAACCTATACGTCAGATTCCCTAGCTAACTGACCTTTGGGTGGACTCCAAGGATTGGCCTCAGATCAAATTGAAATGAGTGATAGCATGAGGATTTGGCCAAGACATAAATGTACATATATCGTCCATAGAGATTCTGGATTGGAAATATAGCAAAATAAGTCACAGATCTGACTGAACGATCCTTTCGTGGTTTTGGTAAGGAAAGAAAGTTCTTTGTTATAGATAAATGAAATGCAACTTGCCAAACTACCTGGCTAGGAACATGTGTATAATATATTTGCCAACTTGTTCTGTTCAAAGGAAAAGACTGGTTGAACAAACTTCCTAACATGTTATATATAGTGTAGTTACGAATATAACTGTCTATGAGCAACTAGTAAACACAACATGTAATTCTCCCTTATTTATAAACTCATGCACCATCTTAGGAAGGAGAGAAGGGTTTGCACTCAACTTGACTCTACCCCCCCCCCCTTTTTTTTTATCTAGATGCAGGTATACAGGGGAAATATTTCAAGGTGCATAGTATCAAGCTTAATTTGCATGGTGCAATGGGATCTGTATAGCATGACAGTCAGCAAATGATACCTACTAAAAATAATTTGTACAGTGGTGTGAAAATTGGGGAAGAATCCTGTAATCCTACATAAACACAGAGATAGCTGTGAGTTGCAATTTGAAAAACTGGCTCTGCACCAAGAGAATCTTCCGCACTACTTTCCCCACATCTTCTTCTGTGAAGCTTCTGAAAAAAAACAAACAACAAAAACAAAAACAAATGAGTGGAATATATTGATGGAGATCCATGTATTTCTAGAAAGACAGAAGGTACTTCTGAGGGCACTGGATTGACCAACGGTGAATACCATGTCCTAGGCAAGTTTATCAAGGTAGAAGGTCCAGCCATAGATAGATCTGGCTTGGACTGTGTCAGATCCAACAAAGCTGGCTCAGATAATTTTGTCTTTCTCGGATCCAAAGAGTTAATTGGATCATGTAACTTAGTTTTCTTTATATTCGAGGTTGAGATCAGATTTTTATGAGACCTCTTTACGAAGAATCTGAAGCCAAGTAAGAAGGTGGCTTAGGATATGAGGTCTTTAGCTTTTAGAATTAACTTTTTTTAAAAACTTGACAAACTAGTACCCTCATAAAAAGGATCAACAAAAAAGAACTGAATGAGTCAGAGATGGAGAATAATTTATCTGATTCTGGTCTACCCCAAAAGGCAACCTTCAACATTCACTTCTGAAGACTTTCTTAGTGAAGAATCAATGGAAACCAGTAAATAGGAGAAACTAGAATGTCAGTTTTATATTAAAAGTATCTGGGAGACCAGTGTCTGAAGATCTGGATCGAGAATCCAAGGAGGTTATTTAAACTAAGGACAGAGCAAAGGAAAAACATATCTGCAATAATCAGTAAGGTGTAATAAGAACAAGTTTGTCCATCGACTAAAAAGGGGAAAATGGTTTGACGAGGAAAGTAGGATTTAAAGAGGATTACCATATTGTTCCACTTAGCTGATTGTTAAATGACATTGGAAATCAAGGGAGACATATGAAAGCATACAGAAGACTGGGGGAGGTAAAGATTGAGCTGAATTTGTCGGTCAGTAGGTTGCTATACCTTCTGGCTCAGTATACTTTGTTGCCTTAATAATGAGTTGTTAATTTGTTTAGTTTTGAAGAGAAGTTTCATCAGTGTGAAGTAGTTACTGATCTTGCACTGATGGAATACAAGAAAGGTCATAGCTAAGTTAGTGTTTTCGACTGACCATTTATTTCCGTCACATAACTGTAGAGATGCAACCTTGAGGTGTAAAAAGGAACCTGCTCATTTAGTTTACTGTGACAGGTATGTGTGATGCCAGTAGAAGGCAGATGTAAGAAGTCGTCCATTGTGACGCATTCCCTTAGGGTTCTTGATACTCGGGATAAGCTTGTTTCCCTCTAGTTTGTTGACGTACTGAGCTACTTGACCCATCGTGGTTTTAGGTAGTGGAAGGATAAAAGAACTGCCTTGTAAAATTGTTAATAATCACATCCACTAGGGAAGTAAGCGTGTGCATACCTGGGTTATTCTAACAAATCTGAAAAAGGATGAGGAAGGAAAAAGCGAGTGGTAAACATATGGAAGATATTGTGACACACTCATTAGTTCAACACTACAAGATCCAAACTGGTCTCCAGTCTGGATTACAAATGGTCTGGTGAGATCTTTTGAATGAATTCCTTTCTTAGCATCTACTGCAATTTTCAGTGTTGCCTCTTCTAATC
The DNA here is from genome assembly GCF_019279795.1 of Protopterus annectens. Lineage (NCBI taxonomy): Eukaryota > Metazoa > Chordata > Ceratodontiformes > Protopteridae > Protopterus > Protopterus annectens. The sequence continues at coordinate 488,856,763 of NC_056728.1, forward strand.
AACCTGTCAGAACAACAAAGATTTTTCTTAGAGAAGGAGGAGTTAGGAAAAAAAGAAATAGAATTATATAACCTGTGATAATTTTCTGAACTCAACAGATTTTTCTAATATGGCTTGCAGGAAAGTCAGACTGAAAAAAATATTGATGGTAGAACCTTAGGAGGGGTCAGTAGCAGAACAGAGATCTAGACACCTTTAAACTTGACCTCCCTGCAACCTTGTAAATGTGTCAGACAATTCATCAATTCAAAATGAAACACCTCCAAATATAAACACACATCACAAAACTGCCCTCCATTCCAGACTGTACACCAGAAGGACAGCCAGTGGAACTCTGCTTTGTTAGTTGCCCTTTTTTTCTGTTTCTTTTGAAACCACTCATATTATGCAACTTTCCTGTCCACTAGTGCCCATTTGCATGCTAATATTGTGAAGTTTGATATTATCCCATCCTTATACTTCCAAAGGAATCGAGGAAGAGAAAAGGGGGAGAGAGAGTTCTTAAAACATAACTTACTGTGCAACCGAAGCTCATCAGATCCAAAAAATTATGATCTGACAAAGACGACCAGGATAGTGGACAAATGACAACATGATCTGATCTGTCAAGCTGGAGGAAAATCCATGGATCCAAAAAACTCCCCAGTAAGTTTCAGATCCAAAGTAGTGAAATTCAAAACTTTACACATATATATAAATATGTATGTATGTATGTGTATATATATATATATATATATATATATATACACACACATATATATATATCTTATAGTCCTCCTTGTCAACTCTGCCCACCCCCCCCCACCCCCCAATGGATCTACAGGTCCAAGTGCAACTGTGTAAAACCTTACACCCAACAAAAGTCGCAAGTCTCGGATTCAACGGAAAGCCAGGATCTGATCCAAAGTGGGCAAAAGAAGAAAATGCAGACACCATCTGAAGTAAAGACTCCATTAGTCAAGGTCAAAGATCCAGGATCCGATCGAGGGCAACAGCCAAATCCCACGGATCCAGCAACAGCCATGTCTGCCTAACCTAAAAACTGTGCATGCAACAGTGTATCACATTATAGTTGCGGTGACTCAGTATTGGATCCGAAGGCTGCCCCAAATCTCCAGATCCGCAGACATATGATCCGGTCTTACCAGCCCCTTTCAACTCTACCCACAAGAAAAGGTGGACAAAGGTTTGAAAACCAGACACTTCCAAAAACTTTTCTTTTACAGAATAGATTTTCTGAAGGATATGATTTCAACTTGGAGAACCAATGGAAAGGCACACACACACACAAAAGGACCGACTAAATTCATGAGGCAAAAATCTGGACACCCAAGAGGAATGCTTCTCAGTTCTCTCCTGAATATATCTCTCAACCTCTTAATGCCAGAAATCTGGACAAAGCTTAAAATAATGGGGGGGGGGGGGGGGGCAAATTTTAAATTATGCTGTTATAAACTTAGAAAGTTGATAGAATAACAATATTTGTGTTAGCATGCATTTTCTGAAGGATATGAAGTCTGAAACCCAAACATATGTCATTATTTGGTAACTTTCATCCTCCGTTATTTGCCAGAAAACTACAGCTTTAATGAGCAACAGAATATTTGAGGCAAAAAACTGGGCAGTCTGAGAAAGTCTGTTCAGTTGAGAGGTATGCTGTGAAGCCAACTATACCAGTTTGTCAGATTCGAAGACTTGGGATCCAACCAAAAGTAGACATGCAATACAGGCATGGATCTGACAAAAAAACCTGCATCAGATCTGAAGAGGATCAGGGCAATCTAGATCTCAGACCTGACACAGTAGCTCTCCATCTGTTACAGCAGGAAACTGAGTAGTTTTTAAACATTACCCTTGCAGACTTAGAAGAAGACATAATAACAAGTTTTTGCCTTTTGTCCGTTTAGTCTTTAGTGATGTGTCAGTCCTTGCAAACTCAGACCACTAATAGAATAACAGGTTTTGCACTAGCATGAACCTTCCAAAGGATATGAAGTCTGAAAATCAAATGTCTGCTAAAACTTCCTGATTTCAGTCCTCAACGATCTGCCAGTGATAAACCACAATATTACAAAAAATGGACCAAAAATGTCACACCACATAATTTTTTTTTTTGAAGACTAGACACTTTGCAAGAATCTTGACAGCAGGGAAGCATGATCCAACAAAGAGATCTGAAAGCTCAGATCCACCGAGACAGTTCTGAAAGGGCAAACCACTACTGGATCCCACAAAGCCTCTGCTGGATCCAAAGCTCATCTCTCACGTCTCCCAGAGAAAGGAACAACAACCTGACAAGCTTTTTAATTTTCTTTTTTTTTTTTTTTTTTTTTTTAAATATTGCTCTTGCAAGGCCAGAATTAGCAAAGGGTCTGCTTCAATACATATTCTACAAAATATTTGAAGCTTGAAGTTCAAGCATAACTCATTGTGTGTTATCTTCAATCATCCAGTCATCCAACTGATTCTCAGATGAGGAACAGATTAAAATAATAAAAGCCAAAAATCTGGACAGTTGATAGGTGTGATCAGAAGACGGTCAGATCACAACAACCACGGATCGGACACTTCTATGACGGAGAATGGATTAATGTAAAAATTACTCATTCTCTCTCTGTCTCTTCCTTAGTCAAAACACCAAAAATTTAGACCTTTTTGAAGGGTCTTAGTATTTGGCGATTGAAGCCCCAGTGATGCATACCTAAGAACTTATAGAATGTATTTCAAGTTTCTGTGTGTAAGAATGTGGAGGTTGAGTCTGCCACAGAAACAGCAGCTTACTGTAGAAGCTCCGTAACTAGGGGTACAGCGAAAAGGAGTAGGTATTTTAAAAAGAATAATTTTATAGAGGCAAGGAGTTAAATTTCCAACAACTGCATTAAGAAGATTAAGAAAATTTAAAGAAACAGGTTCTTAGAAATAACAGCTACAAGGGAGGGAAGGAGATAAGAACATATTTCTGTCCAAAGAGAAAATAAGGAAAATTATAAACAAAACACTTATCTCCCACTGCGAAGCTCCAGAGCTGAAGACAGACACATCTAGATACTACAGTGGCAAACAAAATCTGAGGGATACTACAGGTGGTGCATTATGGGTAGGGAAGGACCTTGAGGGCTTGTTTGAGGCCACAAGCAAGTGTAATGGTAGAGTCAGATCTGAGGATCTGAATGAAAATTGACATCACCAGATTCATAGATTCATTAATGTCGGTGAGGAAAGATTAGAAGTGACTCTGTTCAGAAGCTAAGAATATGTGGGAAGAGACTAAACCGAAGATGAAACAAAAATTGAGAAATTGGAAGTTTTGTTATATGGATATTAAGACACAAGCAATTAAAATGTTTTTAGTCCCTTTAGTTTTATACTCAGGTCAGGCATATTTTTATCAACCAGAAGAGAAGCTGTGGATAGCAATTAAAAAAGAGTTGAAGGATTTTATCTGGGAAGGGAAGACAACAAGGGTCAAGTGGGATAAGCTGATTCTCCAAAAGAACAAGGCGGACTAGGATTACCCAATTTGAGGGGGTATTTTAGAGCAACACAGTTAAGGCTGTTATACATAGCACAAGCAGAACTATAATTCAAAGTGGAAAGGAATGATGATGATACAAGGAAGAAGCTCAAGAAATAAGGATAGAGTGGGAGTTTGGATGCAGACTCTTAAGAACAACAACAATCATACAGAGTATTATATTCATAAAATAGCAGGTAGTATTATAAGTACTAAACCAGCATGAGAATGGAGAAAAGAGATTATGTGAAAGGGCTAGCTATGGTTAGGGATAGAGATACTAGGCAAGAGGGGGCTGGAATTTGTTGAGAAAACTGGCAAGGTATTGGGAGCAAATAACTAGAAAGGGAAAGGTAACAGAACGGGAAGAGGCCAATAATTATTTTTGTACTGCAGGTTAGAGATTGCCTTCCCTACCAAAGACTAATATCAGAGTATAGGCATAGAGAAAGAAATAGGGGGCTCTTAATGAAAGACCAGCATTGGTAGCATTTTTAATAGAATCTAGAACAGAAGCCGCCATTAAAAAAGGAATAATTAGTAGAGCATATGCAATATTGCCTGATAACTATAAGAATCACTTGGAGGAGCTTAGAAAGGATTGGGAAGAGAGACTGGATAAGCAATTCACAAAGAGACAATGGGAGGATATATGTGCATCTCCCAAATATGCAACAAAGTCTAGAAGAGTTAGGATCTTTGCCTGGAAGTGTTTACATAGGTATTTTTATACCCCAAGTAGACTCCCAAGAATTTTTCCTCAGGTGGATAGCAAATGTTGGAGTTGTGATGTGCAGAAATAGGTGGCTGAGAATATATTTTTTGGGAGTGTAGTGAGCTGGCAGATTTTAGAAATTCCCTGTGGACTGCTCTGTTGGAGATGCTGGGTGAGCAGATTAAATTGACTGGGGAGATGATTTTTTTGAGTTATAACTCGGAATTGCCTCCATAGTAAAGCCTTGCTAGATCTAATTATGGTGGCTGCCAAAAAGCAATTACTAGAAAATGGAAATCCAAGTGCAGACAAACTTTATTGGAAGTAGTGAATATAGTAACAGAGATAAAACAACTGGAATTGGGATCTTTAGAAAAGGGAAGGAGCAAACTACATAGGAAAAGGAAACAATATATGCAGAGAAGAACGAGGTTTAAAAGGCAGGATTTGAATGAGTCATATAATGCTTTACTGACAATGACTGGATAGATTATAAGTGATGTACAATGTTTGCAACTACAGTTGTTTCAGTGATGTCTGTGATGTATAATGTTTGCAACTAAGGTTTTGTCAATATTTTTCATTTATATAAATGCAAGTTTGTCTATGTCATAGATGATGATTTAATAAAGATGTTTAATGGAAAAAAATGTCAGTGAGGAAAAAAAGTGCTCATTACTAGGTGAAATCTTTCTGAAAGACTTCTTCACAAAATCACAGCTTGATAATCAAATTTAATTGAAGTGCTTCTTAACTACCACCTTCTTTCCTTTAGAGCAGAAAGTCACTTACTTATTCTGAACTGAAACCCCAAGATAAGCCTGTTTGAATGTAGTGCATATTTAACTGAAGGCATCTTTGCAGGGTGCCTTTTCATTGGTGGATAATGGACAGTTGATGCACCAGTCCAATGTGTGCAAACTCCTTAACAGTGTGTGCACATGCAGGACCTTGCTACACTAATTACAGTTCGCTCATACAGTAAGTGTTTCTTAGTATAAAAGAGAGTTGCCTGGTGTAACACAGTGAGGAAATGGGGCATTGCCCATTACCCCTTTAGGATACATCTCACTACACATATCAAATAATCAGAAACACCTAAGCAGTCCCTAACCAAAATGATTATAGGTCTAAAGTCCTTGAGTTAATAAGAGTGGCTGGAAGCTCTATCCCTTTATTCACTGTCTTATAGACTGTTGAGAGGAGTTCTCACTGGTAGAGACCCAACAGTCTTGGACCTCTTGCTCATCCACACGTCCAATATCTCCACCAATACTAGAACCAAGGACCTAATCTTCACAAACAGATAAATAAAACATGACAAAGGGTTGGTTTATAACCAAGTTCCTCCCATACCTCTAGAATGAACTTCCCCTGCATGTTAAACAGTGTGATTCACTATTTTTCTTTAAACATAAACTAGATGACTGGATGGACATCCACATATTTACTCCAAGACTGACCAGTATGGACCTCCTGGAGAAAGGAGATGCTGCCTGAGGAACTGTTCTGTCAGGTCAAAAATGGTCATGTGACTCAGTAGGCTTGGAATATCTATAAATCTATGAGTGTTGGTAGGAAGGAGTTAGAGTTTTTTGTTGTGTGTAGGTAGGTGGGTTTGATGAGTATTGTGCAGATTGTTTGCATTAAGTGTTAAGAAATGTGCTATGCATTGAGGTTTGTTTGCTTGTATTCGGAAGGGACTGTACATATATGTGTGTGTGTGTGTGTGTGTGTGTGTGTGTGTGTGTGTGTGTGTGTGTGTGTGTGTGTGTGTGTGTGTGTGCGTGCGTGCGTCTACTGTGTTTTAGTGAATGACTGAAATATTGGTATGGAAGGAGTGACAAGGGGTTTGTGGAGTCTGTATGCAGAGTTTGCAGTGTGTGTGTGTGTGTGTGTGTGTGTGTGTGTGTGTGTGTGTGTGTGTGTGTGTGCATATCTGTCTGTCCATCTGGTGATTGCTTCGTTGTGAGAAGTGTGTAAGTGCAAGCAGTGACTACAATGTATGTTCAGTGATGAACATGAGGCTGTGTGTGTGTGTGTGTGTGTGTGTGTGTGTGTGTGTGTGCATGTGAGCATGTGTTGAATGCACATGTGCTGGGAGATGTGGTGAATGTTTGCACATGTCTGTTGGAATGTATGTCAGAAGTGCTTGCTAGGAGCTCTGTTAAAGAGGTATGTGCTGTGTGAGAAGGGTGAATGTGTGACCCTACGTTACAGGTATGTGCTGTTTAAGAAGGGTGAATGTGTGACTATGTTAGAGGTATGTGCTGTGTGAGAAAGGTGAATATGTGGCTCTGTGTTAGAGGTATGAGATGGGTGAATATGTGCCTCTATGTTAGAGGTATGTGCTGTGTGAGAAAGTTGAATGTGTGACTAAGTCTTAAGTGGAACTAATTTTCCCCAAGGTTGATCTCTAGAGTTACTTAAACACTTTTAATTAGGTTTGGGTGTGGGGGCTTGCTCCCATTGTTTGAAGTGGGTCTGGTGTACATGGATGTTGAAGGGTGTGGGGGCTACGTGGGGGCTTGTTACTGATGAGCATGCTCGTCAAACAGTGTGCTACACTGATTTTTTTTTTTTTTTTTGCAAGAATAGTAGGTCATCAACCAAGCCTATCATCAGTGTAATGGACCAAGCCTGCCTTTTTTATCACTCTGCATGAAAACCTGCAGTTTTGTTTGTGGTAATCCAAAGAAAATAAACTACCCCATTTATGAACAGAACTCCTCTATGAAAACCTATTATCAGTGCTAAACATAATACACTCAGAAATCCAAAATTTGCAAACTTCTCTGTAAGCATATTCCAGAATACTGACTAGCATTATCGCATTAAAGACCAATTCATTATTCTTTCATTTTTGCAGGGAAAAGTATTCAAAAGACAAATACCATTTTTTGAAACACAGCTTTATTGAACTTTGTATCGAAAATCATCACTGACATCATATTACAATCACATACTTATTGAGCTTATTCACTTTTCTTTTTTCATAAAGTTTTCAACATTTAAACCATTACCTTTTGTCCATTAACTATGCGGAATCGTTGACCCCAGTCTTGTATCTCAGAAAGATACAACACCGTATACCACAACCTCTGCGCCTGGACCTTTAACATATATACCAATGAAATGTTACCTTTCATGCGACAGCCCGTTTTGATCTCACCAGTCTACCTCCAGCCCATGGTGTGATACTTCCCCTGGCAAATTTGGACTCATTTGTTTTTGGTCAATGGTTCATCTATATATATTTTTTTGTCTTTCATGTTTTCTACAATGGTTCAGTATTACTTTTTTTCGTGTCTTTCTAGCTTTTCAGGTTACATATCAGTGACTTTTTAAGATTGTTTTTTTTTTAATTAACAGCCCTCATTCAGTTCCATATCTTAATACATTAGTTTCTATTGATATCCATTATTTAAGAATTTTTCACTATTTTGTTTCTCTTTTTAGTTTCTATAGCTTATTTTTTGGATATCTAGCCTGGTTCTTATTTTTTTTGTTTTTCTAGCCTGTTTCTTATTTTACATACGTGTTGTTGCTATTTCTCTAGTAAGCTCGGCTTTGCTTATTATGCTCTTTTAGGTTGTCCACCATCCTGATGAAGATTTCGAAAAGTGTAGCCTAACAATGTATTTTACCAGCAATGGTTGATTTTTTTACGGCAAGACTATTTTTAGTTAACTACATTATTTTAGTCAATCTCCGAACTTCACTATTGTAGGTTTAGAGTGATTCTACTAACCACGTATGAGCTGGCTCAGGGTATCTAACCTATCAGATTGTAAGGTGTGATGTCAAGTTGTAGTGCCCAATCACAATAAAGGTTTTTTCACCCACACTTGATTGGCTCCCACTGACACACCCCCAGGTACTCTTATAAAAGAAAATCCTCTGGATCCCTCTTTCCATTAAGGAACTACGCTTCAATGGTGATTGTATTTTTGGTACATTTTACTTCAATAAAGTACGACCTTCTAGAATCTGAACTTCAACTACGTTGATTTTTTGCCACCACGGCGAGCAGAGCTTCTTAGCCGAGCCACATTTACGTTGTTTTGCCTGTTTTTTCTGTGTGTTTCATCTTTGATTTCTAGCTGCCACACTAGCGGCTTCTCTCACCAGGCGACCTGACCAGCCGGAACTGTGACCTGTATACAAAGCCTTTCTAAAGGCTTTACTCAGCTTTCAACCACAAGCGCTCGGGTATGCACAGCCTTTCTCAAGGCTTTACCAGTAGCCCAGCTTCTTCACTGACATCCCACCGTACCTTAATTAAGGCAGTCTACCTGGTTATCCATTTGTTCTTGGCTTCTCTAGGGTATTTTATTCGTGGACATTTTTCCTCCTCTGCATAAGAGCTTAAATATCCAGGTCCCACAGGCAATCATTTTCCTGCTAAACAATAAAACTATATGTCAATCACTATTCTTGTTTTTGCACCATTTTTAATTCCTCCCCAACACTCCATTTTTCACCATTACTCTAGTTGCCAGTGTAAAGGTAATTTGATGTTTGTTTGTTTATTTGATATTTGTTTACCAGGATAGTCCAACTGGGCAGCTGCCCATTTTCAGTGGAGACCCAGGGGGAAAAGCCTCACAGGTTACAAAGAATACAAAAAGTACAAAGCAGAAACATTCCTTTTAAGGGTATGCCTGTTGCCCCCCCCCCCCCTCCATCTAACAAACCCTCTCCAACTGCTTTATTTCATTTAGAATACCTTGTACATCTTCTAAAGTCAGACTAACCTTTGATGCTGCTTTTTCTGGCTAACAAAATTAACGCTAAAAAGGCCTTCTTATGTCCTGACATTCCAGCTCCCCTACTCCAGCTTAGTAGAATCATCTCTTTAGTAATTTCCACTTGCTCACCCAGCATCTGTTTTGCAATGCATCTTTAAACTGTCAGATCTGCACACTGCCAACAATATGTTCTCAGTTTCCCTTCACACACCTCACAAACCTCCCAACAGTTGCTCTGTACCTGACAGAAGACCCCTTGCAATCTACTTGGAATATAAACTATGTGTTTCCATGCAAATATCCTAAACCATCTTGATTTAGTCAAAAATTAGAATCCATGTACACTTTGTCCATCCATCCTATGCAACATATTTACTCAACCCTTTTTCACAATAGAGCCTAAGTTGCTCTGATTTTTTATAATTACATTCTGTATGCTCTGCTAATGATACCCTTTTTATGGCCCTATCTGTTCTTGGTTATACTAAATATTTTACAAAGGGATGCCACTCACCCATCACTCCTGTTTCTCTCTTTCTCTCTTTATATTCTGAAACTGTTCTCTCTACATCAGTCACACAATTTGAAGTTCTTTTGCTTCCTCCCATTCTCTTAGATCCCCCACATAATTTGCTTCCAGTATCTCAGTTCATTGGCTAACTTCCTCTAGTTACTTCTCTCTCTTTCTTGCCTACTCTCTATCCCTTTACTTGGGAACCCTATCAGCAAAAATTTCCTTCTACCCTCTCATTTACTTATTTTCTAGTATACTATCTACCATTTTATATACATAATGTTCTATCTGGCATGTATTTTCTCCCAACACCTGCTTCCAGTAAGATGATCTCTCACTACTTCTGGTAACTTCTTACCTCATCATAATCTCTTAGGTTCACAGGTGAATGCTTGGCTAACTGCCCTGAAGGGCCATTTTAAGCCTAGCTAATAAGCCAAAGTCAGAATCCAACCCTGTACCTTGTGTCTATAAGGCAACAACCTTAAACATTATGCCAAACCAATCCACTTTCCATTTCAGTTTATACACCTCTATTTATAGTATAGATAATAGCCTTAACTGCATAGCCTTAAAGTACCCCTTAGAATTAGGCAACCCCATTCCTTCCTGTTCTCTTAAGCATAGGCCTCCTTTCCTCCCAAATAAAGTTCTCATTTTCTTATTTATTGCTTGTTGTACCATCCGGTTAATACAAATATGCCTGGCCAACATACAGACTCAAGGGGATCACAAACATTTTTCACTGCTTGTATCTTACTACCTAAATCCACAATCAAGAACTTTTATACTCATACCTTTTGATCATTTTCTACTTAGCTTCCTCCCACATCTCCATCGTCTCTACTGAGTATTTTCTAAGCCATCCTCCTAGGTACTTCAATTTTCATGCTCTCAGTGGTATGGGGAATTGCTGCAGTAATTCATGTGTGGGCCTCACAGTTTACAGATATGTTTTTTGAATTATATACATTTATTTTACAACCCAAAATCAGATGGAACTGTCTCAAAATATTCCACAACACATGGATATATTGTTCTGGTTTTGTCAAAGATATTATTCGGTCATCAACTAAATTTCCTGTCTCCTCTTCCACTCACCCTTGGATTTTGCATTGTTATTTTCATGACATACCTGCCTTGTTCCTCTAAAAAATGTCAGTGTATCTTATAACCTTATGATCCTTTATATATCTTCCTTACTAATTCAATTCTTTCAACAGGGAATGCAAATTCAGCCATTACCCAGCACTTATATTCCCAAATTAACCTTTTCAAAAGCTGTCTCTGCATCCAGGCTTACCAACAGCAATGGTAATTTTTTTTGCCTTGCATCAGTCTAAATCATCAGAGTTCTGTTAACATTGTCAAATGCATGTTTCCTCTTCTCACAACCACATTAATCTAGAGCCATCAAAATTTTGGTAATATTCTTGCTAACCACATTGCTAATATTGACAAATACTTTGTAGTTATGGTTTAATACCAAAATAAGATAGGATCTTCCCCCTCTTTTGGTAACATTATCAGCACTGCTTTCTTCCAGGATGTAGGTATCTATTCCCCCTTTCTAGAAATTAGTAAATATTTTCTTCCATGGCCTTATTGGGGTTATCCCCCTAACTTTCAGAGTTCTAGGTCTATACCATCAAAACCTAGTGATACCCCCTGTTTCCTGACTGGTCATAACCATTTTTATTTCTTCCTCTTCTGTATTTTCTATTGGCTGCTGAGTATCATCTTTGTCAAGTCCGGGTTTAGCATTAAATTCTCCAACAGAATTCCTTCTTCATTGTCTTATTTTTCTGCTCTGCAAAGACTTTCATAAAAGACACCAAAATTCCATTAGTTCCTTCTTTTTTAATTATTTTTTTTCTGGATTTAGGCTCCCAAAGCTTTACTACTGCTCTTTCCACTTTCTATGTCCCTAATTTCATCACTAAAACTTCTTTTGCTCTAGGATTAGTGTCACAGAATTGTCCAAGATCTACTTTTCCATGCCCAAGCATTTAATTCAAGTATTCTTTGATACTCTCCTTGGCACCTTTCAACTGCTACTCTTCCTCATCAGTAAGGTTCTGAAAATCATTCTGCAATGCTTTACCCCCTGCAAACTCTGCATAATATTTTCTATTACCATTTCACATATTTTTCTTTTTTACTTCAAACATAACTGTAAATTCTTCTGTCACTGATTCCCAAAAACACTAATCTCTTTTGACCCATTTGCCACCTTTCCTACTACTTCCCAAATATTTTCTGATACCTACTCCTTACATGTGTACCTTTTCAATAAATAGGTATTGATGTATCAGTGCTTCTCTCTCTTTTTTCCATGTTAACCTTTACAGATACTGCAAGTGAATGTACATCTATTCTCTTTTAAGATGACGAGCATGTGCTTACATTATACAGTACATATCCAATCTGGCTCACTTCTTATAGCTGAAGGGATGCTATGTAAATTCCACTTGAGCTCCTGAATCTAGTAACACAGCCACCATACCAAATACTTTGATATACTTTCTTAGTAATCTATCCTCTCTATTTGTCAGCTCTCCTTGAGCCCCCTAACATTTTCTCATTAGTAGAGACCATATTAAAATGTTCACCTATAATTTGAATCTTACTGAAAACATATCTCCCCTTCTTTTCTCACCTGTTCTAAAGCTGCAGCCTTTGGTGAAACATGCGCACACTTACTAAGGCAATTTTTCAATACCAGTAATCTATCACTGCCACAAACCTTCTATGTTCCTCCTTTTTTATTTTTATGAGTTGCAGTAAGAAGATGGCATGGACATATAGTCATCTTATACATTATGGGCAGGTGTACTGTGCACAGAGGAAAGGAACCTTAGCTCTTGACGAGTGGCTAGAGAGATGGGACATCTAATGGCAAACTCCCAGAAATAATAAATGCTGCAACTGCAACAGTTTTTTTTTCTAATTTATTTAAATATACTTCAGGTGCTGATAATATACCAAATGGAAGCTTGAGGCATTTGTGTCTTTCAATAGTTAGATTAAAAGTCCACAGCTTGTAATCTTCCTTGCCATATCAAATTGTATTCAGTATTAAATAAAATAAAATAATTTGCCCCAACATGTTAAACACAGTTTCTATAGTTAACAAAACTGATAATGCTCTGTTTTTGTAGCTTTATTAAAATATTTAGAATACAAATATGAAGATGTACCTGGCTCCACAAGAGCATCCATACTACTTTCCCATTCAATAAGATCAACTTGTTTCTTATTTACAACCAAAAACTCCATGAGGCTATCTTCTACTTAGAATACTTTTCATCATATCAATCTACTGACAAGTCAAATGAACCATTACAGTTGGACCCCTCCATCTATATCAACTGTATTCTTCATTCCTGTATTCAAATGCAAGTACTTTCTGACACACTATTTGCAATAGTATCTTAACGAACAAACAACTTGCATATACATGGCTTCATGTTTAGTGTGCTGAACATATGAGCAGTCATTAGATTACACACTAGAGGAGTATGTTGTCTAGACACAATGCTCTGTTTAACTTTGAGCTTCTTAGTCAATAATTCCAGATGATTTTCTGGTCAAATACTTCCTGTGCTTTTTCCTTGTAAGCTACAAGTCTATGCATACTTTCATCCAAATCATATCCACGAATAGTTAATTTTCAAGACTTTGATCCAATGCATGCAATCGTTTCAACAGGAAATTGATCTTCATTTGACATTCTTAGAAAAGTGATTTGTTTTTAATATTACACAATTTGGTGAACTATTTCCCTTTTCTGCAGCTACACTTGGCTAATCACAGGACAATTCATTTTTAACATACTTAGAACCACACCTCATGCCTAAAGTACTACTGTATAGGAATGCACCATAATAATAACAGGCGCTCAAGTAGATAATTTATGCAGTAGTCTTAACTACTAGGACTTCACTGCAAGCATTCCTATTTATCCAGCCTGGTTTCTAGAGTTTAGAACTATTCCCCATAAGCTCAGCAGACATCCTCCAATTAAGACATTCCCAATATCAAGCCAGCATCCGCCATCCTTATCTTAGTGTTTTCTTACCAGACAGAAGATGGGGGACCTTTAAGTGCCACCAGAGCCAAGAGTCAATATATAGTAGAGAACAGCAAAGGTAAAGAAGGTCCCAACTTGCCTAGAAAGTATGTGTGGGGGAGGGGGTAGCAAGTACCCTAGCTACCAGAACAAACCCCTATGCAAGGTGCAGGAAGGTTTTTAGGAAAGGGGGTACTCAACTACAGCCCACAGTACCTATAATCAAAGTATGCAGAAAAACGTACAAAAGGGTGGATGGGAAGGAATGTGGTAGTACAACAGATATCTACCTGAACATTTTATTGTTGTAGCAAGTTGCCATACAACTGTACTATGCTCTTAATGTAGATCACAGTGGAGGGCATCTTTAAACACTGGGACAACTGTCAGAATCCTAGGATGCTAGGAATGTGGCCTGAGAAGAGGGACTTGGTTGCAGTATGCCCTGAAGAATAACCACAGGAAAACCAGCTCCATCCTAGAGGTGATGCTAATCTGTAATATTTAGAGAAAGTATGAACAAACAACCAAGTGGCTGCTTCCAGAATGTTGTCTATATTAATCCCTTATGGAAAACCATAGTTATGATTGTGCCCCTGGCATCACCCACGATTGTGCCTACCAAATGACTGCCATGAGATAAGCAAAACTGTATGCTAACCATTTAGGTATAGTCTGTTTAGATATTCTCTCTCTCTCTCTCTCTGACACAAAGAGGGCAAACACGGTCTGGTTCAAGAAGCCCTGTTCCAATTTGGGCATGAAGGATGGATATGTTCTCAGGGTCACCTTATGCCTAAAGAAAGATCAGAAAGGGTTCCATGTACATAAAAGCCTGATGTTCTGACATATTTTAGTGAAATGACAGCTGTTTCATGTTAAAAACTGTGTGGTGGCTGGTGGCTTCAAGGAGGCTTGGGTAAGTTTTTCCAAGACATAATATAGGTTTGGGAAGGTGTGCTTTTCTGTAGTGGCTTTAGATGTAGAACCCCTTTAACAAAGTTTCACTGACTATAGGGTGGCCAAGGGTTTATCCAATGGCAAAAGGCAGAGAAATCAGACAGATCCTTAACTAGTGTAACCAAGCCCTGTTCCAAAAAAGCTCTCAGAGGTACAGAAGGATCAGAACCACCAGTGCAGATCCAGGTTCCTGCCTTACTGCCTTGCATCAGCTGGAAAACATCTTCCATTTGGATACATAAGACTTCTTAGTGGTAAGCTTTCTAGCCTACACAGCAAGTCCACAATATACTAGGTGCCTAAATGCCAGAGGATCAAATCATCCAAGCTGCGAACCACAGTGATTCCAGGCTGGCAATGAATAAGGGACCCTTTGTTAGAACCACCTAAAGTTGGCACCATGACATTTCCGTGAAAAGGATGAAGAAGTGCTGCATGGCCCAAAAAAAAGGTGCCATCAGTAGCATCACTAGCCTGTTTTGCCTCAATTTCTGGATCACCCTGAGGAGTAAGAGAATCAGAGGGAATGCATAAAAGAACAGACCTGTCCAGCTGATAGAGAAAGCATCTGCTGCCCAAGCCTCCTTTTATGCTATTCTGGATTAGAACATCTTCCGCTATTGGCTATCTGGTGAGACAAACTGGTACATGTGAAGGACACACCACCTGTGCATAACCTGAAGGAAGTCCTCTATTTCTAAGACTCTCCCTTTAATGTGCTCAGTTGGTCCACCAATATGTTCTGCTAGGATGTTAGACAGACTGGATCAACATTTTGTGCTTTAAGGTCAAGTCTCAAGCAGTCACTGCCAGTCTGCAAAGGATGTAATACTCTGGTCATACATCTGCTTTTTGATAATACTATATACTACTGCTGTAATGCTGTTACTATGTGAAGGATCTTCACTCTGTTCACATCTAACTGAATGCTTTGAGAGCCTGAATCAATGTCATCATTTCTTTTTTAATGATATGCTGCTTCTTTTAGCTGCATTCCATACATCCTGTACCTTAAGATCACGTGTGAATGCTCCCCAAGCCAGGAATGATGCATCTGTTGCAAGGGCCTGATTTGGAGATGCATAAAAGAATGGCACCCACACATTCAACCTACACTATATGGTACGTCACTTCAGTTCTATGGTAATACTGGAGTTTTCTTATAAGTAGTCTAGGTTGTGGACTCACCAGTACAGTGGAGGCCATACATCCCAGAGCTCTGAAGCACGCTGCACCTGTAGCCTGCTTCTACCCTGTTAGCTGTAGAAAGTATTTATGTAAGTATGCCAATTTTCAAGATGGATTAAAGGCTTGCCTGGTGTTAGTATCCAACAGGAACACACAGAAATACTGCTCTCTGAGAAGGGATGATGCTGAACTTCTGGAGACTGACAGTGAAACCCAAGATCTGAAACAACCTCATGACTTGGAAAAGGGCCCTATTCTCCTCCTCATGAGATGTTGCCTGGATGAGGCAGTCATCCAATTAACAGCAGATCCCCTAGTTCTGCAAAAAGCAATCACTGGAACCAGGCACTTTGTAAATACCCTGAGAGTAGTATCCAAACCAAAGGGTAGTGAGGTAAACTAATAATGCAACCCCCCTTGCTTTGCACCTGTGGTCTCTGTGGACTTGAATGTAAAGGCAGGCATCCTTTAGGTCTAGGGTGATCATCAGTGTTTAGGGAAACAGGACAGACAACAGGGCCTGAGTGGTCAGCATCTTGAATTGTGGAACTTATAGATACGTGTTCAGTCATGAAAAGTCTAGGATAGATCTCCAGGTTCCTTTTTGTCTTCTTTCTAATCAGAGACCTAGCTGTATCATAGGTTCATAGGTTCATACTAGGCTATCTGCCCTAGGGCATTTATAAGCCTAGCCAGAACGTGTTTGGCTTTCGCCACCCATTTTAAATTTATTTTGCTATGCCCTTTTTCGAGGTTAGTATACTGTGCCTCTGTCTAACAGTGACACAGAAGTGATACCCGGGGTAAACCTACGATCTCCCATCCACTCATCAAGATTCCTCTTGAAGAGAGTCAATGAGGGACTCTGCCTAACCTGGACTGGGATTTGATTCCAGAGTGAAGGGAGCCTCTGGGTTATGAATCTGTCCCTCCAGCATGTCCTATTTATTTCAGTGCTGAGGTTCAAATCTCTCAAGCGCGTAGCTCGATGGGATTTGGATTTTCTGAGGTGCAGCATGTCCATTAATTCCGGGTTGGACATGGCTTTATACGCCAGGCACAGATTGCCTCTGAACAGGCAGTATGCCACTGAGTAGAGCTGGAGTTTCTTTAACCGGGCAGCATATGGCATCTGTTTGAGCCCTTTGATCCTCTTGGTGAGGTACTTTTGGGGTCTTTCCAGTTGCTGCAGGTGTCTGGTAAGGTACATCCCAAAAGGGGCATTGTGCTCAATTATGGGCCTGATGAGGGATGAGTAAAGAGGCACGATGACCTCCCCTGATCTAGATGTGAATCCCTTCATGATTAGGTGGGCTATATAAAATGTTTTTCTAACCACTTTGGCCACATGGTTGTCAAATGAGAGACTGCTATCAACTTGGGTCCCCAGGTCCCTAATTATTTCTTCTGTACTTAATGGATTACCACCTATGTGGTAATTTGTGGGCACTTTGTTTTTGACAAAGGGGATGACTATACACTTTTTGGCATTTAGCTTGAGGCCATGGCTCTGGCACCAGTTGTCTGTTTCTATGAGGCCCTTTTGGAAGATGCTTGTGTCGGCTGGAGAGTCGATTATGGCGCCCAGTTTGCAGTCATCTGCGAACTTGGTCAGCCACAGTCCTTCCATGTTGGTCTGTACCTCCGAAAAATATATACCGAACAAGAGAGGTCCCAGGACTGAGCCTTGTGGGACACCACTTGTAACTGGTTTGGAGTCTGACATGGCTCCAGCAATTCTAACCATGTGGGTTCTGTCCTTGAGCCAGTTTGCAGTCCATCTAGTGACATAGGGATTTATATTTAAGCTGATGAGCTTATCTATAATGCCCGAGTGGGGTATTGTATCGAAGGCTTTTGCAAGGTCCAGGTAGGCTGTGTGGACCACCTTCCCCTCGTCAATGGCCTTGGTGACTGTTTCAAAGAAATCAACCAGGTTTAAGAGGCAGGATCTGCCCTTAACAAAGCCGAACTGGGTAGGATCCAGTGTCTGTAGGTCCCCAATATCTTTATTTATGAGGTCCATGATGATCCTTTCCATAGCTTTGCAGACCAAGCTAGTCAGGCTTATGGGGCGATAGTTTCCAGGATCCGATGAGGCACCACCTTTATGGAGAGGGACCACTGTTGCTGTACGCCACTCTTTGGGCACATATCCTGTAGAAAGGCTGAGATTGAACAGTAGTTTTATGTTTGGGTTTAGCTCTTCTTGGAGTTGATGTAGGATGCAGCCCGAGACACCGTCTGGTCCCATTGATGCTGTGTTTTTCGCTTTGGAGAGGGCGGCTCTTACCTGAGCATCTGAGATGTCAGGGGGGCAGCACTCTGCTGGGATAGATATTTGGCCTTTTGGTGGGGAGGGGAGAAGTTTACGCTGAACCTGTCAGCTAGGATGTTGGCAATGTCTGTGGGTTCAGTGTATTTTTTGTCAATTTGGACTAATTCTGAGCATATCTGGGAATTACCACCCAGGTTCCTAACATAACTAAAGAAAGCCTTGTGATTATCCTTAGTGTCCTGTGCAATTTTTCTCTTGAGGCTGGCCTTAGACAATTTTATGAGTGCCCGTAGTTTTTGCTAATACTGATCAGTGATGCCTTCCCTTTTTGGGATTTTGCTCTATCATTTAGTAGCTTCCTCCTTCTATTGTATAGTTTGTTTATGGCTGGGGTCCACCAGACAGGACATCTGCCTTTGGAGGATTGGGTCTTGGTTTTATTTGGGATCGCATGATCCATGCATTCCTGAAGGTGTTCATAGAATGTGTTTATAAAGGATTCTGCGGTCTGGGCCGTATTTTCCACAGGCCCAGGGTCTTTGAAGGATTCCACCTCGGTTTTGAGGAGTGTGAAATTTGCTTTAGAGAAGTTTTTCACTGTGGTTTTCAGGGCAGGGGGTGGGGTCGGGATGTGAATATCCAGTGAGATTAGTTTATGGTCTGATCTTACCAGTGAGGGATACACTTCTGGTCTGGAGCATAGAGTCCCCATGTTGGTGATGATCAGGTCCAGTATGTTTTCTCTCTTGTGGGAGTGGTAACAAGTTGTTCCATAGCATTTGAGTTTATAAATTCTAGGAACCTTTGGGCTAGGGTGTTGGAGCTAGAGTAATGCTCCCAGTCTATGTTTGGGTAGTTGAAGTCGCCCAATATAATGGTGTTTGGAGAGACCTTCATATTTTCCAGTGTTCTCAGGAAGGCCGGGTGGGGTTCCTGGGTTTGGGAGGGTGGTCTGTAGCAGGCTATAAACTGGAAGGCAGTTTTACCCACTGTTAGTTGCACATGGATAGTCTCTGATGCTTTGTGCTTTGCCACCAACCTGCAGGTGTGGGTATCTTTGATGAATATCGATACTCCCCCTCCTTTTGTGGTTTGGTCCAAGTTTTGGGGCGGAAAAGCATGGTATGAGGTATAACCTGGTGGTGCTGAGGTGCTCTCGGGAGCCCTGAACCAGGTTTCTATTACTGCACAGATATCGATGTTCTCCATGCTAAGGAGAGTTTCAAGTGCATGTATCTTGAGGTTTACACTTCTGGCATTGAGTAGCATTGTTTCTTATCCCTTGTGATACCTATGGAGGTGGGTTTGTCATTTGAGCCTTGCCTAAAAAAGGCACTATGGGGGTAGCAAGAGCCTTTGCCAATATCCGAAAGCCCAGGGGTGACAGGTGCAAGCTGTCCCTAGTGAAGCATCGTGGCTTGTCGAACATATCATCCCAATCTGACAGGCATTGGATCCCCTTTGAATGACACCAGTACTTAAGCCAATTGTTGAAATTGATCATCTTGTCTTCATATTGTGGCATCATTCTTGGTGAGGGTAAGATGCTACTCAAGGTCAGGGTCATACCGGTCTGGGCTACATGCTCAGAGAGCTCCTTTATGTCTCTTTTCATGTAGTCCAGGGAGGTACGTCTCAGGTCATTCACACCAGCATGGACAATGACTGAGTCATATTTGTACTTGCCTTGGAGTGACCTGAGTGCTTGTGTTATGTGGCGGATCCTAGCGCCCGACAGGCTGCTCACCGTGATCCTCTCCTTGTTCAGCCTGGTGAGCGGGACGTCAGTGTGCCTGACGATAGAGTCACCTATTACAAGTGTATCAGGTGTGTTGTTTAGTCTTAAGGGCCGTGACTGTTCGGCACACTGGCTTTGTGAGATATGTGTTGCACGTGTTTTGTTTTGGGGTAGCGGTTGCTTGGGTGTCTGCTTTGGAGGTCTCTGCTGCTTAGGGCAGATCTTTATTTAGAGCCTCCAAGTATATTTTTGTGTGTTTATGTGTTTGGTTTGCTGTCATGGCAGGTCTATGTGAGACTGGAATTGTAGTGAGTGTGGTTTCCTTCTCCTCCTGACTGGTTATGCCAGTACTGAGTTGAGAGAGCTTAGACTCCAGTTTGGCTATATGATTGCATCTCTCACATGTGTTGGAATTTGTTGGGAGGAGGAGAGGGTTGTCTGTGTACATGAGGCAGTTGTAACATTGCCTCAAGATTCCCAGATTCACCAGCTGGACCGGAGAGGAGATTGACAACTGACCTTTGGACATGCTAGAATAATATTGGGAATTCCTTAACTGAAAACAAGGGCCAGTGATAAAAAAGCATTTGATATCACTTCTTGTGACAGAAGTTTGTTGATAATGATTTATATCAAATGTTTTTTTTTTTTTTTTGTGGAGGGGTGAAGAAATCCCTGACATATATGGCAATATTTCCATTTGCAATCTGTATCCATCTGCAATGCCCTGGAGAGTCCATCTGGCTTTTATTAGTTACCCAAACTAGATGCCACTGTGACAGTCTACCAGCAATGCAGACATAGTTGGTGCAATTAGAGAATGGTCCCTGGGCTTTTCTTTACCATCTCCTAGTCATTTTTCTTTTAACTGTCCTTTTTTATCTTTCACTTGCCTATCTTTTCCTTGCTTGCAGTAGGGTCTGGGTTTAGGTGGGTAGTTCCTATCATTACATAGCAATGGGGATGAAAACGTAGGTATACACTCCATATGACTTCACTCCCTTCCTCCATTCTTTTAAAAACTTCACTAGCTTGGATAACAAAGATTTGTTTCTTATGCAGTGCAGCATTAAGAAGCTGCACTTTTACATCCTCTGGCAGGGGTTGACACCTAAGCCAGGCACATCTTCTGATCACAAAGCCTGTGACTGCTGTCTTGGATGCTGCATCTACAGCATCACATCCGCAATTGATTATCTGCCACTTGACTAGCTGACTGTGTGAGCTCTACGAGTTTTACCATAAGGTCAGCATCAGAAACCTCCCCATTTTTTTCTACTAGATGGTCTAGGAATGCCATCTACAACTTAGTCATGTGTGTCCGACAGTTGATTTTTCTGAAGGGCAGGGTGGAAAGTGCATATATACCTTCTCACCAAATCTATTCAAAGTGCTACTCTTTTTATAATTTTATAACCAAAGTGCGAGCAGGAACCAATATGGACCCTTTTTCTGGATTCATGGATACCACTGTTAAATGTACCACAGGGCTGTTATAAAGATATTTGTTGGGCTCTTGATTTAAAGCATAATGGGACTGACAGGCTCTTGGGAGGCTGCCATAAATACTCCCAAAACAAGAAATATGTCCACAGCTTTGGGGGCACACAGACCAAAATGGAAAAGCAACATCTCTACTGTTATTCTAAAATGCTTGGCCATCACTGCATGTCCTCTGACATGACGTTTGGTGAGACAGACCTTTCTCGTCTGTTTTGGACTGCTGCTTGTCACACAGATCCCACATTGTTATGACAAAAATGCTTTGTGCTGCTTATACTTAGCACCTGTGGCTCTCACTTCATGATGCTGGGCTGAATATGTGAAACAGAAAGGTGATGTGTTTAAAATGTTCAATAGCTCATAAAAGTTTGACTTTTTATCAGTGTTCCAAATCAACAGGAACCATCACAATTACTGTTAGTACACTTCATGGAGGCCAGCACTTTTCTGTCAGTGCAAATTATGACTTTTCTGTAAAAACACAGGAGTACAAACTCAGTGGAGTGAAAGTCAGTAACCGTTAACCATGGCCTTACTTAGTTCTAAGGTGCATTTACTGTAGCTGAATATTTTAAAGTCTTAACATGGTAAATGAATACATAAAATCTTAAACTGAAAGTCTCCTCCTAAGACAAGGAAAATGCATAACTGTTTTAATGAATCTGTGGCAAAATGTAAACAAAAGTACACCAAATTATATTAGTTAAGCTTCAAAACATACTCAATGATATAAAGAATTTATGCTAAGCATATACTAACGACTTAAACAGAAGCACAAATTAAAAGCAAAAAAAAAAAACTGCTGGTGTAAATATGGTCATTGTACAACACAGAGCTAAGCAAACAGTGCAGCCTGCTGTCTGATTCTGAAGGAAATATGTAAAGCAGGTATTTCACACACAAAACTACAATTTTTCCCTTCTCACTCTAAATTTAATTTGCCTTGCTGCATCTCTAAAACAGCAGATAATTTCTGAGGCCTTGCAATGACTGCAAGATACTCTAATTGGTTCCTTCAGTAATGTGCTAAACCACTTCTTTTAAGAGACTAAAGTGATTATCTGCCATTAGAGAGCACTGTAGATGGCTGAAAAACAAGCCTCCTATAAAGGCCACTCTAAGCTCCTTGGGACAAGGAGAAAAACAAGTGAACACCCCCCACCTAGTTCTATTACTCCCTCATGGGACAGAAAAAGATATTCAGAAACACTAAGTGCTTCTTAATATTTCATTAGATAAGTACTTCAGAATTGAGACAAAGGCCCCCATTAGTATCAGCGATTTCTCCATTTTTTTAGTATAATCAAATAACACAAATTCCCATTAATTTGTTGGATTTCTCGTCTTTGTTAGATCATTGCCTTTTAAGCTTGCTGCTACGCATGAAATGATCAAGTCCTGAGTAGTAACTTAAGAATAAAGCTAATGATTTATAAGCAAAACAAATGCAGCACTTACAAATATTAGTTCTACTGCAGAAAATGATAAAGTGCAACAATAAAATTGATAAAATGTAGAGTCAGACGTGGTATTCAGTCCAGATTTAACATCATCTACAGCTCCAAACCCCTGCTGAATATTTCCATACTCTAAACATGTTATGAATCAGTCATCCAGTGCCCTTAACAATTTTTACCTCTGTTTTTAAATAAAAAAATAAAAGAATACGATAACACCAAGTTTATGTGTCACGTTATGATGACAGATAAAGCAGATAATAAAAATTAAGTAAAGCAATGTACATGAAAATTCACAAAATACATGTAGTTCTGTACAGCGCACTGCCTGTGTCATCACATTTTCAGAAACAGTGCCAATGCCTGAAACATACTAGACTCTAGTAAAGTACCACTGCAGTTCAAGCCACTCCTCTAACACCTGTTTCAGAACAGACAGCACTACACACAGCTCTGCAGAGAGCAAAGGTTCCTCTCTGGTGAGCCTCTGAAATTAACTGATAGCAAAATAATACACTATATCTATGCAGTCTGCACTACTTCCTTCATCAACCCCTGCCTTCCAGCTATATAATGCCACCTTAAACTCCATTACAGAACCATCATTTCCAGCAAACCCAAACCATACCCAGAATTCTCCACTCTAATCAGTGAAAATACCTTCTCATTTCTAGACTAAAATTAGAACCCAGCATGTGGAAGTGATATCCCCTCCCTGCCTTATGTATCTTTATCCTTTCAAAATGGTAAAAGGAACCCCATTAATTCTCATTTCCACCGCCCAAAACTAACATCTTCAGCTTATCCTAGCAAGTCAAGCACTTCAATCCCTTAACCACACTTTTCACCTTACACTGTAATCCCTTCAAATCAGCAAAAGTACTTTCCCCATATAATCTTTCACTGACCTGGGTACCAACCCCCAACCTATACTGAATCCTTGAGTTACCCTACCCCAACCAAATTTTTAAATATTTTTTCTTGACCCGTGCATGCTAACAACTAGGACCCCACTGTGACTGTGCCCATTCATTTCTCACCACCTGGGAGATGGCCAGTAACGGCAGTAGCAAGGAGACCATTTTCCTTTTTATGGTCCTATAAATTCCCGTCAGCTGACATGCATGCATGATGACAGGTGACAGCCTGCTTTGCCTTCCCTTGTGGAGTGCCCATATTTCTAAACACACACTCCACAAAGGCTATCAAATAAATGGATATTAGCAGAACCAAACCCACTTCCCCAGCCCACACTGCACATTATGCACCTTTCCTTCCAGCAGGTGTGGTGCCAACACTGCTATGGACTACACAACCACCCAACCCCAGGACGGGCAATGCAGCAATGGCCACTCAGTCTCACCCTCTCCGTTTGTCTCCTCCATCACCTGGGTCACTTGTTGATCCCAAGACATCAGGATTACTGTCAGGACTTTATCCCATTATGCTACAGAGCTAGCAACATACCCCAAATTAAATACTATGTATTTAACCAAAATAAAACTAAACGGTTACCTCTCTGTGCAAACAATCTGTCCAAACCCCTCTCCAGAATCTGCACCCATCCTTCCATCTGCATAACGGTTTATTGCAGTTTCCCCATTCCTACTAATAATACACATAAGCACGTTCAACAGAACTAGTACCAGAAACCAATGCTGTAGCACTCGGTTTCAGCACACTACTTCCCAGTCATCATCCAGTTTTACACCCTCCAACCATCTCCATGCCCACTTAATCGCTGCTCCTCCCCACTAACTCTTTGTCCTAAGCTGCCTTGCCAAATACCCTGAATTATATGCTGTATATCCTACAGAATTAAGTTACTCATTTTCTAACAGCGGGAATGTATCCCAGTTACTAAGACTGCAGATGACTCTGCCTTCACGTATTGCCCCCCCAAGCCCTATAACATTACATGCAGCAACATTCCTCTCACCCAGATGTGGAGACTACAGAGGTAGTTCAGCTAATTAGTTCATTTTCCATCTCTCATCCTTATCCTTCCCCTACAGGTAAAATATGGTATTTACACCATCCCTTGACTGCATAAATATCAGCTACTTACTGATTTAAAGACAATAATATCATTCAATTAAAGCACAGTAGAAAAGAACAGAGCTTGTCAGCATTTAACAGAATAAGGTACTGCCATAACATACAACTCCCCATAAAATGTTAACTAAAAGCACATATTTTTGCCATAATCCACAACATGAAAAATATGGATGTGTTTCGGTGCATATTTTAGAGTGTTTAAAATACAGCTGGCTGCAGTGTATAATGTCTGGCACCTAAACCAGCATGCTTTCTGTATGTACAGTAAACTTTATGCAGTCTCTAAGATCTCTTTCAGGGCACAGTGTACAAGTTCTGTAAAATCACTATACTGAAGAAAATATGTTTCCCTTAAACAAAACACAACTCCAGTCAGTTATCTGACTTCTGCTTTGGCATGCCACCAAGAAAGATAAATTCAAATCTCTACTAACAAAGTAATGTGATACAAGTTAGTTCCCTTACCTTTACAATAAGGCAATTTCCAAAAGCAATGCGACTCTCCCTATTCATTGTTTCTTACTAAGTAGCAGATCTAAGTTCTTCAGTAGCCTTTATGTGCAGACTTGTCTGAACAGGACAAATTCCTTTTAACCCTCTGGTAAGTATGCTTGTCATCATCTTTATAACATGCATTTCATCAGAAGTTCAGAAATATACCTAAACCATATATGTGCGATATTATTTAGAATGTATCTGCAACCTATTAAATGTGAGTGTGAGTACACTGTTATTTGTTCTTCGGTCCTGACAAATGCACCATGGAAACTACTTGCATTCAAAATTATCTCAGGTCTAACACAACAGCTTAACCAGAAATACAGCACTAGGGAGAACTGTCAAATTTTGGAGTGGCACTGAAAGATCTCTGCAGCTGGACTTCAGAATGAATGCAGCAGCAGCCTTTCTTCACAGCCAGTAAACATGTTTAGGATGCTGAAAATACCTTTTTTTTCCTCCTCAAGTGTATTGCAGATTATGAGGTAATTGTCTTTGAAATTTGACAGTTCTTCCTGGTGCTGTATTTCTGGTCAAGTTGTTGGGTTAGACCTTGGAGCTGTGTTTTGTATATGCAACTTACTACAGAATGGCAGTACAACACACACACACAGGATTAAGGCTAGGAGCTAGTAAGGGCTTCATCCTGTAATACGTGTCAGATTCCTTCAGTCTCCATTCTTGTGATTGTGCAAACCAGTTAACCAAAACCAAATTCCTTAGTCGGCTTTAAAAAAGTGGAACTGGCACGTATTTGGTCTTACCTCACTAGCATTAAACAAATAAAATACACATTATGCTCTAATTCCTAACATAGCTTAAAAGCTGTTAAATAAATGGGAAAAGGCAGTAGAAGTCTATATATATATATATATATATATATATATATATATATATATATATATATATATATATATGCACATTGATGAAAATTCAAGGAGATTATGATTATGGGCTATCTTTATATTGCCAAGCCTTATGCTCTAGTTGAGCTTGCTGTAGCTCAGAAAATATAATCCCACATAACACTGTTAAGCTTCTGCCCTTGATAACACCCTTTGCATTAAGCTTCTGTCGTTGATAACACCCTTTCCTTTTCTGCCCAACCCATTCTGAAGCTCACCATTATCGCGTCTGGGGCTGTTCTATGGTATTACACTACACAACACCACCTTCCATAAAGAAATTTCTCTCTCACCTGTGTACTGACTCCCTTCCCTCCAAGCTGCTGCTCCAGCCTCGAGCTCCTTTAAAACTTTTCCCTATCATAATTCCCTTGGGTCGCAACTCACCTCAGATCAAATCTAGTGCCTAGTGCAGAGTACCGATGCCTTGGATGAGAACAGGGTAAGGCAAGAAAAGTTTCATAACAGTCTTTCAGACTCCCTGGAACTTGGAAGGGGCATGGTCATGGAGAGAGGGTTGCTGTATGGAACAGACAAGGATGACAGGATCCAGAGTTATGTTAAGTACAAACTTCCTTATCCTATTCATCCGGTCTGTCTGATAAGACTGATGGGTCAGAATCCCAAGCTACCTTATACCCTGGGAAACATCATGATAGAATACTCCAGAATTATGACCCCAAAAGAAGTCCTAGATTTAGATATTATATCCAGCTTATAATGTTTGGAAGAAATATGCAATGTAGACCAAGTTGCTGCAGCACAAATTTCTTCCACAGAGGAATTCTTAAAGAAGGCTGTGAACGGAGATAGGAATCTGTTGTGTGAGTCTTTGGTTTGACCTTCAATGACTTGGGAAATGAACAGAAAAAAGAGAGACAGACAGCTATCTGAAAAAGGCAACCTTAGAAAAATTATTTCCTAGTTTATTTGGAACAAAGAAAACAAATTGCCAAGTACCTTTTCAGAACAATTTAGTTCTGTGGAGACAGAATCGCAACTGTCTGTGCAGACCTAGGCTTTGGAGGATGTACTCTCCCCCTGTTGGTATGGTTTGGAACGAAAACAGATAAATGTATATGCTGATTCAAATTATTTTCTGAAGCAACTTTAAGGATGAAGGAATGATTAGTCCAAAGGAACCCCTGTCCTTACGAAAGATTAAATACTAGGGACAAGAAGTCAAGGCCTATAATTCTGAAATTCTTCTTCCAGAAGTAATTGCCATCAAAACAGCCTGGAGAAGAATTTTAGCTGTGCAAAAGAAGGTGGCTTAAATGGATTTTTATTAAGGTTTCTAAAATAAAGTTTAGGTCACAAGAAGGGACTGGTTCTTTCAGTAATGGGCAAAGAAGTTGTTTACCTTTTGAAAAAAACAAAAAAACATTACATAACTTAAGCAAACCTACAAAACGGGAGTAAAAATCATTATGACATTTGGATATGGAAGCCAGATGAACTTTGACAGTTTAATTACTGAAGCCTGAATCAAATAAATGCAAAAGAAACTGAAATATTTCAGGAACAGAAGCAAACAAAGGACCAATGCTGTGAGCGGTTTGCCAAATAAGAAAACATTACATTTGCTTTGATCAAGTGGTCAACCCGAGGATGGGCAAAACTCCAGATGAAACTGCCTGAATGGGTGAGAGAGAAAATTTGGATGAGTATCTAGAAATTATGATTGCTTTGTCAGGTGAGGCTTAACAAGGGAAACCAAATGTGTAGCCAATATAGTGCAATGAGGCCCATCATGTGTTTCCATGCTGCAGCTTTCTGTAAGAATTTGGACATCAGGGGAAATGGTATAAAGGAATACAGAAGACTGGTAGGCCACTGCCTGACTATAGCTTCTCTTATGGACTGACTCTTTAGAGGGATTTGAGCAAAATATCTGCTATATTTGGTGTTGGTTGGGGATGTAAATAAATAACAGCAAGGCTGGCACCAGTAGCTGAACATGTAATGAACAATGACTGAACTGAAACACCCACTCATAATGCATCAAGGCAGACCTGCTGAGCTTGTCTGGAAAGTAGTTGGTCTTCCAGGAATGTACACTGTAATCAGAAAATTATGTGAAGTGATTGCCCATTGCTAAACCCTCATGACCTCTTGGCAAAGAAGGTAGGATAGAATTCTTCCTTGCTTATTCAAATGCCATACCACAGACATGTCTGTGTGAATGGAGATCCAGTCCTGTATGTATAAGGCCATGGAATTCCTGCAACACCAAGAGGACTGCTTTCATCTCCATGATACTGATGTGAATTCTGGCCTCTATCTGATATCAAGCTCATTGGACCATCCAAGCCTTGAAATTCACCTCCCAACCCCACCCCAAGGAGGAACAAGAGGAGGCACCTGTGGTTATCGCTTCCCTCAGTGGAGGAAAAACTCAGTTTCTTCCTACATGAATACAGTGGAAAGTTATCCACCATTTCAAACAAGGCTTTCACAGAGGAATGGTGATGATCATGGCAGATGAACAGCCCAATATCAGAGAACACCAGACCCTGAGGGGCCACTAAAGGATAGTAAAGTAATGTCTTTCGACTTTTCCCGGTTAGGGGTCGCCACAGCAGAACTCCAGTCCGCTAATGATTGGCAGTGGATTTTTACAGTGCCGAGTTGCCAGCCCGATGCCCAACCTTCAAAGAAGGCATACCCATTCATGCTTGCACCTACCTGCATGTCTTTAACGTCACTCGACAGTGGGGAGGACATGTAGACTCCACACAGAAGGTGCTCCAGCCAAGAATTGAACAGGAGAACCTCTTGCTGTGAGGCAACAACGCTAACCGCTGCACCAATGTGGATCCTGAGCAGCCACTAAATGATACGCATGCTACAATGAGCAAATTCAACCATGACGATAGTGGAGACCATCGGTCCAAGGAACCAAAGAATTAGTATTGCAGGCAGAGATGAGTGATTCAGTTGAACCCACACAAAGTCTTACACTCTAAATTTGGTCTAATGGCAGACTCATTAAGCAATTTGTGGTGTCCAGATTGCATCTGATAAATAGAATGGACTAATCTGATTCAAGATTTACTTTTTTTTGTAATTTAAAGAAATACCCAAGGCTAGGCACAGCTGTAGCAAATTAGCTCTGGATTTCAATAAGAGATTCCCTGGTTGCAGCAGTGAGGAGACAATCATTCAAGTCTGGGACCACACTGATCCCTCTGAGTTTCAGATGGGCTGTAACTACTGCCATGCACTTTGTGAACACCCAGGGGGGTTGTTGCAAGACTTAAGGGCAGATCTCTGAACAGAAAATAATTGGCTCCTAGGTGGAAGCATACAAATCTCCTCGATGCCCTTGCTATCTTGATGTAGAGGTAGGCATTCTGAAGACCTATTCAGCACTTCCAATTATTTGCCTACATGTGTGGTAAAATTGCTTGCTCCATGACCATTCTGAAGGGGGTCTTTTCTACATGAAAGTTTAGGACACCAAGTTCTAATATGGGTTTGAGGTCTTTGCTCATGCTTGGAACTAAACAGAATATTGAATAGATGCCTGACCCTCTCTGGTCTGGTGGGACCTCTTGGATGACACATTCTTCTAACAGATAAATAATTTATCTTTTCGCCACTTTTCATTGGTGGGGTTGTTAATCTGTGGGCTGAGACTGTGGGAACAGAGGGTGGGAAAAGGGAATTATATAACCTCTGGAAATTTTCCTTCTCACCCAAGAGTCCCAAGTGATGGCCATCCACACAGGTGAATGGAAGGATAAATGGACCCTGAATGCCAAAAAATGGGAGAGGTCTGGCAATTCTTCCAGGACATTGGGTTTGGCTGTCTGAAAATGGACTACCTACATTTCTGGTTCTGCAGACCTCCTTGACCTCTGGATTGGCTTCCATTAAAGGGGCTGCCTCTGCTATGGTTGACAATGTCTGAAACACAGTCAAAAAGCTGACTCCAGGATTTTTATCCTCATGTTGGATCTCTGAAAGGATCTCAAATTTAACACCTAGGGCATATAATGTTTTCTGTTCCTGCTCAGACTTCAGCCATCTTTCTTTTAACTCTAGCGTTATTAAGGAAGACAGAAATTTCTTCAGTTATAGGTAGTGAGTTGGATAAATGAAAATGGAGTTTTAAAAAGTACAGTTGTGTACACTTACCATAAATGTAGATGTTCGAGTGTATTAACTGTACAGTCATTACATTTGAGTAATCTGCTGGCAGGTTGCCCTCAGTGGGCCTGAATTCCAAAGTCTTGGGTCCTGCATCGGTTGCTGTCTCCTCTTCCATGATGTTGGGTCGTCAGGGGTATAAAACATGCAGCTGACGCCATTTTCTTTAGCTTTTCTTGCCCCAGATGTCAGGCGCCCCCAAAAAGGTAGCAAAAAATATATTATATATATATATATATATATATATATATATATATATATATATATATATATATATATACATATACACACATGCATCAATATACACTTTACCATCATCTACAAGCAAATACACCACATAGGTTGTAGAAGACAGAGAAGGAACGATAAACTCCAGAATGAAAGGGGGATGGCGGGTGGGTAACCTGGACTGCAACAGTGAATACACTCAAACATCTACATTTATGGTAAGTGTACACAACAGTACTATGTTCTTTGTGTTTCACTGTTGCAGTCATTACATTTGGGTAGAATCCCAAAGCTATGGTTGGGAGGCTGGAGATAAACAGCATTAGGTGCGGCTATAAGACCCTGCAGAACTGCAGTGGCAAAGCCTGTCCTGGACTTAGAGTAGAGAGGCAAATTGATAATGCTTTGTAAAGGTGTGAACAGAACTCCAAGTAGCAGCCTCTAGAATGTCTTTGGTTGGTACCCCTCTGAGAAAGGCTGCTGAAGTAGCTGCAGCTCTGGTGGAATGAGACCTAATGCCCTTGGGCACAGGTTTACCACGATGTAAGTAACAGAAACGAATGCAGTGGCTTATCCACTTTGAAATAGTCTGCTTTGAAATAGCCTTTCCTTCTGATCCTGCAGCATATGTCACTAGTAATTGCTCAGTTTTTCTTAGAGCTTTAGTCCTGCTCAAGTAGAATCTTAGCTGGCTGTGTACATCCAAGGAATGCAGAATTCTCTCCTCCTTGTTCTGCGGATTTGGATAAAAGGTTGGCAGATGAATTGTTTGGTTAAGAGCCACACTGGAAACCACCTTAGGCATAAATGTAGGATTTGTCCTCAGAGATACCCTGTCTGGGTAAAATATGATAAAAAGCTCCAAAGCCATGAGGGCCTGTAGCACTGAAACTCTTCTTGCTGAAGTAATTGCTAGTAGCAGAGCTGTTTTCCATGATAAGAACTTTATATCAGCGATAGCAGCTGGTTCAAATGGAGGCAGGGTGAACTTTTCCAACACATAATCGAAGTCCCATACAGGTATTTGTGATCTTCTAGGAGGCCTTAAATTTTTGACTCCTCTAAGATACTGCTTTAGTAAAGGATGAGAAAAGATTGGTGGCTGTGTATTGTAATGAGCAGAAATGGCAGAGGCATGGATTTTAATTGATGAGAAAGATAGGCATTTGTCAAGCATCTCAGTCAAGTATTGTAATATCTGAGGAATATTTGGTTCTGCTGTATCAGTTCCTTGTGCTTGATTCCAAGCACAGAATCTCTTCCATTTATCAGCATAAGATTTTCTAGTACTAGGCCTTCTGGCTTCCAAAATGACATCCATCACAGCTTTACTGAGAGGTGTTGTTTGTATAACTACATGATCAGCCAAGCTGCCAGGTTCAGTGTCTGGAGATGATTGTGCAGGATCTTTTCAATAGATAATTTTGAGGAGAGGTAAATAGATCTATGTCTGGGCTCCCCCATTTCTTTGTTATCATGCTGAAGACTTGTGGATCTAGTTTCCACTAGTGAGGATCCATAAGGTTTCTGCTTAAATCGTCTGCCAGAGTATTTTGCTTTCCTGGCAGGAATTGAGCTTGAAGATGTATTTGGTAAGTCAAAGCTGTGTCCCACAGTGCCATGGCTAATCTGCAAAGGGGGTATGTGTGTGTGCCCCCCTGCTTGTTTATATACCACATGACCGTGGTGTTGTCCGTCTTTATCAGTAGTTGTCCTGGATGAAGTAAGTCCTTGAAGGCTGTTAGGGCATTTTGAACAGCTAGCATCTCTTTCTGGTTGATATATAGATGCATTTGCTTTGGGGTCCATATGCCCTGAATGCATCTTCCCACCATGTGGGCCCCCAGGCATAATCAGATGCATCTGTTGTTAAGGTTTGGCTGGCAGGGGGTAGAGTGAAGGGCCGTCCCATGTTTTGGTGACATGCCTTTGCCCACCATAGAAACTCATGTTGTAGGCAGGGAATGAGAGGAATCATTGTTTTCAGACTGTGACAATGTTGACTCCATAAACTTTTTAGGTACCACTGAAGTTTCCTCATATGCAGTCTTGCATATGGAATCATTAAGATGCAGGATGCCATGAAGCCCAAAACCTGCAGAATTTGTCTTGCAGATAACTGGGTTTTTGTTGCCATCAGTTTGAAGTAAGTAGACAGTTGCATTTGCTTGTCTGGCATGAGGTAAGACATCTGGGCAGTTGTATTCAAGCTTGCACCCATGAATGTTATCTTTCGTGAGGGTACCAGTTGTGATTTATTTTCGTCTATTGTGTACCCTAGGCATGTTAGAAGCCTTTTCACAAATGCCAGGTGTTGAAGAAGAATGTCCTTGTTCTCTGCTTGAATGAGACAGTCGTCCAAGTAAGGATATATTTGTATACTTCTTTGTCTGCAAAATGCAATTACTGGTGCCAGGCACTTTGTAAAGACCCTGGGCGCAGTAGATAAGCCAAAGGGCAGTGCAGAGAATTGGTAATGCATTAAGCCAGCCTTGAATTTGAGGTATCTTCTGCACAATTGTCTTATTGGGACATGCAGGTATGCCTCTTTTAGGTCTAATGTCACCAGCAAAGCATTCTTGCCCAGCATGGGCAGAAGCTGCTGCAAAGTCGGCATTTTGAATTTTGGAATGTCCAGGTATGTGTTCAAAATCGATAAATCCAGTATTGGCCACCATGCCTTGTCCTTTCTGAGTACCAAGAACAGTCTTGAGTAAAAACCTTGTCCTTTTTCCTGTTCTGGTACTGTCTGAATGGCCTCCATATCCATGAGGGATGTAACCTGTTTCTGTGCCTCTGCCCATTGATTTTGTGGCAGATCTGGCCAACCGTTTGCCATTGGCAGAGTATGGAAATGGAATCTGTATCCCTGTGATACTATGTTTAGCACCCACTTGTCCTGGGTTATTAACTGCCAATTTTGAGCAAAAAAGTGCTCATTTCCCCCCTAAGGGTGCTGCCAAAAGATAAGTACTTGGTGTAGGCAGAGGGAAGTCATTGGGACTGTTTTCTGTAGGTTTGCACCTAATCTCCTCCAGATTTGGAGGTAGAAGTGCCCCACTGCTTTGACCTGTATGAATCTTGTGCCTGGTATCTGGAACCCTTAGGGCGTCTGGATTTGCCCCTTTGAGCTCTGTCTGACACAGGAAAAGACCAGTTTTTTGTAGGCCAGTGTCTACTGAATCTTGATGGCTGCACTTGTAATTAATCTTTTACAGTTTGCACAGACTTAGCGTTGTCTTCCATTTTCTTTAAAACCTCTTCTGCCTTAATACCAAACAGAGTATCATGTTGTAAAGGTGCATCTAGCAATTTAGCTTTAACATCATCAGGCAAATTTTGTTCCTTTAGCCAGGCATGCCTCCTAATCACAGATCCAGTAAATGCGGCCCTGCAGGAAGCCTCGAAGGAATCAAAACCACATTGCAAAGTATGTTTTCCAACCTGTTCAGCTGCGTGCAATCATGCCTGCAATTCTTTATTTTCTGCACATTCAGAAATCAACATCATTTTCTGTTTCAGCAATCCCATAACATGTTGTTGATACATGAGCATATGAAATTGACAGTTTAAGGCCCCAAGTGCCAAGGTTGCAGATGTATAAACCTTTTTTTGCCATCTGTCCAGTGCCCTTGAATCTCTGTCAGAGGGGGTAAGATTTTTTTCCTGTAGAGGCCTTAACTCCCTTTGGACCCTGTGAAATAGTTTCAGGATCAGCAGGGTTTCTAAAAAAAATTCATGTGAGTCAGGGACCCCGTAATATCTGTCAGGCTTGCTGGGAGCCGGAAGTAAGGAGTCAGGGGTCAAGCTTGACTTCGAAAACACATCATCCACAATGTCTAAAACAGGGGGTATGGCTAAAGGCCTGTGCTGACGGAGAAGAAGGAAATCCCTGAGCCTCTTTTTTGATTTTGAGAAATCTTGACTCCCAGTGAAAATGCTCCCTCAAAGTATGCAAGGTTTCGCCACATGAATAATCCTCAGAGGTGATGCAGATGGTATAGACTCCTACGCATCAGAATCCTCATAGGGAGGTATAGATAATTCCTGACCAGAAGAGGAATCAGAAGAAATAGAAACCTGATCTGAAGATTAATAATTAGTATCTTGCCTAGGCCTCTTATCTGGAGGGGGATGGGAACTCCTGATCAAGGTAATAAGGTCTTCAGCCATTTTGATCATCTGTTTTTTAGGCATACAGGCCTGTGCACGTGGCTCATGTGTCGGTTTTTTAGTTTTAGAAGTTGCTTTTGTCTTTGGTTTTGCAGCTTTCGTCGGATTGATATACAAATGTTGAGGTCTGAATACACCCTCAGAAGCCAGTGCCTACTCAGCGGCTCCGGACCCATCCGAGGGAGATACATCCGTAGGTCCAATACTTTGAGTATCTCGTGGCATTCCGGACTCCACATGGGTGTCGGTAGGGGCCTGTGACTCGAAAGTAGTGGGTATCAGGGGCTGCAAAAGCGCCTCACTGAGTACCAGCACACTGGCGACTGGCTTAGGAGAAGCTTCGTCGTCGGTTTTGGACCTCGACTGTCTCTCTTCTCTCTCTCTGTCCTTTTCTTTGTGTTTTTTATGTACTCCGGTAGACGGATTGCTATCAGACATTTCTGGGTAGTTAAATCTGTTTCCAAAATACTTTGAGGCAAAAATATACCGACACTTAATAGTGCGTTGGTTAAATCTAGCACAAAACCGACAGCCAGGCACATTGTGATCAGGGCCTAGGCAAGGAATACAGTATAAATGGAAATCTTTATGAGGTATTTGCTTCCCACAAGTAATACCATTATTAACTTTTTCTGACATTGGTATGGAGCAAGAGAAAAGTTTCTCCAACGGGGTACTTAGCTTTAGTGAAGACTTCGGTTCTGAAACTCAAACTCGAATATTTCAGGAGTTGGCCGACCGGCACTTGCGAAATGCTTCTGCTTCAGGCACCGAGCGGCAAGAAAGACTAAAGAAAATTGCGTCGGCTGCATGTTTTATACCCCTGACGACCTGACGTCATGGAAGAGGAGACAGCAACCAACACAGGACCCAAGACTTTGGAATTCAGGCCGACTGAGGGCAACCTGCCAGCAGATTGCCCAAATGTAATGACTGCAACAGTGAAACACGAAGAACATCAGAGTAGAAATTAAGAAGCAATAGGAATCACTGAGTGAGGGGGGTGACAAAGGTTAAAATATTGCAAAATAAGGGGAATCTCACAGAACAAGAAGAGGCACAATTGCAGAGTATTAAACAGAAAATGAGTGCCTGGATAATATGCATGAATTTAGAAAGATTGCTGTTAAGTAACTCTTTTTTTGATGACGACTGGAGTACACAGAAACATTTAGCACAAAAAACTTAAGCAGCAGAAAATAGGTGTTGCTGCCAAACTTAGGGAGCCTATAACACAAAAAATAACCAGAGATCTTGTAGAAGTTTTAGAGAAACTTAGCAAATTTTATGAAAATATGTTTAAAGTAGAGAGATGTGGACATCAAGAAAGAGCACAGATGGAAATATTTATGGAAGACTTAATTATACCAAAGTTAGAGTAAGGTAAGGCTCTACAACTAATGGGATAGGAGAAGATGAGATAAAAACAATGATGTATAATTAATCCTTCAGGAAAATCTCCAGGAACAGGTGGCATTTCCTGTAGAAGTTTGGAAGTTAGGAGGGAAGAAAGTGACAAATATATGGAAGATTTTGTTTAACATTATTTTAAAAGGATGGGAAGCACCAAAGCTGTGGTGGCTTACCCAAGGATGGTAAAGATCCATCAAACCCCGCTTCATACAGACCCATTTCAATTTTAAATCAAAGTGTTTATGTTTGTATTAGCTACAAGAAAATGGCAAAGGTGTTGTCAAAATTGACAGATATGGATCAATGTGCGTGTTTTTGGGGGGGGGGGCAAACATGTGACAACAACAATAGAACAATGATGATGCAGAGGGAAGTAAAACATAAGAAAATAAGGCTGCTGTTGTTGTGGGTCTTGGTGCAAAGAAAGCATTCAAAAGAGTAAGCAAGGATTTCATGATTAGGGCAATGGAAGTATTTGCATTCCCTGATACAATAATAAGGTTAATTAGAAGGATATATGAAGAATTGGAGGCAAAATTTTAAATGGGAGGGATCGTCTCTGATAAGTTATGGCTGAGCAAAGGACCCAGGCCGGAATGTCCTCTCTTCCATTTATTTGCTTTTCATTTAGAGCCACTGGCAAAGAAAATAAGGGAATCAGAAATGCAAGGACATAACTGGTATGACAATCTAGCAAGGTTAGCTTTATTGGCAGATGATATTAGTTTACATCTGATAAATGCAGAAAATGAAGTCTCAGTGTTATGGAACATTGAGACAATTTCAACTTTTTGGGATACAAAATTAATGCAGATAAAACAAGGTTATAGCAGTGAATTATACACTCACACAGATTGATTCCTCAATACCCTTATTTATGGGGACACGATAAGATGAACTATTTAACAGTACGGACTAAAAAGGCTTCAGTTATAGCAGCTAAGGATATATGGGAAGAAATTAAACAAAAGATAATACAAAAACTATATAAAAAAAAAAAAAAGAGGCAAATAATATCCGATGTTTAGTTGTTACTCAAGGGGATTTTGGAAGGGAAAAGTTTTAAAGGAGCTTGCGGCTGGAGGGCTGCAAGGCGAATATGATCAGACAACTGACTCGATGCATCATTCAGATAAGACAGACAGGATAAACAGTGTCAGCTTTTTCTCTTTTCTACCACTGTTCAAGGAAGGCTATGCCGAAGGTAATGCCTTGTGCTTGAACTAGATTCTGTTGAATACTGAGTGATACTATTTGTGTGAAAGCTAGGTTTTGTCAGGGTAAACCCAGCTTTTATAAAGGAGATTTTCCATAGAATCTGTTCCACTTCAGTGTGCATGCGAGTGTATTTATGTACATATTCAGCTACATGCGCACACACACATACTATATATACAAACATATGTCTCTCTCTATTTGTGTGTATAATTTACACATACACACCCAGACACCAAAAATGGAGTCAGTCTGGTATACCCAAGTAAATTGTTAACAAAATCAGTCAGGCTTACCGTACTCACTCAAAATTAATGGCTAGTGTAGCTTTGTGGTACTGATATGCAAGTTGAAGCACATGACTTGATGCAGTGGTGGTTTTATGTTACAGCTGGTATGTGTAACATTGTACAGTACATCAGCTTTGTAATGCATTTCTCACATTATTTGTATTACTATCCCTAGATGTGATACTGTCATATTTATAGGATTCCACCACTTATTTTGTAAACATAATTATGCAAATTTTGCTAAATTTCATGATGCTACATATACTGACGTGCACAATGAGGCCACTATGACTACTCGGTGAGCAGTATGAATGTGAAATATCCCTTCTAGTGATGTGCCTGGTGTCTGTATAAGACATGGGGTGTTTTGGCATAATCAGGCCATGCTCACTGGCCAGGGAGTGTGTGTGGGGTCAAAGGCAGCAATCTCTCATTTATATAGGCCTACTGTCACCAACTGTTAGTGCCAGGGTAGGCAAGTAAGCAAAATGTTGGGCACTTAGCCTTGGAAATTCTGGACTTATTCATGCAGATTGCTGGCCTACTTGTGTTTGATGCCAGTTGCATATGTGTTAAGATTATCAAATACAGTACTGTGCCTAATATTAGTCAACGTATGTCTGTGCAACAGGAGGGTGTTAAGTTTCACAGAGATACTGTCAAGTGAGTACATGTTAAACACAGACAATGGTCAGTGTGCATGTGCATGGAGGAGCAACAGATAACAGTCTCTGCCTCATTCAAACATGTCCAGTGTTCCACTGCCACAGCTGGTACTGATGTTCAGAATGTCTGTAATGATTTGGCTCTTGGTGGTTTTGGAAGTATACACGTACATATTACTGACCAACTTATGACTGGTACCGGTTGCATACAGGTTCTGAATATGAAGTATTGCACTGTGTCTGGCATTTGCTACTGAGTATGCAGTGGAAGTGTTAAGTTTCCCAGTGGTACTGTTACATCTGTGAATACTGGTTACTGATCAGCACGGGAGGGGTGCACAGGTGACTGGCTCTGCATTATTAAGCCAGCACATCAGGGAATGCACTAGTTATAGGTGATTCAATAGTAAAAACAGAGATGTACTACTCTCCAGTCTGAGTAAGGAAAGAGTGACCATAAGCTGTCCCTCAAATGTCAGGATATGATGCGTGACAAGCACCCTCAAGTCTGCTCACACCAGGTAAACATGCAACATTGACATTGTGTATGTGGCAGTGACTGACTTGAGGCACATGCTCTTGAATCATATGAACAGATACTTGGTGAAGCTGCACAAGTGTGCGTCTTGGGCTAGTTCAGAAACCATCTTGATCAGTATCCTGCCCTCACCTAACCTAATCAGTTCCTGCCATCTTCACCTCATAAATGGGGAACCTCTTGCATAATTTTTGTTCCCATATTGTTTTTGCCCCCTATCAATTCTGAGTGATGACGTTCATTTCTTTCTTTCCAGTTGCTGTTCTCTTTCTTTATGTCCCATATATAAAATTACCAAATAAGTTCTGCTTTATTTTGAAATATCTCACCCCAAATAATCTGTGCCTGCTTGTAGACTTCTTGCGCCCACTCAGTGTCCCAGAACATGTCCATCATTCCTACCTCTTCCTAGAGACACCTCCAGAATTTACTAGCATCTCTTCTGACTTCCTTTACCAAACTTTTGTGGTTGCATACAACCTATGCAGTATTGTCAGGCTTTGATTTCACACACTGTACACTGTTTGGATGCGTCACACTGCCTGTATTGTCTTCTACAATTCCCTTTGTCCCTTCCCCAGTTATTTCTCATTCTCTGTACTTCAACCTTGTCCTTTATTTACCTTAATGCCTCACAGATATGTTTGGTCCTTTGTTTTCATAACCTTGTCAATTTCCTACAAGGCCGGTCCTCTCTCTTCTGCCCTCCCTTCCTACCTGTTGCTTTCTCCTGTTGCTCTCTCTGCATTCTTTTTCCACAACTCCCTGAATACCAGTAGTTTGACCATTGGAACTCTGGTATCCTACATTAACTCCTCCATTGTTTTAAAAATTTCCCTGTCATCCTTTTCTCTGCATGCCAAATCTTCCTCTTGTGCTAATCCACTTCTCAAGACTGCTTCATTCTTCTTCTCTATCTTTGCCCACAGTTTTGTTCCCCATAGTTTTTTGAAGTTTCATTCATCCCATTTCTTTTATTGCAGTTTAATTCATGCTATTTAGTAATCACATCCGTGTCTCCCTCTCCCTTATTCTCTTTTGCTTAACCTCTTTCTAATCTGCTTCTATCCAGGAAATGACATGTCAGTGCATATGCTGGGATATGTGGGAGCACAACCACCCCTTTTTCCTACTCATTGTCATTTTTGTCCTGCTTAGTCTTTCCCCTTACCATTAATGACCCAGTCCTCTACGTCTTTTCGTATTTGCTAGAGCCTGTTGTCCCTGGAGTTTATTTGTATGTTTCAGAGTAGGTGGATGATTACTGGTAATATCATCCTTGCTGCATTATTTTCCCATGTACAAGTCTCCCCTACCAAAGAGTATCCCTTCCCTTTTTTTCAACTTCCTCCAAGTTCTTTCTGATTGCCTCCATTACTGTGTTCCAAACTTAAGAGTTCTAGGTATTTGGGAAGCTCTGCTTCTATTATCTCACGTATTCACACTTTCCCCTTCCTTTTTACTAATCTTATTGCCATTGTCTTTTTTGTTCTTGTACCACAGTCCTGACACTTCCTTACGCTTCTTGAATGTCTCTCCTATAGTTCCTCTTACTGCAGTCACCTGACCTGCCATAAGCATGCAATCATCTGCATGCAACATATACTGAGATTGTATCCCCTTCTTTTCTTCAAGCATTGCTAAATTGTGTCAGAGTTCTACTGCCAGCTCCTTGATCACAAGCAGGAACAGGCCTGGGGATAGTGGGCACCCCTGTCAGGTCCAACTATCCATCCTTGTCTCATCAGATACTTGTCCATTTAGGAGTATTTTGATTTCCAGGTCTTTGTACATGGCTTGTATACAATATATAAACTTTTCCCCAATCTGCCTTTGCTGCAGTATCATCCATAGGAATTTCTACCTAGTTGTATCAAAGGCTTTCTGCAGGTCAAAGAGCACAATCCCACATCTCTCTTCCAGTTTCTTTTCCTTCTTGTGCATAAATTCCAGCAGGTGTCACCAATGTTTTTTTTTCTATCATCCTTCCCTTCATAAGGCCATTTTGTCCTCTTCATATTATTTGTGGCAATACTTTCTCCACTCTTCCTGCTAATACTCTTGCCAAACTCTTGATATCTACATCAATCAAAGAGACAGGCCTATAATTTACTACTATATTCCCTTCTCCTCCCCTATTACTTATCTTTGTTATCCTGGTCCTCTTCATGCTTTTACTTATTTTCTCAGTGTCCTCCATTCTCTTGTATACCCTCCTCTAAGACCTCTCACATTTCCTCCCCTTCCATTATGTAGAACTCTAGGGGGGGGATCCATCTTGCCCTCCAGATTTCCTCTTATTTATGGCTTCCTTATCTCATCCCTTGTCACCTCTACATTTAATCTGTCTCTTTGCTTGTCCTCCAGTATGTATCAGCCTAAATTCTTTCCCGGGTTCCATTTTGAGATTTCTGTCTCTACCTGTTGTTTGTCAATCTCCATGCAAGTTTCACTGAATATTTTCCCTGGTTAGCTCATCCTCTTCTAAATATTCTTAATCTCCTATCCTTATCCACACTGTAACCTCTCCTTCTCTGCCTGCTTCTTCTTGTATTTAATGGCTAGTTGTTTCCCTTATGCCTCCCCCACTGTCCACCAGCAGTCTCTCCAGAACCGTTGTTCAATTTCTTCCTCTGTAATAATTTTTCCAATTCCATTCTTATTGATTTTTCTCTGATCTGTATTATTTCCTTCTATTTTTATATCTTTCAGCTTTCTCTTTCCAAATACGCAATCACCCTTCCCTCCTCCTGCACTGATCAGTTTTTACCTGATAGCAAACTTGGGCCCATCCCACCAGTGTTCTTCCAGTCTGTCCCTTTCTTTCACATTGCCCTCTATGTTGCGTCTTTCGGCTTTTCCTGGTTAGGGGTCACCACTCCGGTCCGCTAATGATTGGTAGTTGATTTTTACATGCCGAGTTACCAGCCCTGACACACAACCTTCAACAAAGGTATGCCCATTCACACGTCTCCACGCACAAGACGCTCTAGCTGAGAATCGAACCGGACAGCGTCTTACTGTGAGGCAAAAACACTACCGCAGCACCACCACATTGTCCACTATAAACTCCTTAATTAGTCCTTGCAGTGTTTCTTTGTCCTTTATCTCCTTCCGTTTTTAGCTAGCCTATCCTCAAACACCTTCTTATTGTTTTCTTTTCCAGCACACTTACCTTAAGTGTTACTGCTACATAATCTGATATGTCTCCCTCTCTCTCTCCTGTGGGTCCGAGTCCTGCCCTAGGTGCTTAAATTAGTTGGGGGTTTGGCATAATGTTTAACATCAAAAGTAGAACAAATCCCAAAAGTATCCATGCTGGAACAAGGCAAACACAGGCAACTCACAAAAGTCTCTCCAAGCTTCTTCCACAAGTCTTTATTAAATAGATGTAAGTGCTTTCACAACATAAAACATTGCTTCGTTAGACACAAATTGTAGCAACTAAACTACCATCTATATACAAAACGAAAATGCATTCAGCCAGTAGCAGTTCATGGAGATACACCCCCTCTCATTAAATACCTTGACAACAAATTAAAAACCATTGAAGAGTAAAATTTAAAGAGAAATCTCACATAAACCACAAACAATTTATGATTTCATTCATTCATTCACTAAAGTTTTCTAGACTTCAAGACGGGTTTCAGTGAAACCGAGTCATTGAGGCCATGTCCACGATGTTCCCCCAACCTCAATATCCATCGTAATTCAGCATTCTCTGTCTTATTTACCAAATCACCCACTCTCTTACTTTCTTCCTGCACATGTAAAACTTGAAACAAGAACATATGGTCATCCCCTGTCTGCAATGTATGTTTTGCTAGAGCACTACAGTCAAAACCCTTCCGGGTGCAGTAGAGATGGTCCCTAATACGTTCCCTTAGCCAACGATTTGTTTTACCCCCACAAAACTTAAAACATGCTTGGCAATGGGCCACATAAATCACATTCGTAGTATTACAATCAGCGGTAACTCTCAACTGCCAAAGCTGACCAGTCCCTGGGTGCTTAAAGTACTGGGACTCATCCACGTACTCACAAAATGCACACCCGTTACACCTCCTAGTACCTAATGACCTTTCTTTGGTCATCTTGGGAACATACGGATAGCACATGTGCTTCAAAGTCTTATTTCTGTAAATAAACCTGGGTCTGGACCTTACCAGCCCACTGATCCTCTCATCCACTTGCAGGATGTTCCAGTTTTTCCTTACAATATCTCTCACTTTCCCAACGTCCTTAGTGTATGACAGAACCATAGACATATTGCCCCTCTGCCACTGTCTA
The DNA here is from genome assembly GCF_019279795.1 of Protopterus annectens. Classification (NCBI taxonomy): domain Eukaryota; kingdom Metazoa; phylum Chordata; order Ceratodontiformes; family Protopteridae; genus Protopterus; species Protopterus annectens. The sequence continues at coordinate 488,899,881 of NC_056728.1, forward strand.
TTCATCTTAAACCTCCTTCACCCTGATAAATAGGGTCTGGCCCTAGTATTCCACTCCCTAAGCATTTGTTCATAAGCTCTATCCACTTCAGTTTGGGTATAACCCCTCTCCCTAAAATCTTCTTTCAAATGTCCTAGGGTACATTCAAACTCCTTTCGCAGGACAAATGGGACACCCTCATTGTCTGACCCTTCACAATATTGGGGGAAATGTGCTGGGGGTGCATACTGTCTCTGTGCAGAAACTCCTGGATGATAACAATCCTTCCTTTGCATTTTAGTCAACAAACCACCATCATGATTTCTCAAAACCTTTACATCTAGAAACTCCATTTTCGTACTAGAATATTTCATAGTAAACTTCAAGAAACCGCTACTGTTTTTCAATTTCTGTACAAATTAAGTCAGACTCAATTCATCCCCTTTCCATCCAAGGAAAAAGTAGTCAACAAAATGTTGATAAAAATTTTGGCACTCTGCACACTCAGTATATTATGGTGCTCCCATTCAGCCATTACCAAATTAGCATACGAGTTGGCACAACTAGTGCCCATCGCAACACCTGATTTCTGCCAGTAACAAGTCTCATCAAACAAAAACAAATTATGCTCCAACATTAGCTCCAAAAGTAAGCATAGCAAATCCACTTGCTGCCTACCATCTGCCCACTCCTTATCAGGTATGATTTAGCCATATCTATGCCCTCCTACTTTGGTATCGAGGTAAACAATTATACTACATCTAGTGTGACTAAAATGTCCATTCCTACGTAATTAGGATCTGATACCACTTGAAATAAATCTCTCAGGAAATGCTGTGTCCCTTAGGACAGTTGGACATTCACCCAACACTATCCTGAGCTGTTTATCCAGGTAAATGGACATTGGTTTGGTCAGCCATCTACTCCCAGCCACTATGGGCCTAACCTTTGATTGGGTGGGATGTTAGTGATTGGGTGGGATGTTAGTGAATTTTCGGGAGTCCATACATCTGAGGAACAAGTGGATCATCCACTTTAAATAACTCAAATAATTACCTGGTGATAATACCCATACATTTACATTCATCCAATGTCCTAATTATTTTCCCTTTCATCCATTCAACTACTCCCAGATCCACAACCTTATATACTTCCTCATCCTATAGCATAATTCTCATACTTTCAAACTAATAATCAGCATCCAGTACAACCGGACTCCCCTTATCAGCTGGTCAGATGACCACATTCATGTTATGCTGTAAGAACATCAATGCTTCTCGTTCTTCTGAATTTAAATTACTATTACACTTAGACAATTTCCTTCTCTCAAAAAAAAATAATGCAGATCTATTTCACATGCACGTAAAAATACTTCAACTACTGGCTGCATATTAGGCATAAAAACACTGGGTTTTTAAAAGCACTCACTTCAGTTTGATTAGCACATTCAAACATCATTTTCAACAATACCTTGTGTGCAAACATACATAACTGAATTAATGTCTCAGAAATGTCAGAATGTGATGAAGGAATGAAACTCAAACCTTTGTTCAACAAAGAAAGTTCTGCCCCTGTCAGGACATGCTGTGATATGTTCCAAACTAGTCCACCTGAATCGGAGACATTTTCTTCAAAGTCCTCAAGACGCTCATGGGGGGGGGGGGGGGGGCAGATCCTTCCTCTTCTGCCCTCCACACTGTACATCTTGTTTGTATGACTTCTTCCTGCTGGTGCGAAAAGGTAATGAAAGAACAGGAAAAACCTGTTCCCTAGGTTGCTGGATAATCTTCCATCGCACGACGGGTACCGGTTCTACTACTGCCGCCATTACATGTGGACTCGACGTAGAAGGGTGGTGGTCTGCCATCGGAGCGGAATAAGTGGACCCAACCTGTATGGGTGATGTCACTTCCTCAAATCCTGATTGGTGTTTGTATTGGTTGTAGTATTCGAATCCATCCTCTTATCCTAACACCCCCTTCTCCTAGCATTCACTGGTTCTAGGCCATGTAAAAACACGGTAGTTAGCAAAGTCTGTCACATCCCTGGCTAACTTCTTCCTTTTTATCTGAAGCAGGCTCTTTTCATAACCCAAAACTTTGTCAACTAGCTCATCGAGGAACAAATCCGGTGACTCCTCCCCCACCAGGGAGAAAAGATCTCATTGTTGCTGATTGATTTTCTCATTCAATTCAGTCTCTATGGGCTAGAAAAGTTCAATCAAAAATTCAATCAACAGTTTTAAATAGGCTTGGCTGGTTTCCAGGTTAATCCGTTGCCATTCTGCTAGTAAAGCTGGACATGTATCCCCATAAGTAGGCATGTTAAGGACCCTCAGGCCCCTAGGTACAACATTCATCTAAACACATGCCTCTAAATGGTGTCACTGGCATTGTAACCTCTTGAAGCGATACAAATCATTCTCAGTACCTCTCTTCAAATCTTGAGCTTTATAATCAGCTGTAGTACTTGTATCTTGTTCATTCACACCAAATAGCAAAGGGTTCTGATGCACATTCATAAAACTCAGAAGTCTGTCGCTTCTGCTTAGTGCACTGGTCAAACAGTTCTCACCTTCTTTGCCAGCCACAACTCCTTCTGCCATGTTCACCAGTAATATTAGCCCAAAAATGCGTAGAAAAAAGCGTAATTTTTAACATGTTTACCCTACAGACACAAAGTGCTGAGTTTGACTCTCAAATGCAATAGTTGGCTAGGCTTAAAATGGCCCAGAAGGGCAGCAAGTCTAGTACTAACCTATGAATATTTCATTATTTCCATTACATTTTCCTTTCTGGTCAGCCTGTCTCCGCTACTTACCTTCTTGGTATATTCCCTCTTATCTGGATAGCTTTTCCCTCCATATGCCCAGTCCACACTCCCTTTTTCATTGCGTCTATATTACATAATCAAACTTTTAAAAGTTTGAATGTCAAATGGTTGACACCATATGATCAAACTTTTTAAAGTTCAAAAATGTAATAAAAAAAATAAACCAAAGAAAAAACCTACCTGAACAGTTTAAACAGGAGGGCAAGCCACCATGCACCCCCACATCCCCCACTCTTTAAATATACCAACTCTGAGATCGCACTACAGTGCAGAAAAGGGAAATCTTCCCATACCGCACTGTACAGAGATCTCTGTTGAAATTTTAAAAGTTCGATCATATGGTGTCGCCAATATGATGTTGGAACTTTTAAGAGTTTGGCAACATGATATAGACTCTTTTCATTCCTGGGACTAGTGCTTGCCTCATCTTTTTGTTATACTCTTTCCTTCCATACAACCCTTTTTCCAGTTCTATGGTGGCACTGTAGCCCCTCCCCTCATTATCTCCACTCTACGTCTTCATGTCTGTCCCTCATTAGCAAAAATGATTTCTTGTAAAACTTCTTCATCCCGGTTTGGTACATATGTGCTCCCTGTTTGTCCAGTGTGCACCTTCCACCCTTCCTTCCCATATGATCCATCAACCTGTCTTACTTTTTGCATTTTCTCTGTGGTTGTCTGAAGCCCTCTACTAAATATAGTTGCTACTCATCTATTTCCTGTCCCTGCCTTGCTGTCCATTTCTCTTTTTGAGTAGTCATGGCATAGTATTATTCTTCATCTCTGATTTTCAATTTTGGTTCTTGTAGAACACTGTCTTCCCAATTCACTTTAAATTTTCCTGCATTTTATCATCCTTCTGACAGGATTTGATGAACCCCGAATGTTACAAGTAATTAACTGCATTTTCCTTGCTGCTTTTGCTCAACACATTCCTGCTTTTCGAGTTACTGCCATCTGCCATAACCCTTTCGCCAGTCCTACCCTATGAGTTGACCATCGAGTTATTTGGCAGCTGCCTATGCTCAGACCTTTCCTCCCTATCCCCTGCATCCTTACCTTTTGGTTCTTGCATATGCATGTATATGCCCTGGATATGGACCTTTTTAAACTTTTAGTTCCCTTCCATGATCCTCATACTAATACATTTCATGGCATCCCAGTACTGATCCCACACTCTTTTTATATTACAGCATTCCCATTCACTGGTCTCCCCTCCTAATTGTTGCTTATCAGAATAGTGCACCAGCTTCATCTGTATGATTGTCCAACATTTTTGGTCCTCTGCTTTCATTGTTTTAAATCTTTCCACACCATCCTTTTCTCTGCATACCGAATCCTCCTCTTGAGCTATTCCGCATTTCCTTATCTGCAATTTTACAGCTGTTTACTATGCTTCATTGCATCACTTTTCCTGAATTTCACATTTGTTTCTGGGTTGTGGTTTACTTTTCCATTGTCCCTCCATACTTTCCTTTTCATGCCCTGCAGTTGTTACATCGGCAATTATTACCTATTTTTAAGACTTGGTCATTAAACTTATGCTTGCTGCAGTTTATTTACATCAATAAGTAGTTGTGAAAACTATACATCACTTGCCTTGGAGGCTTGCCTCTTTTTTTGCATTACCCATCACTGCCCAGGGAATTGATTTAGTTCATTCTATTGTTTGTAGCGTTTTGATGTTGTATTCTCTGGAGCATGTTTCACAAGCTAAGGCTCTGTTTTACTTAATACAACTTCTTGAACTGTCCACAGTTACCTTTCAGTGTCCAATCCTTCCAATTATTTATTGCTTTTTTGTTTCTCTATCTATTTATTGCTTCTTTGTTTCTGTGATCATTTTCTGTCTGTCTATAGTCCTGCCTTCCACCATTTCAACTCTGCCATCCATCATTTCTATCCTGCTTTAGTCCTTCACTTGTCTAGCACTCACTTTGAATTGTCAGCCATCTGTGGCTCCATCCTCACATCTCCTTAGAGCATTCCTTCATCTGTCTCTGCATCCTTCTCTGTTTTTATGCGTAAATCTCCATTGGGAAAGGTTTCTTATTCTTTTGTCCATTTGATGCATCTCTTCCTTTCACCATCTTGCCCATTTTCTCATCTCTCTGTGGTTGCCTTTGTGGTTTATTTCCTACTCATCTTTTTTACTGGTATGCAACCCCTCTCTATTCCCTAATCTTGCCTTCTCTGCAGGGGTTTCAGCATCTGCACTACGCTTCCTTCAAGTGCCCCTGCATCAACTCTCCTACATTTAAGGTTTGCTCTCCCAGTCCTTGCCTGGCAGACAATTCACATTTTTACAGTCTGAGTTGTTTAGCTATCTGTGAAAACGTTTGTTTAAACTTCTGAACATCTCCCACATTGTGTAGCCTGAACCATTCCCCTTCCTGCTGTACTTCCACAGTTGCACCATATTTCAACCATGCAGCTGTTCCTTTCATTCTTAGTTCATTTAATACCTTCAGCATAGCTTTATTTCTCTTGCAGATGGTTTCCAAGTAATCCTCAACCTGCTTTATGAACATCCCTGTAAATGGGGTAACTAAGTCTTTTCCCTTGTCTTATTATTTCATTTGTCACAGCAAAGGAATGGAAATATGGCAAACATGCTTGAGTCTGCTTTCTGTTTCTGCTTGTACTCTGTTGTTTCCTTTCTATTAGCATTTTTTGATTTCCTGGTGTTATGTCTCCAGTTCACTGTTGCTCATACTCTCTCCCTCATATTCTAGTTATCATGGTGGTGCTCATTTCTGAGGAATTTCCAAGATCATCCATCTTTTGAGCCTGTCTTTTTATTACATATATTAGTGCCTGTATCCGCGGTAGTGGTGCTGCGGTAGCGTTGTCGCCTCACAGCAAGACATTGTCCCGTTCGATTCTCGGCTAGAGCGTCTTGTGTGTGGAGGCATGCATGAAAGGGCATGCCTTCGTTGAAGTTTGTGCATCAGGGCTGGTAACTCGGCACGTAAAAATCCACTACCAAACATTAGCGGACTGGAGTTCCGCTGTGGCGAACCCTAACTGGGATAAGCCGAAAGACACAACAAGTGCCTGTGTTCTGTGATTTGGCTCTTGTAGCTCCATTTTAATTGCTAATTTATCTTCCTCCAGATCATGCAACTTCCCTTGTATCCTTTCCACATCTGTGTGTTATTTTGTCTATTTCAAGGAGCTCACATCCTGGTCTACAGTGATAACAGTCTCAACCAAAATCCACAATTGATCCTCCTTATTTGCAGCTTTAAAGGCAGCCATCTGTTCCTCTTTTTGTTTCTGTTCACTCATCTTTCCTTCTGGGTTGCTTTTTCTCCCTGGGGAAATGATTTTCATAAAATTTCTGCAGGCCTTGTCCAGAACATTGGATTATGCAGCCATGTTGGCTGGGCTCTCTAGTGCTCTCTGTATACCAGCCTTGTTTTTTGGATCTGTTGGGTTATATATTTTGTTGTTTTCTGCCCTTCTTTAATCTGGGTTTGGAACACCTTGAGTTTACATTTTTCCTGTAAAAGCACCCCTGAAATTTCACCAGTAGCTAGTTGCACACAGGGCAACTAGGTTGCAATGAAAAGTGCTGCTCCTGAACTTGAAACCAGATATTCCTGACATTACTTTATATTCTCACCGGAAGCATTTAATCAATAAAAAAGAGGCTATTGCCATGGATATGAATTTTCTCACTATCTCTGTTACCAGTTAGGGTGGATATGGGCATCCTGAGGATTCAATTTTTACTGACAACCAGTTAATTCTCAAACTGATCAGGCATGTGAGACATGTACTTACACAATGTCACTGGAGGCACTCCACTTAAACGTGACCTTCCTAAACCTCAAAGATCTCCTAGATGAAGTATGCTTGACAAATACCCTCAGCAGCCCTAAATGCACTCTTTCAAAAAAGCACCCACATTAACAAATACAGCCACATCTCATGTAGCTTCTACTTCTAAGCCCACAAGGCAAGCCACCACACAATCCAACATTATAGTAATTTGAGACTCTATTGTGAGACACACTAATGTCCTTCTCACCAGGCCGTGTCATGGTCATTTGCTTATCAGGGGCCAGAATGTGCCACATTACGGACACACTCAGGTATCTGGATCACAAATACCAGTATGACTCAGACACAGCCCATGTGGGTGTAAATGACCTGAGATGTGCCTCCCTATAAGAAGAGAGATGTCATAGAGGTCTCAGAATAAGTGTCCCAGGCTGGCATGAGCCTAGCGCTGAGCAGCATTTTACCTTCTCCGAGGATGATGCCACAATACAAATAGAAGATGGCTGACTTTAAAAACTGGCAAAGTGTCATTCTAAGGATGTTCAATATATGTCAGCATGGAAGGAGATAGCCACGACTATGCTGCTTTGCCAGAAATGGTCTGTACTTCTCCCCTCTAGGCTTTAGAATATTAGCTAAACTGTTGTCCTCCCCCTTAGCACCTTTTTAGGCAATGCCAAACTGAAAGTACTTCCAACAAAGCAAAACAAAACCAAGAAAATCTAAAGATGCTACTGCTCAATGCTAGCAGTCTAAACAAGAAACTCTAATCCCTACAAGCTCTCCTCACCCTAGAGGAATGCGGACATCTCTGCAGTCACTGAAACATGGTTTACAGCTGCAAAGAGCACATCAGTTTGAGGCTATAATAATGCCTTCCACACATTTAAACCAGGTACTACACACTCAAACTAAAGGTAGCGGTACCTCGATTTACATTAGAAATAGATATCCCTCTGATAGCAAGATATAAGCAGTGAAAATGTTTTAGTCCCTTTAATTTTATACACAGGTTAGGTATATTTTTTTGTCAATGGGAGGAGAAATTGTGGATAGCAATTAATAAAGAGCTGAAGGATTTTATCTGGGAAGGGAAGAGGGCAAGAGTCAAGTGGGATAAGCTGATCTTTCCAATAGAAGAAGGTGGCTTGGGATTAACTGATTTGAAGGGGTATTTCAGAGGTACACAGTTAAGGCTCCTATACATAGTACAAGCAGAAAGCTATAAATCAGAGCGGAAAAGGAAATAAGAAAACACTGGGATTTTGGATGCAGATTCAGAAAGAGAATAACAACAGCCATACTGAATATTATACAGATAAAGCAGCAAAAGTATTCTAAGACTCAAGCCAACATGGAAATGGAGAAAGGAGATTCTACTAATAGGGATGACTACAATTACGGGTACAGAGAATAGGCAAGAGAGGGCTGGAATTTACTGGAGAAAACTGGCAAGGAAACCAAGGTACTGGGAGCAAATAATTTCAAATGAAAATGTAATAGAATGGGAAGAGGCCAATAATACATTTGGACTGCAGGCTAGAGACTGCCTTCCCTATCAAGGATTGGTATCAGAGTATTAGCACAGAGAAAGGAATGGGGAATCCCAAGTGAAAGCCAGCACTGGTAGACTTTTTAATAGAATCTTGAATAGTAGCTGCTCTTAAAGAGAGATAATTAGTATGGCATATAAAATATTGCATGATAAGTATAAGAATCAATCAGAGAATGTTAGAAAGGATTGGGAAGAAATATTGGATATGCAATTCACAAAGAAACAATGGGAAGATATATTTATGGCTCCCAAACATGCAACAAAGTCTAGATGATTTCCAATTTTTGCTTTGAAGTGGTTGCATAGGTATTTTTCTACCCCAAGCAGACTTCAAAGAATTTTTCCTTCGGTAGACTGCAAATGTTGAAGGTGTGATGGGGAAGAAAGAGGTAACTGGGAACATCCTTTTTGGGAATTTAATGAGTTGGCAGACTTTAAAAAATCCCTGCAGACTAATCTGTCAGAAATATTGGGTTAGCAAATTGGTGTAAATAAGGACATTTTTTTTTTGATCTGTGATACAGAATCGGAATTGTCTAGGCAGTAAAGCCTTGCTGAGTTTAATGTTAGTGGCTGCAAAAAAAGCAATTACTAGAAAATAGAAATCAAAGTCTATATCAACCAAACAAGAAGTACCAATAATGTAAAGAATTAAAGAACTGGAAATGGGATCTTTAGAAAAGGGTAAGAGCAAATTAGAGAGAAAAAACGGGAACTGTTGGAACAATACATGCAGAATAATGTTTTGGAGGAGGAATGAGGTTTTGACTGTATAAAAATGACATGTGGTGTATAATGTTTGAAATGGATGGGTTATTCCATTTATATAAATGTATAATTGCCTATGTCATAAGTGATAATTCAATAAAGTTGTTTCATGTTTAAAAAATGCCTATGTCATAAGCGATAATTCAATAAAGTTGTTTCATGTTTAAAAAAATACATACATACATAAATATTCCTCAAAGCTGATCGAACAGAACAATGCGCTTGAGCTTCTCCATGTTGATATCACCATAGGCAAAATCACATACCACTCACTTGCAAGCTATTGGTTCCCCTCTATGACCCAAGAAACTTATAACGTTTATTTAAGCTTACTGGAAGCACTCATCATACAACCCAACACCATATTCATAGGCGAGTTTAATTACCCCACTATTAACTGAGAGTCATATACGACTCCAAATGTGCAGATACAGAAATTCTTGGATTTTGTAAACATAAACTCCCTGGACAACACTGTCAATACACCAACCAGGGGCAGAAACATACTGGATCTGGTCCTCACTAGTATGGGAGACTGCTGCACACCCCCTACTGTAACATCTTCTCTGGAAAGGTCAGACCACAAAACGGTCTTCTCTGAAGTAAAAATAAAACTCAAAACCCCAGCTAACACTGGAATGCTCAGGATCTACTCTTAGGCTAACCTCCTACTATTAATGATAACTTGGCATAATTTCAAGTCCCCATAAACCCTAGCACTGCTGCCTATGCAGAACTGTTCACAGAAACTAAACAAGCATAGAGGCAGCTATACCCACCAGAAAGGAGTACAGAACTAACTTAAAAACAAGCCACCCTGTTACAATCACAACATCAGCAGGCTCTGTAACAGAAGGAAGAAAATCATGGCAAAAGCAGGATAAAAGAAACTTTAAAGTAAAACTACTTGGATTGCAAAATCTATCAAAGCCAAATTTGAGTAAATTTGGCCTCTCAGACCAAGGACAACCATGAGAGGCATTCTTTAGCTATGTCCACAACCTCAAAGGTAATATACAACTCTGTGCAGAGCTCATTGTTAATGGAGCCACCTATACTGAGCCAAAAGATACCGTAAACCTGTTGGCAGACAAATTCAGCTCTAACTTTACCCCCTCCCCTCTCTCCTTCAACATTCCCTTAGGAAATACCATCAAATATGTAAAGCTTTGTTTGTATAACTTGAGCACTAATCCAGCTTCTTTTTTGGAGAAGGTTCCCCTGCACCCCAGTGGCAGGAGTATGAAGTTAGAACTTGTCTGATTGAAGACTACAGGAACATGGCTCAGTTTTGAGATTTTTTTACTGGTTAACTGGGTAATTTGTTTAAAAGCCTTTTCTGATTGCTTGTAGTCATCTAAAGCTATTTTAAGTGTATTTTTTTACTGTTTGTAGTCGTTTAAAGCTGTTTTAACTGTATTTATTACTGTTTTGCCTTATCTTTTAAAAACATTTTTCCTTGTTGCCCACCTTCCTAAGCTAGTATAGTCCAGTTTTCAAGCTAGTGCTGAATTCAGACAACCCTCTCCTCCTACCACAAAACATTAACATATGCGGGAGATGCAATTATATAGCTAAACTGGAGGCTAAGCTCACTCCACCCAAGACTGGAACAGGCAGTCACGAGGAGAAGGTTAACACTTGCACCACACCTCCAGCCTCACATAGGCATACTAAACCAGCACTGGCAAAAAATACACAAAATCATACTCGGAGGCGCTAAATAAAAACCTGCAAAAGCATCAGGGCTGTGTTACAAGTTTCTGAGTTGCCCATACCTTACTTGGATAGCAGTTTTCTCTGTTCACCTGTGAGACAGGGAGCTTTGAGCAGCCATCTGTCCCTGGAGGAGAGGGTCCAGCCCAGATGTTAGTAGTTTATAGGCCATTTTGGGCTAGTTTCTACCTCTTTCATTTCCCTGCTGTAAAAACCACATTTCCACAGTTTTGCATGTCCGGGCAGTGCTGGTTAGCTAGGGCTAAATTATTCCTGGCTCCACCAAGTCTCCTCTTCAGTTTTTCCCTTGAAAGTAGTCTAACTCTCAACCTAAGCACTTAAAAAGCATCCTACAGTCCAGAACTTGCTCAGACCTAACAGCAAGCACTAATATACCCAGACACTTGATTGCCAAAACAGGGCAAGGCTCATTATTTACCCCTCACCAACCAAGTGACTAAACAGCTCACCCTACTATTCAGGCATGACCAAAGGGCAATTTCAGGTATACTCTCTAGTCCAGCTGGTGAACCTGAGTATCCTGAGGCAGTGTTACAACTTCCTCACGTACACAGACAACCCTCTCCTCCTACCACAAAATATTAACATATGCGAGAGATGCAATTATATAGCTAAATTGGAGGCTAAGCTCTTTCCACCCAGGACTGGAACAGGCAGTCATGAGGAGAAGGTTAACACTTGCACCACACCTCCAGCCTCACACAGATGTACTAAACCAACACTGGCAAAATAATACACATAAATACACAAAATCATACTCGGAGGCTCAAAATAAAAACTTGCAAAAGCATCAGAGATCTCCAAAGCAGACACCCAAAAAACCTGCACCTCCCATCACAAACCAGACAACACATAAAAAAACAAAATCAGTGTGCCGCACAATCACAGCCCTTAAGGTGAAATAACATACCTAATACATTAGTAATAGGTGACTCTATAGTCAGGCACACTGAAGGCCCACTCACTAGGCTGGACAAGGAGAAGGTTACTGTTAGCTGCCTGTCAGGAGTCAGAATCCACCACATAACACAAGCACTCAGGTCACTCCAGAACAAGTACAAATATGACTCTGTCATTGTTCATGTTGGTGTGAATGACCTGAGACTTACCTCCCTGGACTACATGGAGAGACATGGAAGAGCTCTCTGATCATGTATCCCAGGCAGGTATGACCCTGACTAGCATCCTGCTCTAACCAAGAATGATACCACAGTATAAAGAAAAAATTATCAATTTCAACAATTGGCTAAGCTTCTGGTGTCATTCAAAGGGGATCCAGCGTCTGTCAGCCTGGGACGACATGCTCGACAACCCTCGTTGCTTCGCAAGAGATGGCTTGCACCCGTCACTCCTAGGCTTTGAATACTGGCCAAGGCTCTTTCTGCCCCCATAGTGCCTTTTTTAGGCAAGGCGCAAAAGTCAAACCCACCTCCATAAACAGCACAAATAAAAAAAATGAGGGTTATGCTACTCAACACTAGGAGTTTAAATCTCAAAATGCAAGTGCTTGAAGCACTCCTCAGTATGGAGAATGTCAACATCTGTGTAGTAACTGAAACCTGGCTCAAGGCTCCACAGAGCACCCCAGCACTACCGGGCTACAACTCATACCACACATTTCAGCCACAGAACATGGACGGAAACACAAAAGGGGGGGGTGCATCCATATTCATCAAGGATACCTGCACCTCCAGGCTAGTGGCGCAGCATGATACCTCTGAAATCATCCATGTACAACTAACATCGGGCAAATCTGCAATGCAAATTGTGGCCTGCTACAGATCATCCTCCATGACCCAGGACTACCACTCCGCCTTTCTGGAGACACTGGAAAACATGAAGGTCCTACCAAACACCCCGATATTGGGCGATTTCAATTACCCTATCATTATCTGGGAAAACTACTCAAATACAAACTCACAGGTCCAGCGCTTCCTGGAATTTATCAACTCAAATGCCCTGGATCAGCTGGTAAACTCCCCTACCAGAGGTGAAAACATATTGGACCTGGTCATCACCAACATGGGCAATAGGTGTTCCGCAGCGGAGCTCAACCCGTCACTGGTTAGATCAGACCATAAACTAATCACTCTGGATGTCCACACCACACCACCACCAACCACCAGGAAAAACCAGAAAAACTTTTTATAGCAAAACTTCACACCTTTAAGACAGAAGTGGTAAGTTTCACAGACCCCACGCTAAAGGATAACAGTGTCCAAGATGCAGAATCTTTACAAATGCACTCTGTGAGCACCTAAAAGGATGTATGGATTGTGCCATCCCTAGTAAAACCAAAACTTGCTCCCCTAAGAGAAGGAAACCAGCCTGGTGTACCCCTGCCATAAACAGGCTATACAAAAGGAGGAGGAAACTAGTTCAGAAAAAAGCAAATCCCAAGAAGGAAAGACATCTCTGATCAGTATCAGTACAAAACTAAGGTCCCTCATAAAATCATCCAAGGCTAACTTCGAAAGAAAAATAACCAAGGATTCAAAAGATAACTACAAAGCCTTCTTTAGCTACGTCAAGAATCTAAGTGGCAACTCGCAGATATGCTCTGAGCTAGTGCAAAACAGCATAGAATATACTGAACCTACTGATATTGCCAACATCCTGGCAGATAGATTCAGTGCAAACTTCACCCCCCTTTCACCCCAAAAGGGCCCACAACAATACCAGAAAAGTGTAGTGTCCCGGAAATCACAGACGCACAGGTGAAAACAGCCCTTTCAAAAGCCAAAAGCACAGCATCAAAGGGGCCAGATGGTGTCCCAGGCTGCGTCTTGCACGAACTACAGAATGAACTAACCCCCCCACCTAAACACACTGTTCAACCTCAGCCTCTCCACAAGCTACATGCCCATAGAATGGCGCACAGCAATGGTTATTCCACTCCACAAAGGAGGGGCCACAACTGACCCTGGTAACTATCACCCCATAAGCCTGACTAGCCTGGTCTGCAAGGCTATGGAGTGCATCATCATGGAATTCATTAACAAAGAGATTGGGAACCTCCAAACAGTTGACCCGACCCAGTTCACTTGACCCGACCCAGTTCAGCTTTGTTAAGGGCAGATCATGCCTACTAAACCTGGTTGACTTCTTCAAGACAGTCACCAAGGCCATAGATGAGGGGAAGTTGGCTCTCACAGCCTACCTTGACCTCACCAAGGCTTTTGACACCATTCCCCACTCGAGAATTATAGAAAAACTCACCAACCTGAACATAAACCCCTACATCACGAGATGGGATGCCAACTGGCTTACAGACAGAACTCACACGGTAAGAACAGCGGGCTCCAGGTCCAACTCTAAATCAGTCACAAATGGTGTCCCACAAGGCTCAGTCCTGGGACCCCTACTGTTCGGCATATACTTCTCAGAAGTACAGGCAAACACAGGAGGACTATGGCTAACCAAGTTTGCCGATGACTGCAAACTGGGAGCCATAACTGACTCTCCGGCTGACACAGACATTCTCCAAAAGGGCCTTATTGAGATGGACACCTGGTGTCAAAGTCATGGTCTCAAGCTAAATGCCAAAAAATGCATAGTCATCCCGTTTGGGGAAAACCAAAACACTCATGAATTACCACATAGGTGGCAGCCCCCTTAATACAGAAGAGGTAATAACAGATCTGGGGAGCCAGGTAGATAGTAATCTCTCCTTTGACAATCATATTGCCAAAGTAGTTAGGAAATCCTTCTATGTAGCCCATCTAATTACTAAAGGGTTCGCATCTAGAAATAAAGAGGTTATAGTGCCCCTCTACTCGTCACTCATCAGACCCATTGGTACAATGTCCCATTTGGGATGTACCTCACAAGACACTTCCAACAGCTGGAAAGACCACAAAAGTACCTCACACCAAGAGGATTACTGGCCTCAAACATATGTCCTATGCAGCCCGACTGGAAATACTCCGGCTGTACTCAGTGGCATATCGCTTAATCAGAGGTGATCTCTGCCTGACTTACAAAGCCATGTCCAACTCAAAATTGATGGACATGCTCCACCTAAAGAAATCCAAGTCACTGCGAGCCACTCGCTCTAGTGAGCTATACCTCGCCACAACAATAAAAAGAACATGCTGAAGGGATAGATTCCTGTCACAGAGACTCCCCATGCTTTGGAACAAAATTTCTAACTACATTAGGCATAGCCCCTCACTAACACTCTTCAAGAGAATCCTTGACGAGTGGATGGGTAACAGAAAATACACCCCTGGGGTCACTTCATTGTCTCTTCTTGACAGAGGCTCAGTTAATTAATCAATGGGACGGCGAAAGCTGACACACTCTGGCTAGGCTTATAAATGCCCTCAGGCAGATAGATAGCCTAGTACCTACCTATGAACCTATATAACTCCTCCTACCATCACTAGGGAATAGGTCCTCAATGCTCTCTCGATCTCTCTAAGATCAAGAACACTGCATTGATGGGCCCAAATAATATCCCATTATGCCTTCTAAATAGCATGAAACATGACCAATTGGGCCA